>NC_092418.1:103070728-103670728 GCF_040894005.1 Engystomops pustulosus | reverse complement strand
TACCATCTGTCTCTGTAGCTCTGTTCTTTCTCTCCTCACACATGTATGTGGTGGTATTGGTAATGGTGCTGGTGCAGTATTTTCTGTGCCGCATATGATCTGTCTCTGTAGCTCTGTCCTTCCTCTCCTCGTATATGTATGTTTTGGTATCAGTAATGGTGCAGGGTGCAGTATTCTCTGTGTTGCATACGATCTGTCTCTGTAGCTCTGTCCTTCCTCCCCTCATATATGTATGTACTGGTTTTGGTAATGGTGCTGGTGCAGTATTCTCTGTGTTGCATACGATCTGTCTCTGTAGCTCTGTCCTTCCTCCCCTCATATATGTATGTGGTGGTATTGGTAATGGTGCTGGTGCAGTATTTTCTGTGCCGCATACGATTTGTCTCTGTAGCTCTGTCCTTCCTCTCCTCATATATGTATGTTTTGGTATCAGTAATGGTGCTGGGTGCAGTATTCTCTGTGTTGCATAAGATCTGTCTCTGTAGCTCTGTTCTTCCTCTCCTCATATATGTATGTGGTGGTATTGGTAATGGTGCTGGTGCAGTATTTTCTGTGCCGCATACGATTTGTCTCTGTAGCTCTGTCCTTCCTCTCCTCATATATGTATGTAATGGTGCTGGGTGCAGTATTCTCGTGTTGCATACGATCTGTCTCTGTAGCTCTGTCCTTCCTCCCCTCATATATGTATGTGGTGGTATTGGTAATGGTGCTGGTGCAGTATTTTCTGTGCCGCATACGATTTGTCTCTGTAGCTCTGTCCTTCCTCTCCTCATATATGTATGTTTTGGTATCAGTAATGGTGCTGGGTGCAGTATTCTCTGTGTTGCATAAGATCTGTCTCTGTAGCTCTGTTCTTCCTCTCCTCATATATGTATGTGGTGGTATTGGTAATGGTGCTGGTGCAGTATTTTCTGTGCCGCATACGATTTGTCTCTGTAGCTCTGTCCTTCCTCTCCTCATATATGTATGTAATGGTGCTGGGTGCAGTATTCTCGTGTTGCATACGATCTGTCTCTGTAGCTCTGTCCTTCCTCTCCTCATATATGTATGTGGTGGTATTGGTAATGGTGCAGGGTGTGGAGTATTCTCGGTGTTGCATACGATCTGTCTCTGTAGCTCTGTCCTTCCTCTCCTCGTATATGTATGTGGTGGTATTGGTAATGATGCTGGTGCAGTATTTTCTGTGTCGCATACGATCTGTCTCTGTAGCTCTGTCCTTCCTCCCCTCATATATGTATGTACTGGTAATGGTGCTGGGTGCAGTATTCTTGATGTGACTTGTATCTGCTGGTTCCCCGCACTTTGTGGCCTTCAGCCTCTTCCGTCCTATATATCATCAGCATGTTTTGGCTTCTGATGGGTTCTCCTGAATGTGTCGGGAGCGCGGTGATGTGGTGATGTGAAGCTGTGTCGTTGCTTCTGTATATCACATGTTCCTGCAGCCGCTTCCCAAATCCAGGCCAGATCTTGCGAGTGCTCGGAGCTTGGATGGAGCGTTGCTAGAGGGAGCTGCGCTGCTGTGAGGCTGCATTCATGTCATCGCTGCGTCCCCTGCTCCCGGTCTCATGCCTCTCTTTGTATTTACAGACTGAATGTGATTTTCACCAAATTTGACGAAGTCCAGAAATCGGGGACCATGATCCAGTCATCACTGGGTGAGTACCATGATCTGACGCTGAGCCGGGGTTGTAATTTGTGATGTTTCTTAGTTGGAGGTTTGAGTCTCTCCCTTAGACGCGCAGGACTCCTTCCTCCAGGCACATGCTTGTTGTGTGGACCTGTAATTACCTGATGTCATTATGCAGACCTGGGGTAGCTGTAGGCAGGTGCACAATGCCCGGCTGCTGTGCCAGGGGCAGGATGGTGGCGGCTGGCACTGCATTGCTCTGATGTAACACAAAACAAGGGCACTGGATCAGATGTCTCACTGTCTGCATTCACTACTCCAGAGCTGCAGTCCTGAGGGTTGTGTGACATAAGTCATGGGACATCTATGAGCAGCTCTTATGGATTCGCTGCCCCTCCTCCTGCTGTATCATCTCCATCTATTTATGATTTTCTTCCTGTTAGTATATAGCTTTAGCGCCTAATATTGGTCGGAGCTGCAGGGTCTTCTCGGCCCACTCTCCTGCCTGGACCTCTGCAGCCAGGATTTAAGTGAATGTTTGTTTACGATGTGCCCCCCATTTCCTGTAGAGGTGGTTCTGGACCTTTGTTTTATGATTTTATCTGGTGCAGCTTGTTGTATTGTTACTATATGGCAAGTGTTTTCTTGGTTCTCTGTAGCCATATGGCTCTTTCTGTCACCAAGACTATAAGCCTCTTGGGCAAGGAAAGGGATTATCTTGTGAAACTAATTCCTGCTTTTAATGTAAGTATTTGCATTCCTGTGGAGCGATCATTTCAGTGTCTCCTTCCAAAACAGGCAGCGATGAGGGGTGGCCGAGGGGCAGGCAGCACTGGGACGGGGTGTACGTGGTGCGGGCAGCACTGGGACGGGGTGTATGTGGTGCGGGCAGCACTGGGGGGGATGTACGTGGTGCGGGCAGCACTGGGGGGGATGTACGTGGTGCGGGCAGCACTGGGGGGGATGTACGTGGTGCGGGCAGCACTGGGGGGGATGTACGTGGTGCGGGCAGCACTGGGGGGAATGTACGTGGTGCGGGCAGCACTGGGGGGGATGTATGTGGTGCGGGCAGCACTGGGGGGGATGTATGTGGTGCGGGCAGCACTGGGGGGGATGTATGTGGTGCGGGCAGCACTGGGGGGGATGTATGTGGTGCGGGCAGCACTGGGGGGGGATGTATGTGGTGCGGGCAGCACTGGGGGGATGTATGTGGTGCGGGCAGCACTGGGGGGATGTATGTGGTGCGGGCAGCACTGGGGGGGATGTATGTGGTGCGGGCAGCACTGGGGGGGATGTATGTGGTGCGGGCAGCACTGGGGGGGATGTATGTGGTGCGGGCAGCACTGGGGGGGATGTATGTGGTGCGGGCAGCACTGGGGGGGATGTATGTGGTGCGGGCAGCACTGGGGGGGATGTATGTGGTGCGGGCAGCACTGGGGGGGGGGTGTATGTGGTGCGGGCAGCACTGGGGGGAATGTATGTGGTGCGGGCAGCACTGGGGGGATGTATGTGGTGCGGGCAGCACTGGGGGGATGCATGGGGGGAGGAGGTCATCACGGCTGGACAAGTTGTCCCGCCATTCTTCTTCTCTGCAGTGTCAGTGACATCGCCATCGGGGATCATTTACTTTCTCTTTTAAAGATTAATGATCAGCGAGGTCGTGGTCCACAAACCCTCCCGTTAACCCTCGGGTTGCTGCCAGTACACACAATCCATACACCCCCAGAGTACTGTATTATTTGGGTTTCCACAGTGTGACACTGGGCCCTCTCTCACCAGTGACCGGGGTAGAGAGCGCCTCCAGTGTGTCAGTGGCAGAGAGGTGATATGCGGGGGCTGCGGCTGGATCCCCATGGATTCTGTGTGGCTGCTGTGGTCGTTTTCTCCCCTTTAATAAGTCTGTGTTCATCAGACTGGACTTGGATATTGCTTCTCCGTGGATTAATCAGAGGTTTCCTCTTCGGACCTGCTGATTCTGGACCTTGATGTTTGGAATACGCGCTCTCGCTGGACAGGTTATTGTTTTCTGTTCTTTGAAATGGAAAATATTTAGTAAAGATTCTAGATGATTAAAATGTTATGTTTTGTTATAAGTGTCTGTACTGTATATAGGCAGATAGAGGTGGAGGCTGATGCATAAAAGCAGAGCCTCTGCTGTGGAGGGACACAGGGCAGGGGTATACAGCACCTCCCTATCATCAGGCTGGTACACAGGAGCAGAGCTTCTGCTGTGGAGAGACCCAGGGCTGTGGGGTATACAGCACCTCCCTATCATCAGGCTGGTACATAGGAGCAGAGCCGCTGCTGTGGAGGGACACGGGGCAGGGTTATACAGCACCTCCCTATCATCAGGATGGTACACAGGAGCAGAGTCTCTGCTGTGGAGGGACACAGGGCTGTGCGGTATACAGCACCTCCCTATCATCAGGCTGGTACATAGGAGCAGAGCAGCTGCTGTAGAGGGACACGGGGCCGTGGGGTATACAGCACCTCCCTATCATCAGGCTGGTACATAGGATCAGAGCCTCTGCTGTGGAGGGGCACAGGGCAGGGGTATACAGCACCTCCCTATCATCAGGCTGGTACATAGGAGCAGAGCTGCTGCTGTGGAGGGACACGGGGCAGGGTTATACAGCACCCCCTATCATCAGGATGGTACACAGGAGCAGAGTCTCTGCTGTGGGGGGACACAGGGCTGTGCGGTATACAGCACCTCCCTATCATCAGGCTGGTACATAGGATCAGAGCCTCTGCTGTGGAGGGACACAGGGCAGGGGTATACAGCACCTCCCTATCATCAGGCTGGTACACATGAGCAGAGCCGCTGCTGTAGAGGGACACGTGGCCGTGGGGTATACAGCACCTCCCTATCATCATACTGGTACACAGGAGCAGAGCCTCTGCTGTGGAGGGACTCGGTAGTATTGAAATTGTGATCCAGTAAGGTGGCGCACTCAGAGTAGGATTAGCAAATAGAATTTAATAGAAGTCTAAAAACACAACGCGTTTCGGGGTTAAGAAAGCCCCTTTATCAAGTGAACAGAGACTGAGAAAGGTGATGGTACGCAGAAACATATAAGGAAGGGAGGTCAAATGTAGACAAGAACAATTCATTTAGTTGATGTTTTCCAGTTGTATAGTTCATAAACATATGGGAAGTACAATAATGGATCTATGTACAATAAAATATAGAATATCCACATAGATCAAACTGTTGTATATAAAAAACAGTTTTTAAATACCTAAAAATAAATATATGTATATATATAAACATATGAAAGAAGTATAAATAAATAAATGTACATAAATTTATATGAAGAGGATATATAGGCTCTCAGCCGTATTAGTGATAGTTTCTACTATAATTGTATAATGTCCTATCTTTCCTATAAATATAGTGCAAATAGAGACAGGGGGGAGAGGGAACACAGGTCATAATGGGCTGAGGCAGTTTCCTGGTCAGTATAAGAATGAATTAGAGTCAAATTGATAGGATTAGATAAATTAAAACAAAACATTGAATATACAGCATTTTTTAAAAAGATGGCCAGCTGTAGGGGGTATTTATTGGGCTTACCTATAACGGAGAGAGGATTCGGGTGCTCCGATCTCTTTAGGAATGTGGCGGGATGTATCGGCATTTATCTCATTCTGTCGGGGAGCGGCTCGCGCCATATTTTATTGTGCGCATGCGCAGACCTGGTACATAGGAGCAGAGCTGCTGCTGTGGAGGGACACAGGGAGGTGCTGTATACCCCACAGCCCTATCATCAGGCTGGTACATAGGAGCAGAGCCTCTGCTGTGGAGGGGCACAGGGCTGTGGGGTATACAGCACCCCCCTATCATCAGGCTGGTACACAGGAGCAGAGCCTCTGCTGTGGAGGGACCCAGGGCTGTGGGGTATACAGCACCTCCCTATCATCAGGCTGGTACACAGGAGCAGAGCCTCTGCTGCGGAGGGACACGGGGCCGTGGGGTATACAGCACCTCCCTATCATCAGGCTGGTACACTGGAGCAGAGTCTCTGCTGTGGAGGGGCACAGGGCAGGGGTATACAGCACCTCCCTATCATCAGGCTGGTACACAGGATCAGAGCCGCTGCTGTGGAGGGACACCGGGCTGTGGGGTATACAGCTCCTATTATCAGGCTGGTACACAGGAGCAGAGCCTCTGCTGTGGAGGGACCCAGGGCTGTGGGGTATACAGCACCTTCCTATTATCAGGCTGGTACACAGGAGCAGAGCCTCTGCTGTGGAGGGACACAGGGCCGTGGGCTATACAGCACCTCCCTATCATCATACTGGTACACAGGAGCAGAGCTGCTGCTGTGGAGGGACACGGGGCAGGAGTATACAAAACCTCCGTATCATCAGGCTGGTACATAGGAGCAGAGCCTCTGCTGTGGAGGGACACAGGGCAGGGGTATACAGCACCTCCCTATCATAATACTGGTACACAGGAGCAGAGCCTCTGCGGTGGAGGGACACAGGGCAGGGTTATACAGAATATCCCTATCATCAGGCTGGTACATAGGAGCAGAGCCTCTGCTGTGGAGGGACCCAGGGCTGTGGGATATACAGCACCTCCCTATCATCAGGCTGGTACACAAGAGCAGAGCTTCTGCTGTGGAGGGACACGGGGCAGGCGTATACAGCACCCCTTTATCATCAGGCTGGTACACAGGAGCAGAGCTGCTGCTGTGGAGGGGCACAGGGCAGGGGTATACAGCACCTCCCTATCATCAGGCTGCTACATAGGAGCAGAGCAGCTGCTGTGGAGGGGCACAGGGCAGGGGTATACAGCACCTCCCTATCATCAGGCTGGTACACAGGAGCAGAGCAGCTGCTGTGGAGGGACACCGAGCTGTGGGGTATACAGCCCCTATCATCAGGCTGGTACATAGCAGAGCAGCTGCAGTAGAGGGACACGGGGCCGTGGGGTATACAGCACCTCCCTATCATCAGGCTGGTACATAGGAGCAGAGCAGCTGCAGTAGAGGGACACGGGGCTGTGTGGTATACAGCACCTCCCTATCATCAGGCTGGTACATAGGAGCAGAGCCTCTGCTGTGGAGGGGCACAGGGCTGTGGGGTATACAGCACCTCCCTTTCATCAGGCTGGTACATAGGAGCAGAGCTTTTGCTGTGGAGGGACACAGGGCAGGGGTATACAGCACCTCCCTATCATCAGGCTGGTACACAGGATCAGAGCCTCTGCTGTGGAGGGGCACAGGGCTGTGGGGTATACAGCACCTTCCTATCATCAAGCTGGTACACAGGAGCAGAGCCGCTGCTGTAGAGGGACACCGGGCTGTGGGGTATACAGCACCTTCCTATCATCAGGCTGGTACACAGAAGCAGAGCCTCTGCTGTGGAGAGGCACAGGGCTGTGGGGTATAAAGCACCTCCCTATCACCAGGCTGGTACACAGAAGCAGAGCCTCTGCTGTGGAGGGGCACAGGGCTGTGGGGTATACAGCACCTCCCTATCATCAGGCTGGTACACAGGAACAGAGCCTCTGCTGTGGAGGGGCACAGGGCAGGGTTATACAAAAACTCCCTATCATCTAGCTGGTACACGGGAGCAGAGCCTCTGCTGTGGAGGGATCCAGGGCTGTGGGGTATACAGCACCTCCCTATCATCAGGCTGGTACATAGGAGCAGAGCAGCTGCTGTAGAGGGACACGGGGCCGTGGGGTATACAGCACCTCCCTATCATCAGGCTGGTACACAGCAGCAGAGCCTCTGCTGTGGAGGGGCACAGGGCTGTGGGGTATACAGCACCTTCCTATCATCAGGCTGGTACATAGGAGCAGAGCAGCTGCTGTAGAGGGACACGGGGCCGTGGGGTATACAGCACCTCCCTATCATCAGGCTGGTACATAGGAGCAGAGCAGCTGCTGTAGAGGGACACGGGGCCGTGGGGTATACAGCACCTCCCTTTCATCAGGCTGGTACACTGGAGCAGAGCCTCTGCTGTGGAGGGACACAGGGCTGTGGGGTATACAGCACCTTCTTATCATCAGGCTGGTACATAGGAGCAGAGCAGCTGCTGTAGAGGGACACGGGGCCGTGGGGTATACAGCACCTCCCTATCATCAGGCTGGTACATAGGAGCAGAGCAGCTGCTGTAGAGGGACACGGGGCCGTGGGGTATACAGCACCTCCCTTTCATCAGGCTGGTACACTGGAGCAGAGCCTCTGCTGTGGAGGGGCACAGGGCAGGGCTATACAGCACCTCCCTATCATCAGGCTGGTACACTGGAGCAGAGCCTCTGCTGTGGAGGGGCACAGGGCAGGGCTATACAGCACCTCCCTATCATCAGGCTGGTACACAGGAGCGGAGCTTCTGCTGTGGAGGGACACGGGGCCGTGGGGTATACAGCACCTCCCTTTCATCAGGCTGGTACACTGGAGCAGAGCCTCTGCTGTGGAGGGGCACAGGGCAGGGCTATACAGCACCTCCCTATCATCAGGCTGGTACATAGGAGCAGAGCAGCTGCTTTGGAGGGACACCGGGCTGTGGGGTGTACAGCACCTCCCTATCATCATACTGGTACACAGGAGCAGAGCCTCTGCTGTGGAGAGACACAGGGCAGGGTTATACAAAAACTCCCTATCATCTAGCTGGTACACAGGAGCAGAGCCTCTGCTGTGGAGGGATCCAGGGCTGTGGGGTTTACAGCACCTTCCTATCATCAAGCTGGTACACAGGAGCAGAGTCGCTGCTGTAGAGGGACACGGGGCCGTGGGGTATACAGCACCTCCCTATCATCAGGCTAGTACGCAGGAGCAGAGCCTCTGCTGTGGAGGGGCACAGGGCAGGGGTATACAGCACCTCCCTATCATCAGGCTGGTACACAGGAGCAGAGCTACTGCTGTGGAGGGACATAGGGCTGTGGGGTATACAGAACCTCCCTATCATCAGGCTGGTACACAGGAGCAGAGCTGCTGCTGTTGTGAAGTGACACAGGGCTGTGGGGTATACAGAACCTCCCTATCATCAGGCTGGTACACAGGAACAGAGCCTCTGCTGTGGAGGGGCTGGAGGCGCGCTCCTGTGTGCTGCTGTTGCTAGGCTCTGCTGTTGCGAGGGGAGGTGCGGGAGATGGAGTGTTACGTGCTCAGACAACCCTGGGCCACGGATTAGACTTGTTTCCCTTCTGCAGACAGCGGTGGTGGCGTCTCATTGTATCTCCAAAGGGCAGGAATCTGTAGTATCTGTATAGTGAGAGCCCCCCCGTAGTATCTGTATAGTGAGAGCCCCCCCGTAGTATCTGTATAGTGAGAGCCCCCCCGTAGTATCTGTATAGTGAGAGCCCCCCCGTAGTATCTGTATAGTGAGAGCCCCCCCGTAGTATCTGTATAGTGAGAGCCCCCCCGTAGTATCTGTATAGTGAGAGCCCCCCCGTAGTATCTGTATAGTGAGAGCCCCCCCGTAGTATCTGTATAGTGAGAGCCCCCCCGTAGTATCTGTATAGTGAGAGCCCCCCCGTAGTATCTGTATAGTGAGAGCCCCCCCGTAGTATCTGTATAGTGAGAGCCCCCCCGTAGTATCTGTATAGTGAGAGCCCCCCCGTAGTATCTGTATAGTGAGAGCCCCCCCGTAGTATCTGTATAGTGAGAGCCCCCCCGTAGTATCTGTATAGTGAGAGCCCCCCCGTAGTATCTGTATAGTGAGAGCCCCCCCGTAGTATCTGTATAGTGAGAGCCCCCCCGTAGTATCTGTATAGTGAGAGCCCCCCCGTAGTATCTGTATAGTGAGAGCCCCCCCGTAGTATCTGTATAGTGAGAGCCCCCCCGTAGTATCTGTATAGTGAGAGCCCCCCCGTAGTATCTGTATAGTGAGAGCCCCCCCGTAGTATCTGTATAGTGAGAGCCCCCCCGTAGTATCTGTATAGTGAGAGCCCCCCCGTAGTATCTGTATAGTGAGAGCCCCCCCGTAGTATCTGTATAGTGAGAGCCCCCCCGTAGTATCTGTATAGTGAGAGCCCCCCCGTAGTATCTGTATAGTGAGAGCCCCCCCGTAGTATCTGTATAGTGAGAGCCCCCCCGTAGTATCTGTATAGTGAGAGCCCCCCCGTAGTATCTGTATAGTGAGAGCCCCCCCGTAGTATCTGTATAGTGAGAGCCCCCCTGTAGTATCTGTATAGTGAGAGCCCCCCTGTAGTATCTGTATAGTGAGAGCCCCCCTGTAGTATCTGTATAGTGAGAGCCCCCCTGTAGTATCTGTATAGTGAGAGCCCCCCTGTAGTATCTGTATAGTGAGAGCCCCCCTGTAGTATCTGTATAGTGAGAGCCCCCCTGTAGTATCTGTATAGTGAGAGCCCCCCTGTAGTATCTGTATAGTGAGAGCCCCCCTGTAGTATCTGTATAGTGAGAGCCCCCCCTGTAGTATCTGTATAGTGAGAGCCCCCCTGTAGTATCTGTATAGTGAGAGCCCCCCTGTAGTATCTGTATAGTGAGAGCCCCCCCTGTAGTATCTGTATAGTGAGAGCCCCCCCTGTAGTATCTGTATAGTGAGAGCCCCCCCTGTAGTATCTGTATAGTGAGAGCCCCCCCTGTAGTATCTGTATAGTGAGAGCCCCCCCTGTAGTATCTGTATAGTGAGAGCCCCCCCCTGTAGTATCTGTATAGTGAGAGCCCCCCCCTGTAGTATCTGTATAGTGAGAGCCCCCCCCTGTAGTATCTGTATAGTGAGAGCCCCCCCCTGTAGTATCTGTATAGTGAGAGCCCCCCCCTGTAGTATCTGTATAGTGAGAGCCCCCCCTGTAGTATCTGTATAGTGAGAGCCCCCCCCTGTAGTATCTGTATAGTGAGAGCCCCCCCTGTAGTATCTGTATAGTGAGAGCCCCCCCCTGTAGTATCTGTATAGTGAGAGCCCCCCCCTGTAGTATCTGTATAGTGAGAGCCCCCCCCTGTAGTATCTGTATAGTGAGAGCCCCCCCCTGTAGTATCTGTATAGTGAGAGCCCCCCCCTGTAGTATCTGTATAGTGAGAGCCCCCCCCTGTAGTATCTGTATAGTGAGAGCCCCCCCCTGTAGTATCTGTATAGTGAGAGCCCCCCCCTGTAGTATCTGTATAGTGAGAGCCCCCCCCTGTAGTATCTGTATAGTGAGAGCCCCCCCCTGTAGTATCTGTATAGTGAGAGCCCCCCCCTGTAGTATCTGTATAGTGAGAGCCCCCCCTGTAGTATCTGTATAGTGAGAGCCCCCCCCTGTAGTATCTGTATAGTGAGAGCCCCCCCCTGTAGTATCTGTATAGTGAGAGCCCCCCCCTGTAGTATCTGTATAGTGAGAGCCCCCCCCTGTAGTATCTGTATAGTGAGAGCCCCCCCCTGTAGTATCTGTATAGTGAGAGCCCCCCCCTGTAGTATCTGTATAGTGAGAGCCCCCCCCTGTAGTATCTGTATAGTGAGAGCCCCCCCCTGTAGTATCTGTATAGTGAGAGCCCCCCCCTGTAGTATCTGTATAGTGAGAGCCCCCCCCTGTAGTATCTGTATAGTGAGAGCCCCCCCTGTAGTATCTGTATAGTGAGAGCCCCCCCCTGTAGTATCTGTATAGTGAGAGCCCCCCCCTGTAGTATCTGTATAGTGAGAGCCCCCCCCTGTAGTATCTGTATAGTGAGAGCCCCCCCCTGTAGTATCTGTATAGTGAGAGCCCCCCCCTGTAGTATCTGTATAGTGAGAGCCCCCCCCTGTAGTATCTGTATAGTGAGAGCCCCCCCCTGTAGTATCTGTATAGTGAGAGCCCCCCCCTGTAGTATCTGTATAGTGAGAGCCCCCCCCTGTAGTATCTGTATAGTGAGAGCCCCCCCCTGTAGTATCTGTATAGTGAGAGCCCCCCCTGTAGTATCTGTATAGTGAGAGCCCCCCCCTGTAGTATCTGTATAGTGAGAGCCCCCCCCTGTAGTATCTGTATAGTGAGAGCCCCCCCCTGTAGTATCTGTATAGTGAGAGCCCCCCCCTGTAGTATCTGTATAGTGAGAGCCCCCCCCTGTAGTATCTGTATAGTGAGAGCCCCCCCCTGTAGTATCTGTATAGTGAGAGCCCCCCCCTGTAGTATCTGTATAGTGAGAGCCCCCCCCTGTAGTATCTGTATAGTGAGAGCCCCCCCTGTAGTATCTGTATAGTGAGAGCCCCCCCTGTAGTATCTGTATAGTGAGAGCCCCCCCTGTAGTATCTGTATAGTGAGAGCCCCCCCTGTAGTATCTGTATAGTGAGAGCCCCCCCTGTAGTATCTGTATAGTGAGAGCCCCCCCTGTAGTATCTGTATAGTGAGAGCCCCCCCTGTAGTATCTGTATAGTGAGAGCCCCCCCTGTAGTATCTGTATAGTGAGAGCCCCCCCTGTAGTATCTGTATAGTGAGAGCCCCCCCTGTAGTATCTGTATAGTGAGAGCCCCCCCTGTAGTATCTGTATAGTGAGAGCCCCCCTGTAGTATCTGTATAGTGAGAGCCCCCCCTGTAGTATCTGTATAGTGAGAGCCCCCCCTGTAGTATCTGTATAGTGAGAGCCCCCCCTGTAGTATCTGTATAGTGAGAGCCCCCCCTGTAGTATCTGTATAGTGAGAGCCCCCCCTGTAGTATCTGTATAGTGAGAGCCCCCCCTGTAGTATCTGTATAGTGAGAGCCCCCCCTGTAGTATCTGTATAGTGAGAGCCCCCCCTGTAGTATCTGTATAGTGAGAGCCCCCCTGTAGTATCTGTATAGTGAGAGCCCCCCTGTAGTATCTGTATAGTGAGAGCCCCCCCTGTAGTATCTGTATAGTGAGAGCCCCCCCTGTAGTATCTGTATAGTGAGAGCCCCCCCTGTAGTATCTGTATAGTGAGAGCCCCCCCTGTAGTATCTGTATAGTGAGAGCCCCCCTGTAGTATCTGTATAGTGAGAGCCCCCCTGTAGTATCTGTATAGTGAGAGCCCCCCCTGTAGTATCTGTATAGTGAGAGCCCCCCCTGTAGTATCTGTATAGTGAGAGCCCCCCCTGTAGTATCTGTATAGTGAGAGCCCCCCCTGTAGTATCTGTATAGTGAGAGCCCCCCTGTAGTATCTGTATAGTGAGAGCCCCCCCTGTAGTATCTGTATAGTGAGAGCCCCCCCTGTAGTATCTGTATAGTGAGAGCCCCCCCTGTAGTATCTGTATAGTGAGAGCCCCCCTGTAGTATCTGTATAGTGAGAGCCCCCCCTGTAGTATCTGTATAGTGAGAGCCCCCCCTGTAGTATCTGTATAGTGAGAGCCCCCCTGTAGTATCTGTATAGTGAGAGCCCCCCCTGTAGTATCTGTATAGTGAGAGCCCCCCCTGTAGTATCTGTATAGTGAGAGCCCCCCCTGTAGTATCTGTATAGTGAGAGCCCCCCCTGTAGTATCTGTATAGTGAGAGCCCCCCCTGTAGTATCTGCATAGTGAGAGCCCCCCCTGTAGTATCTGCATAGTGAGAGCCCCCCGTAGTATCTGCATAGTGAGAGCCCCCCTGTAGTATCTGCATAGTGAGAGCCCCCCCTGTAGTATCTGCATAGTGAGAGCCCCCCTGTAGTATCTGCATAGTGAGAGCCCCCCCGTAGTATCTGCATAGTGAGAGCCCCCCCTGTAGTATCTGCATAGTGAGAGCCCCCCCTGTAGTATCTGCATAGTGAGAGCCCCCCCTGTAGTATCTGCATAGTGAGAGCCCCCCTGTAGTATCTGCATAGTGAGAGCCCCCCCTGTAGTATCTGCATAGTGAGAGCCCCCCCTGTAGTATCTGCATAGTGAGAGCCCCCCCTGTAGTATCTGCATAGTGAGAGCCCCCCCTGTAGTATCTGTATAGTGAGAGCCCCCCCTGTAGTATCTGTATAGTGAGAGCCCCCCCTGTAGTATCTGTATAGTGAGAGCCCCCCTCCCGTGTACAGTCTCCTCTCCCCAGGATGAAATGGCTGATAACGGAGAGTAATAGATTGTATTTGGCTGCACACATACATACATGTAATCACTCTCTAGATGGGGGTCTCACCAGTGTAAAGGTGGTCTCCTGACTATAAGCTTGGTGAAGAGACCCATAGCGCCCCCTAGTGTATGGTATTGAGGGGGTAGGGAGCTGTACACCGTCTAGTTCAGTGATGGCGAACCTTTTAGCGACCGAGTGCCCAAAAAATGCAACCCAAACCCCCCCTTATTTATTGCGAGGTGCCAACCAAAAATGAAAGCAGTAAGTTATTGCTCCCTGTTTTTCAACAACTTTCAATCAGATTGGCCTCCTGGGGACAGCAACACAGTAGAAAGATGGAAAATCTGCATCAGTTTAGCTTCTTTCCAGTGTCCCTCTGTACACACAGAATCCTCCAAAGATAATCCGGCCCTGTCTACTCATTCTCCCTCTTCCTACAGTTTGAAGCAGAGAAATATATCTGAAGTATCAAAATATATCTTTAAAGCAGCATCTTTTAAGTGGCTTGCAACTGCAGGAAGATTCTTTGAGTCCTGTCTGGTGTGCTGGGGTGATGGCCCGGGTGCCCACAGAAAGGGCTCTGAGTGCTGCATCTGGCACCCGTGCCATAGGTTCGCCACCACTGTTACATCACTTTGAAATTTATACTCTGTGATCTCAGAGGGGTCTTCTATGTAATTGATTATATATAATTTGGTGATGGATGTGGAATAGACCATGATCACTATCCGTCAGCCGCCTGCACCACTGTGTGTGTGGTGGCCGTGCTGGGGTACTGCATGCAGTCCAGTGGGTGAATCTGGTAGGTCGCCCGCTGTCCAACATAACAGAACATGTCTGTATGAGTGTTGGGGGGATGCTCCCCCTCTTCTCTGATGTATTTGGGGGGGGGGGGTTGCTCCCCCTCTTTGGGACCAATTTGGAATGCATTGTGCAGTGCTTCATAATCTGTATGCGCTATATAAATAAAGAATTGTTATTATTTAGGGGGTTGCTCCCCCTTTCCCGCTGCATTTCTGGGGCTCCTCCCCCTCTTGTCTGCTGTATTTGGGGGGAGGGGTTGTTCCCCCTCTTGTCTGCTGTATTTGGGGGGAGGGGTTGCTACCCCTCTTGTCTGCTGTATTTGGGGGGAGGGGTTGCTCCCCCTCTTGTCTGCTGTATTTGGGGGGAGGGGTTGCTACCCCTCTTGTCTGCTGTATTTGGGGGGAGGGGTTGCTCCCCCTCTTGTCTGCTGTATTTGGGGGAGGGCTTGCTCCCCCTCTTGTCTGCTGTATTTGGGGGGAGGGCTTGCTCCCCCTCTTGTCTGCTGTATTTGGGGGGGGGGCGGGTTTGCTCCTCCTCTTTTCTGCTTCATTTGGGGTGATGCTCCCCCTTTATTCTGTATTTGGGGGGGGGGTTTGCTCTCCCTCTTGTCTGCTGTATTTGGGCGGGGGGGGGGGGGGGGTTGCTCCCTCTCTTTTCTGCTTCATTTGGGGTGTTGTTCCCCCTCTATTCTGCTGTATTTGGGGGCGAGGGTTGCTCCCCCTCTATTCTGCTGTAGTTGGGGGGGGGGGGGGTTTGCTCCCCCTCTTTCCCGTTGCATTTCCCGGGGCTGCTCCCCCTCTTGTCTGCTTTATTTGGGGGGTTGCTCCCCTCTGTTCTGCTGTATTGGCCCTCCTCTCTTCTCGGCTGTATTTGGGGGGAGGGCTTGCTCCCCCTCTTGTCTACTGTATTTGGGGGGAGGGCTTGCTCCCCCTCTTGTCTACTGTATTTGGGGGGAGGGCTTGCTCCCCCTCTTGTCTGCTGTATTTGGGGGGAGGGCTTGCTCCCCCTCTTGTCTGCTGTATTTGGGGGGAGGGCTTGCTCCCCCTCTTGTCTGCTGTATTTGGGGGGGGGGCGGGTTTGCTCCTCCTCTTTTCTGCTTCATTTGGGGTGATGCTCCCCCTTTATTCTGTATTTGGGGGGGGGGGGTTTGCTCTCCCTCTTGTCTGCTGTATTTGGGTGGGGGGGGGGGGTTGCTCCCTCTCTTTTCTGCTTCATTTGGGGTGTTGTTCCCCCTCTATTCTGCTGTATTTGGGGGCGAGGGTTGCTCCCCCTCTATTCTGCTGTAGTTGGGGGGGGGGGGGGTTTGCTCCCCCTCTTTCCCGTTGCATTTCCCGGGGCTGCTCCCCCTCTTGTCTGCTTTATTTGGGGGGTTGCTCCCCTCTGTTCTGCTGTATTGGCCCTCCTCTCTTCTCGGCTGTATTTGGGGGGGTTGCATTCCCTCTATTCTGCTGTATTGCCCCCCCCCCCCCCTCTTCTCGGCTGTATTTGGTGGGTGCTCCCCGTCTCCTGTGTTGCAGGCGTGTCCCGCCCTGTGTCCTGGGAGCCTGTTGCTGGGTGCAGGGAGTAGATGTGTCCCCTTGTGGACGCTCCTGCGCGCTGCACCCCCTCCATGACATCACTGTGTTCCTGCGCTGCGGCTGACATGTAAGGTGTGTGTTCAGCCCGGCCGCCCTCTTGCAGCGCTCCATTTTCTCCTCTTCCTGTGTCACCAGCGGCTCATTGATTACAACGCTGTCTGCGGGGGCTCATTCGCTCCCTGGGGGGCGCATCTATTAGTCGTGGCCAGAGAGCAGCTGCTTCTATCTCAGTCATCACATGCACAACATCGGGGGAAGGTGCAGCCGGAACAAGACGGGTGTGATCCCCCCAGCATGTCCGCTGCCCCCCGCCTGCTTCCAATGTGGACCCGGTGCGGGAGGAGAGCGGAGGGATGCTGAGGAAGCTCATCTGCCAAAGGATATGCACCAGTAAGAGGCTTCATTCTCCCAGCATTGTGTCTCCATCCTGCAGATGATGGGAGTGATAGGGCCCGGCAGCCTCCGCCGCCATCATGACAGCAGCCCCTGCTCCCTGGTGACAGCTCCTTTGTCTCCTCGCTGCCTATAATGGAGGAGACGACTCTGCTGCTGGATGGAGACACAAGACTGCAGCAACATAGACCCCGAGGAGATGGAGGATCTGCACCTGTGTGTATAGTGTGTGTATACTGTGTTAGGGTTTAGAGTGGGGATAGTGTGTATATGCTGTGTGTGTGTGTGTGTGGGGGGGTATAGAGTGGGGATAGTGTGTATATACTGTGTGTGGGTTTAGATGGTGTGTGTGTATACTGTGTGTATAGTGTGTATTCTGTGTGTGTGTGTTGGTGTTAACATATAACGTCTCTCTAATGTGTGTGACTGTGTTATAGGGCGTGTGGTGCTTTGTATATCTGCACATATGTAATTCTCCATGTGTAATGTGTGTAGTATCTTGGGGTTATGTGTTGTTGCACATGTATGTTGCATGTCTGTGTATTTATGTGTCCAGTAGTATCTCTGGTATGTAATACATCTCTGGGTGTGAGTAGTAGTATATATATGTATAGCAGCACCTCTGGGGGATAGTAGTATATATGTGTATAGCAGCACCTTTTGGGTGTGAGTAATGGTATATATGTATATAGCAGCACCTCTGGGTGTGAGTAGTAGTATATATGTGAATAGTAGCACCTCTGGGTGTGAGTAGTAGTATATATGTGTATAGCAGCACCTTTGGGTGTGAGTAGTAGTATATATGTGTATAGCAGCACCTCTGGGTGTGAGTAGTAGTATATATGCGTATGGTAGCACCTCTGGGTGTGAGTAGTAGTATATATGTGTATAGTAGCACCTCTGGGTGTGAGTAGTAGTATATATGTGTATAGTAGCACCTCTGGGTGTGAGTAGTAGTATATATGTGTATAGCAGCACCTCTGGGTGTGAGTAGTAGTATACAGGCGGTCCCCTACTTAAGGACACCCGACTTACAGACAACCCATAGTTACAGACAGACCCCTCTGACGTCTGGTGAAGCTTTCTGAATGCTTTACTATATTCCTAGATTGTAATGATCAGCTGTAAGGTGTCTGTAATGAAGCTTTATTGATAATCTTTGGTCCCACTACAGCAAAAAATGTTTAAACTCCAATTGTCACTGGGGCCAAATTTTTTGTTGTCTGGATCTACAATTATAAAATATACAGTTTCGACTTACATACAAATTCAACTTAAGAACAAACCTCCGGACCCTATCTTGTACGTAACCCGGGGACTGCCTGTATATGTGTATAGCAGCACCTTTGGGTGTGAGTAGTAGTATATATGTGTATAGTAGCACCTCTGGGTGTGAGTAGTAGTATATATGTGTATAGCAGCACCTCTGGGTGTGAGTAGTAGTATATATATGTATAGCAGCACCTCTGGGTGTGAGTAGTAGTATATATGTGTATAGTAGCACCTCTGGGTGTGAGTAGTAGTATATATGTGTATAGCAGCACCTCTGGGTGTGAGTAATGGTATATATGTGTATAGTAGCACCTCTGGGTGTGAATAGTAGTATATATGTGTATAGCAGCACCTCTGGGTGTGAGTAGTAGTATATATGTGTATAGCAGCACCTCTGGGTGTGAGTAGTAGTATATATGTGTATAGTAGCACCTCTGGGTGTGAGTAGTAGTATATATGTGTATAGCAGCACCTCTGGGTGTGAGTAGTCGTATATATGTGTATAGCAGCACCTCTGGGTGTGAGTAGTAGCATATATATGTGTATAGCAGCACCTCTGGGTGTGAGTAGTAGCATATATATGTGTATAGCAGCACCTCTGGGTGTGAGTAGTAGCATATATATGTGTACAGTGTATATCTCTTCCATACTCTTGTAGTATGTATCGTACGGAGTTGAGCCTCTTTACGCCAGCTGGATCTTTTCTCCTGGTTATTGGGATCCCCCGGGGTCTGGGGTGCAGTTTGTGTGATGGGTGCAGTGAGCCCCCCCACGGTAACATCACACCCCTCGGAGCTCACGGCTTGGGCCTCCTATGGATGCATTGATGATACGGTAATAATGATTATGATGCATGTATGGAAGCCGCAAACATTCGGTTCTTAGGTTCTTGTGTAGGTATTGGGTCGCCTCTGTGTTGAGTATCCAGGTCTTTTCTGTATTTTCCTTCTTTCCCCCCAATTTTCACCGCTTTTTTCCGTTCTGTGTGATTGATTCTCCTCTCGCTCCTCATCTGATATTGGGGATCTAGTGGGTGTGGCTTCTCCTCTGGCCACACCCTTATTTTCTGGTGAATCTGCCCCCTCGATTTCCTGAAAAATACTGTACACATTCACATAGAATTCCAAACTCACTAAAACCTCATGATCCTATTTTTCAGATAAAAACTTTGACGATGAAGATTCTGTTGATGGGAACAGACCGTCGTCTGCCAGCTCCACCGCTTCCTCTAAGATGCCACCACCTGCCCGCAAACCGGTGACTATGGGGACAACGCGGAGGCCGGGGACATCTGCAGTGGCCCCCAAACCTGGAGGTGAGTGTCCGTCGCGGTACGAGTCCCATTCTGCAGGAGGAAAGCAGCCCGGAGGCTCCTGCTACTTCCAGGATCTGATGTCTTCACAGATGTCACTACACATAAGAGAAATCAATACATCCCACAGGGAAGAGGGGGTGTACGTCCTCCGGATTTGGTTTCATTTGTGTTTATAACTTCACTGAGAAGTAGGCCCCCCATCCCCTTCATGCCCCCGATTATGTAAGAGGTGAAAGGTTACTGATGATTGCAAGAAAACAGAACCTGTCTGATATATGGATTCCTAGTATCACAGTACTGAAAGAGGACGTGTCAACCCCCCAAAAGACCCCCACCAAATATGTCCCCCACATTATCCACCCTCAGCCCTATTCTAGCAATGACATTTAAAAAAAAAAAAAAATTTAGGTTGGCAAAGTTAGTTATACTCAATCAGACCTTTTACCAAATAAGAGGTCGTATCCTGTCCACTGTAGGTCGGCCTTATTCATGAGGGAGCCGGCCGACACACCCCCTTTCACCTCTGCCACGCCCCTTTCACCTTTGCCACGCCCCTGTCAGCGGGGACCTGTAAGAATAGCCGGCAGCAGCGCATATATTGCGCTATTGCCGCCAGCTCTCTGATGCGGCGACGTGCTTATTCACAGCGCTGGCTGAATTTTATATGTATTTGCATTGCAGAGAGCTGGCGGCAATAACGCAATATATGCGCTGCTGCCGGCTATTCTTACAGGTCCCCGCTGACAGGGGCATGGAGGGGGTGTGTCGGCCGCCCCCCTCATGAATAAGGCCAGGGGACAGTATACGAAGATCCGAACTCTTATTTGGTAAGAGGTCGGTTCGATTAAAACCAACTTTGCCAACCTAAATATTTTTTTTTAGATGTCATTGCTGGAAATGAACTGGGGGAGGATTATGGGGGCCTTTTGAGGGGGTGACATGTCCTCTTTAAGGGTAAAAAGAGAAGCAGTGCTGATCCAGAGGCATCCCCACTCCTCCTGACCCTGTACCATGTATCATCCATAACATGTGATATTATTACACTGCAGACATCCCAGCCCCTCCTGACCCTGTACCATGTATCATCCATAACATGTGATATTATTACACTGCAGACATCCCGGCCCCTCCTGACCCTGTACCATGCATCATCCATAACATGTGATATTATTACACTGCAGACATCCCGGCCCCTCCTGACACTGTACCATGTATCATCCATAACATGTGATATTATTACACTGCAGACATCCCAGCCCCTCCTGACCCTGTACCATGTATCATCCATAACATGTGATATTATTACACTGCAGACATCCCAGCCCCTCCTGACCCTGTACCATGTATCATCCATAACATGTGATATTATTACACTGCTGACATCCTGGCCCCTCCTGACCCTGTACCATGTATCATCCATAACATGTGATATTATTACACTGCTGACATCCTGGCCCCTCCTGACCCTGTACCATGTATCATCCATAACATGTGATATTATTACACTGCAGACATCCCGGCCCCTCCTGATCCTGTACCATGTATCATCCATAACGTGATATTATTACACTGCAGACATCCCGGCCCCTCCTGATCCTGTACCATGTATCATCCATAACATGTGATATTATTACACTGCAGACATCCCTGCTCCTCCTGACCCTGTACTATGTATCATCCATAACATGTGATATTATTACACCGCAGACATCCCGGCCCCTCCTGACGCTGTACCATGTATCATCCATAACATGTGATATTATTACACTGCAGACATCCCAGCCCCTCCTGACCCTGTACCATGTATCATCCATAACATGTGATATTATTACACTGCAGACATCCCGGCCCCTCCTGACCCTGTACCATGCATCATCCATAACATGTGATATTATTACACTGCAGACATCCCGGCCCCTCCTGACCCTGTACCATGTATCATCCATAACATGTGATATTATTACACTGCAGACATCCCGACTCCTCCTAATCCTGTACCATGTATCATCCATAACATGTGATATTATTACACTGCAGACATCCCGGCTCCTCCTGACCCTGTACCATGTATCATCCATAACATGTGATATTATTACACTGCTGACATCCTGGCCCCTCCTGACCCTGTACCATGTATCATCCATAACATGTGATATTATTACACTGCTGACATCCTGGCCCCTCCTGACCCTGTACCATGTATCATCCATAACATGTGATATTATTACACTGCAGACATCCCGGCCCCTCCTGATCCTGTACCATGTATCATCCATAACGTGATATTATTACACTGCAGACATCCCGGCCCCTCCTGATCCTGTACCATGTATCATCCATAACATGTGATATTATTACACTGCAGACATCCCTGCTCCTCCTGACCCTGTACTATGTATCATCCATAACATGTGATATTATTACACCGCAGACATCCCGGCCCCTCCTGACGCTGTACCATGTATCATCCATAACATGTGATATTATTACACTGCAGACATCCCGGCCCCTCCTGACCCTGTACCATGTATCATCCATAACATGTGATATTATTACACTGCAGACATCCCAGCCCCTCCTGACCCTGTACCATGTATCATCCATAACATGTGATATTATTACACTGCAGACATCCCAGCCCCTCCTGACCCTGTACCATGTATCATCCATAACATGTGATATTATTACACTGCAGACATCCCGACTCCTCCTAATCCTGTACCATGTATCATCCATAACATGTGATATTATTACACTGCAGACATCCCGGCTCCTCCTGACCCTGCACCATGTATCATCCATAACATGTGATATTATTACACTGCAGACATCCCAGCCCCTCCTGACACTGTACCATGTATCATCCATAACATGTGATCTTATTACACTGCAGACATCCCTGCTCCTCCTGACCCTGTACCATGTATTTGCCATCAGTTCTTCCTGTGGTAATAAGGTCCTTAGTGTTTGTCTTCTGAATGTTGCAGGAGCCAAGGAAGGTGCAGGAGCAGTAGATGAGGAGGACTTCATCAGAGCCTTTGAGGACGTACCCACCGTGCAGGTAAGAGCGGCTCTGGGTCAACCCAAAGTGAAACAATGGGTCAGTAAAACTGGCAAAAGTGTTCGGTGCTATGAAATGGCTCCAAAAAAACTTCCATTTGGCCTCTCCAGTTCATTGACAAATTACAAGCCTTTTAACCCCTTACCGACATGTGACGTAATACTACATCACATGCCCGGTGCATGGAGAGGGCTCACGGGCTGAGCCCTCTCCATAGCCGGTAAGTCTTTGCTGCATATTGCAGCAAAGGCTTACCGGCTCACCGGTGTTTTCCCGCCGATCGCAGTGTTAGATGTGGGCTTCATTACATCCGCTACTCCAGGCACCAGGATCTTAATGTGAATATAACCCACCTGAAATACTCTGTGCTGCTGATGCTTCTTTCTCTATGTAACCTTCAGGCCTTTCATCATAAGCCTCCCCTCCCCCATCCCCTCCACATCAGATTATATTACTTGTTGATCAATAAGAGACCAAAGTTGACCAAAATGTAACATTTCCAATAAAAGTAATTGCTGTACCTTGGCTCAGTGAGGAATGGGGGAAGTGAGAGATGAATGTGATTGTCTATCCTACAGATCTACTCGAGCCGAGACCTGGAGGAGCAGATCAATAAGATTCGGGAGATCCTGTCAGACGATAAGCACGACTGGGAGCAGAGGATCACTGCAGTAAGGCGTCATCTGATCTACTGTCTGGGTGGTCTCCTCCAGGGTGGGGCGTCATCTGATCTACTGTCTGGGTGGTCTCCTCCAGGGTGGGGCGTCATCTGATCTACTGTCTGGGTGGTCTCCTCCAGGGTGGGGCGTCATCTGAGCTACTGTCTGGGTGGTCTCCTCCAGGGTGGGGCGTCATCTGAGCTACTGTCTGGGTGGTCTCCTCCAGGGTGGAGCGTCATCTGAGCTACTGTCTGGGTGGTCTCCTCCAGGGTGGGGCGTCATCTGAGCTACTGTCTGGGTGGTCTCCTCCAGGGTGGGGCGTCATCTGAGCTACTGTCTGGGTGGTCTCCTCCAGGGTGGAGCGTCATCTGATCTACTGTCTGGGTGGTCTCCTTCAGGGCGGGGCGTCATCTGAGCTACTGTCTGGGTGGTCTCCTCCTGGGTGGGGCGTCATCTGAGCTACTGTCTGGGTGGTCTCCTCCTGGGTGGGGCGTCATCTGATCTACTGTCTGGGTGGTCTCCTCCTGGGTGGGGCGTCATCTGATCTACTGTCTGGGTGGTCTCCTCCTGGGTGGGGCGTCATCTGATCTACTGTCTGGGTGGTCTCCTCCAGGGTGGGGTGTCATCTGATCTAGTGTCTGGGTGGTCTCCTCCAGGGTGGGGTTTCATCTGATCTACTGTTTGGGTGGTCTCCTTCAGAATAAGGCGTCATGAGATCTACTGTCTGGGTGGTCTCCTCCAGGGTGTGGTGTCATCTGATCTACTGTCTGGGTGGTCTCCTCCAGGGTGTGGTGTCATCTGATCTACTGTCTGGGTGGTCTCCTCCAGGGTGTGGTGTCATCTGATCTACTGTCAGGATGGCCTACTTCAGGGGGGGCCTTATCGGATCTGCTGTCAGGATCTGCTGAACTACTTTCAGGGAAGTCTATTCCCGGGTGGGGCCTTGTGTGATCTACTGTTTGGGTAGTTTCTCCCATGAAGTTAGAGCCTTGTCTCGTATACTGTCTGTCTCACCTGGGGTGGGGCCTTAGCTGATCTACAGTCTGGGTGGTCTCCCCTGTGGCGGGGCCTTATTTATTCTACTGCCAGGTTGGTCTTCCTTGGGGAGAGACGTCATCTGATTTACTGTCAGGGTGGTCTCCATGGTGCAGAATAATCTTATCTATTTTCAGGACGTTCTCTTCCAGGAGTCAGGTGTCATCTTAGCTACCGTCTCTTCTGAGGTGGGGCTTCATCTGATATACTGTCAGGGTGCACTCCCCTGTGGTGGGGGTTATCTGATCTTCTGTCATTGTGGTCTCCAGGCTGGGGGGTTGCTATCTTATCTGCTCTCAGGGTGGTCTACATAGTGATGGTTGTGGGGAGTTATCTGATCTGCTTTCGTGGTGGTCTCCATGGTGGTGGTGTGGGGTTATCTGATCAGCTGCCAGGATGGTCTCCTCTGGGGTGGAGGGGTTATCTGATCTGCTCTCAGGTTGGACTCCAGGGTGGAGGGGTTATTTGATCTGCTGTCAGGGTGGTCTCCAGGATTGGGGGGTTATTTGTCCTGCTGTCAGTGAGGTCTCCAGGATTGGGGGGTTATTTGATCTGCTGTCAGGGTGGTCTCCAGGATTGGGGGGTTATTTGACCTGCTGTCAGGGTGGTCTCCAGGATTGGGGGGTTATTTGATCTGCTGTCAGGGTGGTCTCCAGGATTGGGGGGTTATTTGATCTGCTGTCAGGGTGGTCTCCAGGATTGGGGGGTTATTTGATCTGCTGTCAGGGTGGTCTCCAGGATTGGGGGGTTATTTGATCTGCTGTCAGTGAGGTCTCCATGATTGGGGGGGTTATTTGATCTGCTGTCAGGGTGGTCTCCACGGTGGGGGAGGTTGTTATCTGATCTGCTGTCAGGGAGGTCTCCATGATTGGGGGGGTTATTTGATCTGCTGTCAGGGTGGTCTCCAGGATTGGGGGGTTATTTGATCTGCTGTCAGTGAGGTCTCCAGGATTGGGGGGTTATTTGATCTGCTGTCAGGGTGGTCTCCAGGATTGGGGGGTTATTTGATCTGCTGTCAGGGTGGTCTCCAGGATTGGGGGGTTATTTGATCTGCTGTCAGTGAGGTCTCCATGATTGGGGGGGGGGGGGGTTATTTGATCTACTGTCAGGGTGGTCTCCACGGTGGGGGAGGTTGTTATCTGATCTGCTGTCAGGGAGGTCTCCATGATTGGGGGGGTTATTTGATCTGCTGTCAGGGTGGTCTCCAGGGTGGGGGGGTTGTTATCTGATCTGCTGTCAGGGAGATCTCCAGGATTGGGGGGGGGGGGGGGGGTTACATCTACTGTCGGGTGGACTCCACGGTGTGGGGATTAACCTCAGACTGAAGAGGTTTTTCCCTATTTTATCTTGTAGGAGTCTGGAGGGTAGAGCCGATGTGGGATCTGCCTTTGCATTGTGTGTGACTTGTAGATATTTCTACTTTTGTGTAGTAAGTCCTTCTAATCTTTTCCTTTCCAGCTGAAGAAGATCCGGTCTCTGCTCTTGGCCGGTGCCGCAGAATACGACACCTTCTTCCAACACCTGCGTCTGCTGGATGGGGCGTTCAAGCTTTCGGCCAAGGACTTGCGTTCCCAGGTGGTCCGGGAAGCCTGCCTCACCCTGGGGTGAGTGGAGCAGACGTGTCCTGACAGACGCGTGGAGTACATGACTCCTCTGGCTTTAAGTTACTGATGGCAATTTTTTTTTTTTTGCTGTCTTGAGTAATTCTGGATTCCTGGTTCTTCTCCTTTAGGCACCTCTCGTCTGTCCTTGGGAATAAATTTGACCATGGAGCTGAAGCTATTATGCCCACTGTCTTTAACTTGGTTCCTAACAGTGCCAAAATCATGGCGACCTCCGGGGTGGTGGCCATAAGACTCATTATACGCGTGAGTGTCTGGATTCCTCTGTGCTGCTGTTATTTTTATCTAAATGTCAAAAATAATTCTGGTTTCTCTGTTTCTGCAGCATACACATGTCCCGAGGCTCATCCCCATCATTACAAGCAACTGCACCTCCAAGTCTGTGGCTGTTCGAAGGTTTGTGGCGTCTTTTCTGTGAACAGCTCTGCTTCATCTGGACTTTAGTGACCCTACATGTGCCACCTGTGTATATCCAGATACTCCAGAGCTTGTATACTACCCTGTTTCCCCGAAAATAAGACAGTGTCTTATATTAATTTTTGCTCCTAAAGAGGCACTAGGTCTTATTTTCAGGGGATGTCTTATTTTTCCATGAACAAGAATTTACATTTATCATTGAACAAAAAATTTACTTCTCTAACCTCCTTATGACTCTCCAAACTCTGAATTTCATGCTGAATTTCCTGTGACTCCATTTCTATTAGCATCATTGGCCCCAATCTCTCATGTTTAGTAAAAGCACTTTCCATAAATGACCCTTCTTATCCTGGTAGCTGCTGGTATCACATTTGCAGCACAACATCCAGTGATTTAATTCCATGAATTCTTCCCCATGTCACAACCTTCTGCAGCATCTAAAAGATTTACTAATACTAATGTATGGGGGGAGCTGCTGCAATGACTGCCGCTAGGTCTTATTTTCAGGGGAGGCCTTATATTTCTAAGCCTGAACAAAATTGTACTAGGTCTTACTTTCGGGGGATGTCTTATTTTAGGGGAAACAGGGTACATGTACAGCATCAGTCTCTCTCCAGCGGAGGGGAGCTGCTGCCAGGACCATCTTGTAGCTTCCTCCATGTCTGGTGTGAATGTGCTCAAACACCAACCCCTCATATCCATTGCATCTTGCCTTGAGCTGGGTCGCAGTGTCTGAATCTCTGGGTTTTTTTTTCTTGCAGACGTTGCTATGAATTCTTGGATCTTCTTCTACAAGAATGGCAGACGCACTCACTGGAGAGGTAAGCAGCAGACTGGTTCTGGTGGTTCTGTTTTGTCAGAATAATTATCGATATCGGACACTTCTGTGTGACAGGAGGATGCCTAGAGGACATCAGATTGCCATCATGTTATACTTGCCAGGTTCTGGATGGTCTAGAGCCAGCATGTACCTCCTTGGGCCCCGGGACTCAAACGATCCTAATTACTTGTCCCTGTGTTTTGGAGCACACTGTCCTCGACTTGCATCTTCATTACATTCAGACAATAAGTGATACAGACCCCGGATCAAGCTGTACATAACATCCACAACTCTGGTCCAGATAATGAAAAATACTCTGCTCGGACCAGACAATAAATGATATAAGAGACCCCAGACCACACGATACTGACATCCTCAGACCTCAGTACAATGATCCTTTCTTTTTATTACATGATGGGTTGGTTGTCCCCTGCAGATCAGTTTTTTGTCTGAGTGTCCTAATGTACAGAAGCCATGTAGGTGCCGCCTGTGTATAAGACAAGATACAGCCATGTTCTGTATTAGGACATGTCTCCATCTTATTCCTAGAGACGGATTATACAGTCTCCACCTTAAGGGTTTCTATCACAACCAGAGGCTACGGCTCAGGAATGTGCCCAGGCCTCGTCCTGTTTATCCCCATTCGGATGAGGGAATTAATGATCCCCTGTAACGAGATGGGATGTGATTGGCAGGAAGTTTGTTTCTTTGGGTCTTCGGGGACTGATCCTGCTGCTGGTTTCTTCTAGCCCCTCATCATTATTAATATGAGCTCTCTCCACCCCAGGCACATATCAGTGTTAGCAGAAACCATCAAGAAAGGAATCCACGATGCCGACTCTGAAGCAAGGATAATCGCCCGCAAGTAAGTGAGGAAAATCCCTTGCATAATGCTGGAAGTGTCACTGTATAGGAGCTAGAGGTGTATGGGGTCAGACAGTGCATTACTGAGGAGGGGTTTAAGATGTTTGTAGTCAGAGGAAACTGAGACAGGAGAAGGCGTCTGTAATCAGAGGCGGCGGCGGCAGGTGAAGGCGGCTGTAGTCAGAGGATAAGGAGGCAGGTGAAGAAGACTGTAGTCAGGATAAGGAGGCAGGTGAAGAAGACTGTAGTCAGGATAAGGAGGCAGGTGAAGAAGACTAGTCAGAGGATAAGGAGGCAGGTGAAGAAGACTAGTCAGAGGATAAGGAGGCAGGTGAAGAAGACTAGTCAGAGGATAAGGAGGCAGGTGAAGAAGACTAGTCAGAGGATAAGGAGGCAGGTGAAGGAGACTGTAGTCAGAGGATAAGGAGGCAGGTGAAGGAGACTGTAGTCAGAGGATAAGGAGGCAGGTGAAGGAGACTGTAGTCAGAGGATAAGGAGGCAGGTGAAGGAGACTGTAGTCAGAGGATAAGGAGGCAGGTGAAGAAGACTGTAGTCAGAGGATAAGGAGGCAGGTGAAGAAGACTGTAGTCAGAGGATAAGGAGGCAGGTGAAGAAGACTGTAGTCAGAGGATAAGGAGGCAGGTGAAGAAGACTAGTCAGAGGATAAGGAGGCAGGTGAAGGCGACTGTAGTCAGAGGATAAGGAGGCAGGTGAAGGCGACTGTAGTCAGAGGATAAGGAGGCAGGTGAAGAAGACTAGTCGGAGGATAAGGAGGCAGGTGAAGGAGACTGTAGTCAGAGGATTAGGAGGCAGGTGAAGAAGACTAGTCAGAGGATAAGGAGGCAGGTGAAGGAGACTGTAGACACAGGATAAGGAGGCAGGTGAAGGCGACTGTAGACACAGGATAAGGAGGCAGGTGAAGGCGACTGTAGTCAGAGGATAAGGAGGCAGGTGAAGGAGACTGTAGTCAGAGGATAAGGAGGCAGGTGAAGAAGACTAGTCAGAGGATAAGGAGGCAGGTGAAGAAGACTGTAGTCAGAGGATAAGGAGGCAGGTGATGGCGACTGTAGTCGGAGGAGGTGGCGGCAGGTGAAGGTGACTGTAGTCAGAGGCAGAAGACGATGCTCCAACTACCCCCACTTCCCCCAGGGTCGGTGTTCTCTACCCCCACCCACCTGTGCCATGTTTTGCAGATGTTACTGGGGTTTCCACGGCCATTTCAGTCGAGAAGCAGAACATTTGTACCACAATCTGGAGTCGTCATATCAGAAGGCTCTTCAGTCTCATCTCAAGAGCTCGGACAGCATAGTCTCCCTCCCGCAGTCAGACCGCTCCTCGTCCAGCTCCCAGGAAAGCCTAAAGTAAGTCCTGCAGAACCAGGAGGAAGATGAGAACTCGTGTCAGCAGCGGATGCCAGGTCTGACCCGGCTGTCATGTGTTCGTGAAGTGATCTCCATCATGTGTTCAGGACTGGTCCTCTGTGCATCACACCAAAAAAATGAGATTATAAAGAGAATAATTAGACACCACCGGCCTCATTGTCTAAAGCTTAGGAAGACTCTAAAACAACAGGTGTCTAATCACATATTTTTCTTCCTTCGCTATAGTCGCCCCTTGTCGGCCAAGAGAAGCCCCCCTGGAAGTTCAGCATCTCGAGGTGAGTGTTTTTGTGCTGCCGGATAACCTGGTCCTTGTGTCTTGGTGACTGGTGATATTGAGGATCCTCTTCTCTCCTGTTGTAGTCTCTTCTTCAGCAGTGAAGACGTCAGCTCCTCCAGGCTCTCTGCAGCGCTCCCGCAGCGACATCGACGTGAATGCAGCCGCCAGCGCCAAGTCCAAAGTAGGGTCTACCACGCCGGCGCCATTCAGCTCAGCGGCGGCCTTGCCTCCCGGCTCTTACGCCTCTCTAGGTAAGGTGAAAGGTCACAGCATCCTGGTGACTATTACAGTGGGTACAGAAAGTATTCAGACCCCTTGACACTTTTCACAATTTGTTTCATTGCAGCCAATTAGTAAGAGCAAAAAATTTTTTTTTTTTGCTCATTAATGATCTTTCTGCCCCCATCTTGACAGGAAAAACAAATGTAGATTTTTATCTAAATTATTAAACAAGAACAACTTAAATATCACGTTGTGATAAGTACTCAGCCCCTTTTTTGTGACTTATATGTTACTCACATGCTGTCCATTTACTTCTGATCCTCCTTGAGGTGGTGCTACGCCTTCATTGGAGTCCAGCTGTGTTTAATTAAACTGATTGGACTTGATTAGGAGAGGCGCATACACCATCTATATAAGACCTCGCAGTGTACGTCAGATTACATGAGAATCATCAGGTCTAAAGAACTGCTCAAGAAGCTCAGAGATAGAATTATGGCAAGCCACAGATTTGGCCAAGGTTACAAAGGAATTCTGCTGCACACCAGATTCCTTAGAGCACAGTGGCCTCCATAATCCGTACTTGGAAGAAGTTTGGGCGACCACAACTCTTCCTGGACTGGGCTGTCCAGCTAAACTAAGCTGTTGTGGGAGAAGAGCCTTGGTGAGAGGTAAAGACCCCAGGGTCCCTGTGGCTGAGCTCCAGAGATGCAGCAGGGAGATGGGAGTCTCCTATCACTGCAGCCTCCAGCAGTCGGGGCTTTATGGCAGAGTCTGGAAGCTTCTCCTCAGTGTAAGATATATGAAAGCCGCATACAGTGTGCAAAACACATGAAGGATCCGGACTATGGGGAATAAGATTCTCTCCTCTGATGAGATGAAGATTGGACTTTTTGGTGTTAATTCTAAGCGGTGGCGAAAACCCGGCGCCGCTCATCACTTGCCAAATACAATCCCAGCAGTGACACATGGGGGGCAGCATCAGGCTATGGGGGGGGGGAGGAGGGGGACAGTGCCCAATACTGGGGGGGGGGGGCAGCATCAGGCTATGGGGAGGACAGTGCCCAATACTGGGGGGGGGGGGGGGCAGCATCAGGCTATGGGGGGGGACAGTGCCCAATACTGGGGGGGCAGCATCAGGCTATGGGGAGGACAGGACTACTGGGAGCAATGGATGGAAATATGAATGCGGCCAAGTACAGAGATATCCGGGATGAGATCCTCTTCCAGAGGCTCTGGTCTCAGACTGGGCCGAACCTTCCTACAAGACAATGACCCCAAAGAACAAGCTAAAATAAGACAGCAGAGGCTTCAGAACATCTCTGTGTGACCATTCCTGACTGGCCCAACCATAGCCCAGACCTAACTCAATGGATCTGTGGAGAGAGTGGAAAATGGGCTCCACCAACATTCAACATCCAACCTGAGGAAGCTGGAGAGGATCCCCAAATCCAGGGGTGAGGAACGTGTAGCACCTTCTCAAGAAGACTCCTGGCTGCACCAGCTCCAAATCTTCTACTCATCACTGAGCAAAGGGGCCGAAAACTTCACCGGAGGCCGAGGGCACAGCGCTGTGGGGGGAGGGGGCCGAGGGCACAGCGCGGTGGAAAAGAATCTTTTTTGATCTGACCAATTGGCTGAAATTGGTCTGAGTAATTTCTGTACTCACTGTACATGACATTGCAGCCAGCTCCTATGTTCTCATATAGCTCCAGCACCTCTTCTTTTTTTCCCGGTATTCCTGGACATATATGGTGTAAGTCTCACTACAATACAGGCTGCTCACCTTGTAAGGGTTAATTTTCCATCACACAGTAACGTCAGGCAGTGTGAATACGTCTACATCTCACTAATTCTTCCCACTGTTTCCTCTCCCTGTTTTTATTTTTGTTTATTTTGCCTAAAGATGGTCCCACTGCTAAATCTGAGGGTAAGCTCAGTGTCCGCCGGGGTCTTGTATCTGGTCTCCATTTGTGCTTCCTGTTGGTTTGCATGTTGTTCCCTCATCATGTGTCTGTGTCCTGTACTTTCACCACCTCCTGGATCTTGCTGGGTCACACGGGGCACGTCCAGATCATCACACATGGATGGATACAATACCCCCCACTGCATGGGCACTGGGGAGCTCTGCAGCTTCTCGTGCCTAGATCCCCCTGTAATCGCCCGAATATCAGTAGACGAATGTTACTTGCCCCTGCTGAGCAGGGCCGACGCTGATCTCTGTCCTGTATCAGCCAGTAGTTGTTGTAGGCAGTGAGGACGTCATCTGTCAATGATTAGATGTGATGGACAATGAGGTTGATCTCCACCTGTTTTCTCCATCTCAATGATGGATATGAGCGAATTATGATGATGATCAGCCAGAGTAAGGTCTGTGCTGGGATTAAAGGGCTCCAGGAGTTGTGAAGACCCCTATGTCCAATATTCACATAAATCGATAAAAATATAATTATTGTTTGAGCTGCTAATAGTTGGTTATGTGGGTATTGAGTCTTTATTTCTGATAGCAGGACATGTTCTTAGGAAGAAACTTATCAATATCCTTAGATTGCGACTTTTTCTTTCCCTTTGTGTATATAATGGGGCTATTACTTGTCCACCTAGTACCCCCTGTGAATGTAATGGGGTGTTTGTTGTCCACCTAGTACCCCCTGTGTATGTAATGGGGTGTTTGTTGCCCACCTAGTACCCCCTTTGTATGTAATGGGGTGTTTGTTGCCCACCTATTACCCCCTGTGTATGTAATGGGGTGTTTGTTGCCCACCTAGTACCCCCTGTGAATGTAATGGGGTGTTTGTTGTCCACCTAGTACCCCCTGTGAATGTAATGGGGTGTTTGTTGCCCACCTAGTACCCCCTGTGAATGTAATGGGGTGTTTGTTGCCCACCTAGTACCCCCTGTGAATGTAATGGGGTGTTTGTTGCCCACCTAGTACCCCCTGTGAATGTAATGGGGTGTTTGTTGCCCACCTAGTACCCCCTGTGAATGTAATGGGGTGTTTGTTGCCCACCTAGTACCCCCTGTGAATGTAATGGGGTGTTTGTTGCCCACCTAGTACCCCCTGTGAATGTAATGGGGTGTTTGTTTCCCCCTTAGTACCCCCTGTGAATGTAATGGGGTGTTTGTTTCCCCCTTAGTACCCCCTGTGAATGTAATGGGGTGTTTGTTTCCCCCTTAGTACTCCCTGTGTATGTGATGGGGTGTCTTGCCCACGTCTGGGCTTCGGCATTAGCCCCGGGTTATCCCTTCTCCAGGCCTGCGGTCACATCCATGTTGTGGTCAGGCCCTCTTCATGGCGGTGACGGTGACTTGTACAGCAGAGACTCATGTGCATCTGGCATTCTGTAGATTTTAGCTGCTGCAGAACATCCGGCATGCTTGGGAACGCAGTAGAAGGAGTGTGTAGTATCTGTGATGGCTTCATGTATATGTGTGCACATTGTATGCAGCGCAAGGCCTCTTCTGCCCACAGACGCTGGGTATGTGTAGGTCTAGTAGCAGGACATAGGCGTCCAATATGTTCAGCTGATGCGGAATTACAACACTCGCCTTTCCGGTCACATTGGGATTGTAGATCTATAGGAAGCCAGAGGTTATAGACTGATTTTCTGCACGTCCCTATAGATATCTGACGTCTGTGGCCATAATGAAGTGCTGGGGCTGCATCCAACCAGTTCATGTGGACTCCCCTGATGATCACATTGTAACCTACAGGTTTATTTCATCTTGCATTGTAACAAATGTTCACCTCTGAATCTGCATCATCACAATTTACATTATGGGAACTGAAGGAATATCCAAAACCTTTCCCCTGTCGTATGGGGCCTATGAGCTTTCTGCTCATGTCTCCAGTGGATCAGGACTACAATACAATGTGCCGGATCTATATACTGGTTTTCAGTGTTGCTCGGAGGTGAACCTGATATTCCAGAATGTTACAGATGGAGTTCAGCCCTGGAGCTGGAGCTTTCTGTAGTTCTGCTTTGTGTTGGGGGTTGTTTATATAGTTTGGAGCCGGTGATGTGCAGTCCTGTGCTGTGTATCATTGCTCCTGCTCCGTGTTGTGCTGTTTCCAGGTATGTTACACATTATTACATGTTGTTACTCTCTTGTTACAGTTGATGTTGTATCTAGAATTTCCAGGTTTATGTAATCACTTTGTATCTATGTCTTTGGGACAGGACGGATCCGGACCCGGAGGCAGAGTTCAGGAAGCACCAGCAGCGCCACCTCTGCTCAGGCGGATACCCGGGGCAGGAGCAGAGCCAAGATTGTGTCTCAGTCCCAGCGTAAGCTCGTAGTGTGGATTGTTGTGTAGTCTGTGTCCTCCCCATCACTGTCCTGCCTCTATAATGTATTATCAGGTCTGTGCTGACCTCCTTTAAATCCCTCTTTACTGTCCTCCTCCTGCTTCATGCTGAAGGATCCCGATCAGCGAATCCAGCGAGTGGTAAGAGCCTCCCCTGGGCCTCCCCTCATTTCCTCTCATTATTCTGTGGGGGCATCTTTGTGTAGCTGCTGACAACAGCCGTCTCTGGCGTTTCTCTACAATGTGGGGACCACTGTCTCATCTGCCAAGTTCTCACAAATTTGGGACAATGAAGCTTGTAGAGCAGCCGGTGGCGGAGAGCCAGACACCTCAATTATTTGGCTGAACACTCCTCGCTCTACTAGGTAGCGGACACTGTGTTCTCGTCATATTGCACAATTGTCTCCTTTCCACCAAATCCCGGGCCAAGCATCACCCCAGATGTTAGATGGGGTGCTCACCTGTATAGAAGCGCCGAGGATGTAATGTGCCAATATGGTTGCCATTAGTGAGTCTCCAGCCCTCCATAGCGCCGCTCAGCATTATCCATGGAGACGACTAGTGGCAGATCCTCATTCACATTCTCTCCCTGCAGCCGGCAGCCGCTCCAGTTCTCCTGGGAAGTTGTTGAGCAGTGGATACGGTCTAGCAACCAGCGCACAGAGGGTCCCTCAAATCCCCACCTCCGAGAAGAGAAGCAAGATCCCCCGCAGTCAGGGCTGCAGCCGCGAGACCAGCCCCAGCAGGATCGGACTGGGTAAGGAGTGGGTGCCAGGAGTTTGGGGGGGCTCTGCACTTTAACATTTTAACTTTCATGTTGGGAGGGGAATCATATGGATGTAATGAACACTTTAACCCTGGTCAGTCCAGGATCACGTCCGGTTATTATAAGAGCTCTGTTCCAGGTTGTGAAGTATTTGTAATTACTGAGCTGCACCCAGTGTGTAGTGACCAGATCACTTCTGGTCCTGTGTCCCATAAAGTAGTGCTGCATGGTGGTCTGCCATCAAACAGCGGGGGAATCGGACTACACAGATACATCATTGCACCTCCTGCACCCCTGGATTTACACACATTGGTGCAGGTCAGGCTATATTATGAGAGCAGCAGGTGGGAGCGAGGATGACCTGACACACAGGGAACGCCGTGTGAATAATCTTCAGATTACATTGGGGGACGGCCCACAGTCCCCATTAACACCCCAGTTGTGGATCCAGTGGCAGATAGAGACTATATAGATATGGGCTTCTGCCTAGGACTTCTGTCGCCTTGACCAGTTCCAGATAGCAGCACTGATCAGCTCTTTGTGAATGGGTCTGCCATTAGGATTAAGGTTTGGCCCCTGCCATGTAGATCCAGGACCAGCCTGATCCAGTTCTCTTGCTCTGGGCCGGCATTGATTTCTGTCTCACTATTGATGAATGGTTGGGCGCTGATCTCTGCATGGAGCTGTACTAATCCACCCGGCGTCCATGCCTCCTCTCCCTGCAATCACACATTTAATGCTGGCTCCTCCATAGCAGATTGGGGGGAGGGTCTCGGCATCTGCTTTGTGTTCTCTATGGAGGGTCTTGTCCTTCCCTGTCAGTGTTGCCTCCTATCTTTGCCTGTTCTTAGTCGTCCTGACTTGGCGCCGCTTGTCTCCTCCTGTGTGTGTGGTTCAGGATGGTTTGTCATTGATGTAACAGCATTAACCACTTGCTTCATTGAAGTGTTTCTCTGCCTTTGAAATGTGTTTTAAATTAATGTGCTGCTTTTCCACATCGCATGCTAGCCCGGAGCAGCCGCATCCCCCGACCCAGCATGAGTCAGGGGTGCAGCCGCGACACCAGCCGTGAGAGCAGCCGGGATACCAGTCCCGCCAGGGGCTTTGCACCTCTTGGTAAGTATTGGCGCATTGAATTCCCTTTATCCCACCCGAACCAACCTTCCCTCCATTCAGGACCCATCCTCCTCCTGACCACCAGGCCTAATGTGAATGGCGTCCTATAGAGTAATGGGTTGGTCTCGTGGGCTCAAGGATGTCACATTTCCCACGAGGCCACGGTGCAGTGATCTTTACTAGAAAATTAGCTTTAAACTGTAAGGTTAGGGAGATGAGGTTTGTACAAAGCGTCCGGCGTCACCTCTCCTATAATGCACAGTAGTTTAACCCTTACTAATCTGCACCTCCCGTCTCCTGTGCCCGTTGCATGCTTGATCCTTCCAATATCGTGTGTTCTGTGCTCTTGTCTTTGTGTTGTCTGATTTGTATAATGAATCTGAAATGCTCTGACTACAAGTCCCATAGTCTCAGGACGGCAGGGAGTAGTTGTGACTTGTATCTAAACATCTTATGTTATTCTAATGCTGACCAGCAGGGGGCAGTACATGCAATGTGAAGTTACTTGTAGCCTCTATGCTGTGATTAACCCTGTAGTTTCTGCACCGCCTATGATATTATGTAATGGTCTCAGGTAAGAACAGTCGGACATTGCTACGGCCACAGGTCGATCTGTCTGTCCCATTAATCTCACCCTCTGCTTCTTGTCACATATCCACCCCTGGGATCCTAATCTCAGGCTCATATGTGGACGCTGCTTCTGTCTCTGTTATCTACGTGTTAACCCTCTGGGTGTTTGCCATTCCTTCTTCTTGCAGCCTCTCGACGTCATTCCAGGTCCACTAGTGCGCTCTCCACCTCCGAGTCTGTGGGGCAGTCAGGTGATCCGGAGCTAACTGCATGCCCACCGCCATGTGCCCGCCTCATGCCTCCATGTGCCCGCCTGCATGTCCATCACATCTGTCACATCGCCTTTTTGTTTCAGTCATTACATGTCGCTCCCATTATGCTTGATGTTCCCATTGTGTTTTGGGGTGCGCCCCCCTCAGCAGCAATGTCATGTTCTGTTTGGAGGCCTACACCCTGGATCCGTGTGTGTGTCGCCCCTTCTCCACAGTACAGCGACTAATGATGAGGGGTGGGGTCCCGTATAGTGAGATGATCTTGAACTTAAGTGTCAGAGCTTTCTTCTATGTTGTATGTGGCGTCACACCAGATACAGACATGGAGCAGTGATGGGGGGCTCACAGGGACCCTCATAGGATAGAAATGACAGTTGGGGACGTCCTCTCCTGCACGTTTATTCTGTCATTTTGAAGGATTATTTTTAAAAAAGGGTGATCCCAATAATTATTAAAGGGGTTTTCCAGGAATATGAACATCTGATATAAACCCACAATGTTATAAAAAATGAATCGAACAAAACTCAGTTTCATTAGTCACAAAATGGAGCTTAAGTAGTTTGATTTTATGATTCACAGAAGGTTATGGGTTTTCTAAAGTAGGCGGAGTTATCAACAAAATGGCTGCCACTGGAAACTACAGGTCCCATGATCTCTCAGTTCTCAGTAACTTCTCCTTCCTATTATGCTCTGCTCCCAGTGATGATGTAACAGACCGTCCTGCTCTGTTACCATAGTGATGATGTGTAACTGCCATCACTGCACATCACTGAGATGACGTCTCACCACACACCGGCCATACTGGATGCACCGCAACCAACCCACTACAGCCAAACGTAGTGCTGATCACATGACCTGCCTGGGCAGCTGCAGGATATGTGATGTGGACATGTGACCTGCGGCATCTTCTGTGCTGTGTCTGCTCCGTGTGGAGCAAATCAACGGACTGATTAAAGGGCCAGTAGCATTATAATTCTGCTTTACATTCTATGTCAGCCGCATTTTCAGCTAAGGGGAGAAACTAAATACATATTAGCTTCTATTTTAAGACCCATTTGTATATGAATTATGCTGATTCCTGGAATACCCCTTTAAGCTCGAAATGAAGGGGGGAATAGTTCTGATCTGTAGATAATAGTGCACAGGAGCAGCCTATGAACCATGCACACACCATGACCCGACCGGTACTGAGCGGCCCCTACACCTGGCCCACCTTGACCCGACCAGTACTGAGAGGCCCATGCACCCGGCGCACCATGACCCGACCAGTACTGAGCGGCCCCTACACCTGGCCCACCATGACCTGACCCGTACTGAGCGGCCCATACACCCGGCGCACCATGACGCGATCAATACTGATCTGCCTGTACACCTGGCCCACCTTGAACTGACCAGTACTAAGCGGCCCTTGCACCCGGTGCACTATGACCCGTACACTGAGCGGCCCGTACACGCGGTGCACCATGACCCGACCAGTACTAAGCGGCCCGTACACGCGGTGCACCATGACCCGACCAGTACTGAGTGGCCCGTACACGTGGTGCACCATGACCCGACCGGTACTGAGTGGCCCGTACACGTGGTGCACCATGACCCATCCAGTACTGAGCTGCCCCTACACCTGGCCCACCATGACCCGACCAGTACTGAGAGGCCCATGCACCTGGCGCACCGTGACCCGACCAGTACTGAGCGGCCCCTACACCTGGCCCACCATGACCTGACCCGTACTGAGCGGCCCATACACCCGGCGCACCATGACGCGATCAATACTGATCTGCCTGTACACCTGGCCCACCTTGACCTGACCAGTACTAAGCGGTCCTTGCACGCGGTGCACCATGACCCGACCAGTACTGAGCGGCCCGTACACGCGGTGCACCATGACCCGACCAGTACTGAGCGGCCCGTACACTCGGTGCACAATGACCCGACCAGTACTGAGTTGCCCGTACACCTGTTGCACAATGACCCGACCAGTACTGAGTGGCCCATGCACCCGGTGTACCATGACCCTGCCAGTACTGATCTGCCCACACACCCGGCGCACCATGACCCAATCAGTACTAACCTGCCTGTACACCTGCCGCACCATGACTCGACCAGTACTGAGTGGCCCATACACCCGGTGCACCATAAGACTTCCTTTAGGTGTAGGCTTTAGTACTTAGTGACCCATGACCCACCCTGACCTATAAGTGTCTGCTCCAGTTATGTACTGAGCTGTAGCAGGAGCTGACTCTCCGCTTCTTTCTGTTGGATTTTCCATCCCATCGCAGTAACTTTCGTTTCTGCCATTCCTCCTCATTTTTTTTTTCCATACAGGTGAAATGTTATAACAAACGCTGTCGAAACACTTCTGTCCAGGGATGCATGTCCCCCCCATCACTACTTGGTCTCTGGCTCTACAGCTGGTGAACCACAACTCCCAGCATACCCTGCCATTCACAACTGCAGAGACACAGCTTTCCTCGACCCCTTGCATCAACGGACAGAAGTGTCACCCTCTGTATTTGCCGTCCTGTTCTCGCTGAATTCCTGCAGTTTTTCTTGTTTGCTTCTGATGGGCAGTTTCCCTAAATTTGTCTAATTCAGGCAACCGTGTAGCTGCTGGAGGTGGTCCTCCTATGTAGCTGCTTCTGTGTGGCAGGAGCCCACCCGTTAACTGCCTCGTGTGGCCACCTCTATGTCCTGGGAGTTCCTCTGGATGGTCACCTTTGTACTGTAAGGGGGCTCCTCCTGGGTGGTCACTTCTGTAGGGTGGAGGAGTCTTCCCATGTGCCGGGGTCTTCCCTCTGTGGCGGGGTACTTCCTGGGGGTCCTCCTGGGTGGTTGCCTTTATAGGGCGGTGGAGTTTTCCAGTGTACCCTCCTCTGCACGGTGGCTCTTCCCATGTGCCCTCCTCTGTACGGTGGGGTGGGGGGTCTTCCCATGTGCCCTCCTCTGTACGGTGGGGGGTCTTCCCATGTGCCCTCCTCTGTACTGTTGGGGTGGGCGTCTTCCCATGTGCCCTCCTCTGTACGGTGGGGGGTCTTCCCATGTGCCCTCCTCTGTACTGTTGGGGTGGGCGTCTTCCCATGTGCCCTCCTCTGTACTGTTGGGGTGGGCGTCTTCCCATGTGCCCTCCTCTGTACTGTTGGGGTGGGCGTCTTCCCATGTGCCCTCCTCTGTACGGTGGAGGGTCTTCCCATGTGCCCTCCTCTGTACTGTTGGGGTGGGCGTCTTCCCATGTGCCCTCCTCTGTACGGTGGGGGGTCTTCCCATGTGCCCTCCTCTGTACTGTGGGGGTGGGCGTCTTCCCATGTGTCCTCCTCTGTGCGGCAGAGGGGTTTCCTCCTTGGTGGCCACCTCTGTAGGGCGGTGGAGTCTTCCTGTGTGCAAGCCTCTGTTTGGCTGTGCAGGTGGGGGAGAGGTCAGTCTCTGTATGGTGGAAGGGTCTTCCCATGTGCCCACCTCTGTACGGTTGGGGGTGTCTTGCATAGTGGGGCCTCTGCTCATCAGTTGTTAGCAGGGAGTAAACTGCAGGAATTCTGCCTCCAGACATAGTTTGATGATATTTTTTTTTTCTTTTAAGATCGCTATGGGATCGGTCAGTCGGGCAGAATACCGTCCTCCGTGAACGCCATGAGGGTGCTCAGCTCCAGCACAGACCTGGAAGCCGCCGTGGCCGATGCATTGGTAAGGTGAAGCGTCAGCGCTGCCAGTGTGTGTCCTCCCAGTGTCCAGTGACCTGCAGCATGTGGCTCCAAGCACCATCCCATGTGAACCCTTAGGGCAGAAGTCACAAGGAGACCTGTCGTTCTCACCCTGGGGAATCTTACTCCTGGGGTGGGGGGCGACATCCAATGTCGCACTTGTGGCTTCTGCCTTGTCGTGTCGCCCGTAGACCTGCAGATTTTAGCCGCCGATGCTCCTCGTGTCTTGTCCTCTGTCCATTCATCCACCCGAGGATCCAGCACCCGGGGACCTCATGTGTTGTGTCTCGTCTTCTCATCTCCATTTAACCCTTGATTTTCATCCTTCTAATAACATTCTTAATTTCTTGTTTAGCTGCTGGGAGACCCCAGGAATAAGGTACGGCCATTTTTGTTATGCTCAGTCTTGTTTCTGGACCAGAAGACTTGGACCCTCGGGGCTTGGGTTGTCTGTCATAGACCCTGTGTGTTATGGGCCATGTTCTGCCTCGGCCTGCTCCAGACAGCTGAGGGTCTGTTACAGTGCCGTCCTAGCAGACAGTTGCTGGATATGTGTATTGTGGGGTGCTGTATAGGTCTCCCACTGTAGTACAGCGGCTCTGTAGATGTTTGGTCCCCTGTGGGTTATAAGGGTTCTATATGGAAGATGCGACTCCAGGTGATGTAGATCTGGGATACGCTGTGGAAAATCTGTGCATGGAAATGTGAATGGTGTAAGAGGATCCTACACGTTTATTAGTCATGGGGGTCGTGTGAGCAGTTGAGACCTCCGTTTTCTGTATTCTTGGATCGCTGCAGTCAATGTGAATAGTGGGATTGCGGCTAATGTGTGTTTTTTTTTTTCTTGCAGAAAAAGCCGGTGAGGAGGCGCTATGAGCCGTATGGGATGTACTCTGACGATGATGCCAACAGCGATGCCTCCAGCGCCTGTTCAGAAAGGTCTTACGGCTCCAGAAATGGCGGGATCCCTCACTACTTGCGCCAAACTGAGGACGTGGCGGAGGTCCTGAACCATTGCGCCAGCTCCAACTGGTCCGAGAGGAAAGAGGGGCTGATCGGCCTGCAGAACCTACTGAAAAGTCAGCGGACACTGAGGTAGGGGATATAGCGCTTCCTGCGGGCAGATTCCCGCAAGCTCAGTATGGTGATGGCTCACTTCAGATATTCTGGTTTTGCAGCCGTGTGGAGCTGAAGAGGCTTTGTGAAATCTTCACTCGGATGTTTGCGGACCCCCACAGTAAGGTATGTGCCCCTCATATACTCACAGGGGAAGCTCAGAGACTGTAGATCAGACTGACGAGGTGACTGATGTCCTCCGTCTGTCCGTCCCTCCCCGGGCCGCTTTGTGTGCTGTGGCTTGCTGCATGATTTCTGTAGTGTCGTCGCAATGTGTCAGTGGATGCTGGTGACGTGAGGAAGGAATCTTCTTCTTGATGAGTTGTTTGGCCCGGTGTGTGCATGTACTCCAAGCGTTAAAAGGGTCCTCAGTCTTCTGAGAAACAACTCGCCTCTTGTGTCCCATTGATCCCCTGGGATCCGGTGGTTCTTCTCTTTTGTCAAACACCCCAGAAACCTTTGCATCGGATCAGCGGGGTACGAGGAGAAGAGCAATGCTTTCTGCTTCATAACGATTGCAGTAACTTGTATTTTTTAGAATTGGGGTGACCCCTTTATACTGCATGTCATCGAGCATATAACATTAAGCTAATATGGGGGGCTGTCACATGACCCCTCGCTCCTTGTAGAAACTAGGCCTGTGTCAGGGCTGCTGATTGGCTGGAAGGTATCATGTGACTGCAGGAGCACAGTAGACGATTATCGTATGTGATGGGGGGGGGGGGGGGGTTGGGGAAGACGTGTTCAGTGACTTAGCGCAGGGGGCGAGGGTCTCTGTACCTGGACATGTACTAATGTGTGCTCTGTTTTATTGCATGCTCTGCCGTGCTGTGGATCTCACCCCAGAGAGTAAGTGGCGTCATCTTGTCTCTTCTTCTCCATCTTTCTCCACACTTGTGTTTTCTCTTTGCAGATTTGGCAGCGAGGTTTTCCTGGAGTTTGGCTAAACCTTGGCTCCCGTTATATATCCAGACTCTTGACATCATAGATCCGCTACGTTATTGGGGGTAGTGGGAGATGTGTGGGGTCTGCTTATACCAATCATCAAAAACAAATGAGTCAGGCGCAGGGGGCACCTATCTGTGGCCTCTGTATGTGGGTTGGGCCACGGAGTCGCTAGTCTCTGCTGGTGTCTCCTCCTTGGCTATGGGTCGGGCGCATCCCCGATTCAGCCTGTGGTTTATGGTGTAAGTGATCCATTGCAGACAGAAGGACATAATGGGGGCAGCAGAACTACAGACACCAAGACATGAGCCGCTGTTATCATAGGCCCTGATTGTTGTCTGTAGGTGATGCTGTATCCCATGTTTTATCCTCCCCTGTGTCTCTGGATGTACACAGCTCCCATGCCTCCCGGTGATTGTATAGGACACACACATCACACTATATACGTATAGGGCACACCACATTATATATGTGTAGGGCTCATCACACTATACAGTCATATGAAAAAGTTTGGGCACCCCTATTAATCTTAATCATTTTTAGTTATCAAAATTTGGGTTTTTGCAACAGCTATTTGTTTGATATATCTAATAATCGTTGGACACAGTAATATTTCAGGATTGAAATGAGGTGTAATATGCATTTAAACTAAATTTAACAGGAGCAAAAGTATGGGTACCCTCATCATTTGCTTGATTTTGTTAAGGAGATTGCACTGGTCTTGGACGCGATGTTACATACTATTAGCCATTTTAAGGACTCCGCATTTATTTCACATAACTTGTCTAGTGAAAACTAAAGTTTGAGTGGGGTTTCTATTCAAACAAAGGTAGAAAATGCAAAGACTTAGCGCTCGCTAGCACCACCTAGGGGAAGGTATTCAGGGGAGCGCCTGGGCATTTTGTTTATGTGAACACAGCCAGTGGTTCTAAATTTCTTTTGCGTGCTTGCATCCAATAGTGTTGCATTTCCAGGGTCAAACCACCCAATAGTATTGCCCGCTTGTGTGCTTGCACGCCTTATGCAAAGTGCCTTATGATTTTCTATATAAGTGTTTCAATGCCAAAAATAAAGTAGTCTTGTTGTGAGCTAATCTTCAGTAAGGACATTGGGGCAGATTTACTTACCCGGTCCTGACGCGATCCAGCGGCGCGTGCTTAGTGGAGGATTCGGGTCTTCCGGCGATTCACTAAGGTAGTGCGCCCGATGTCCACCAGGTGTCGCTGCTGCCTGAAGTCCGTCGGAGTTCACTGGAGTTCACAATCCTACCCTGGGTGCAGGTCAAGCGACACAGTTTTTTTTTTTTTTTTTTTTTTTTCCCTGAATCCGTCGGGTTTTCTTACAGCCACATCCCCCCATTTCCGATCGCGTGCGCTAAAATCCCAGGGCAATTCAGGGCAAATTGGCGCAAACCGATAAAATTCGGGTAACCCGTTGGAAAAGCGCGCTTCGGGCCCTTAGTAAATGACCCCCATTGTGTCTATTCTGTGTTACTAAATCCATTCCAGCGCTGGAAACAAAGACTCATATGATTTGAAAATCACCTTGCAACGGGGACGGGTAAAAGCCTCGTGTATCCAAAGACCTTTGTGGTCATCTTTACAATTTGAATAGTTCTAACTACTTTTTACTGACTTACAGAAGCACTAAATTGGTTTGGTGACCTCATTGAGCTTTACACTGCACAGCCAGGTGTATCCAATCATGAGAAAAGGTATTTAAGGCTCCACTTGTAAGTTGTTCTCCTATTTGAATCTCCTCTGAGGAGCGGCATCATGGGCTCCTCGACTATCAAATGATCCGAAAACAAAGATTGTTCAACATTGTTCAGGGGAAGGATACAAAAAGTTGTCTCAGATTTAACCTGTCAGTTTCCTCCGTGAGGAACAGAGTAATGAAATGGTCAAAAATACCTTCATCCGCTCATTAAAAGCTACAGGAAGCGACTAGAGGCAAAAGGAGGATCTACTAAATATTCATGTCACTTTTCTGCCGAGGTGCCTATACTTTTGCACCTGTCAAATTTAGTTTTAATGGATATTGCACATTTTCTGTTAGTACAACCCTCATATAAACCTCATTTCAATCCTGAAATATTGCTGTGTCCATCACTTATTAGATATATCAAACTGAAATAGCTGTTGCAAAAACCCAAATTTTGATAACTAAAAATGATTACGTTTAATAGGGGTGCCCAAGCTTTTTCATATGACTGTATATGTATAGGGCATGTCACACTGTATATGCGCACGGGACGCGTCACACTGTATATGCGCACGGGACGCGTCACACTGTATATGCGCACGGGACGCGTCACGCTGTACAGGCGGTCCCCTACTTAAGGACACCTGACTTACAGACAACCCATAGTTACAGACAGACCCCTCTGACCTCTGGTGAAGCTTTCTGGATGCTTTACTATAGTCCCAGACTGCAATAATCAGCTGTAAAGTGTCTGTAATGAAGCTTTATTGATAATCCTTGGTCCCATTACAGCAAAAAAAATTTAAATTCAAATTGTCACTGAGGCCAAATTTTTTTTTGTCTGGATCTACAATTATAAAATATACAGTTTCGACTTACATACAAATTCAACTTAAGAACAAACCTCCAGACCCTATCTTGTATGTAACCCGGGGACTGTCTGTATATGTGTAGGGCACGTCTCACTATATGCGCACGGGACGCTTCACACTGTATACGCGTAGGGGGGGGGGGCGTCGCACTGTATACGCGTAGGGGGGGGGGCGTCACACTGTATACGCGTAGGGGGGGGGGGGCGTCACACTGTATACGCGTAGGGGGGGGGCGTCACACTGTATACGCGTAGGGGGGGGGGCGTCACACTGTATACGCGTAGGGGGGGGGGGGCGTCACACTGTATACGCGTAGGGGGGGGGGGCGTCACACTGTATACGCGTAGGGGGGGGGCGTCACACTGTATACGCGTAGGGGGGGGGCGTCACACTGTATACGCGTAGGGGGGGGGCGTCACACTGTATACGCGTAGGGGGGGGGCGTCACACTGTATACGCGTAGGGGGGGCGTCACACTGTATACGCGTAGGGGGGGACGTCACACTGTATACGCGTAGGGGGGGACGTCACACTGTATACGCGTAGGGGGGGGCGTCACACTGCATACGCGTGGGGGGGGGGGGCGTCACACTGCATACGCGTGGGGGGGGGGGGCGTCACACTGCATACGCGTGGGGGGGGGGGCGTCACACTGCATACGCGTGGGGGGGGGGCGCGTCACACTGCATACGCGTGGGGGGGGGGGCGCGTCACACTGCATACGCGTGAAGGGGGGGCGCGTCACACTGCATACGCGTGGGGGGGGGGCGCGTCACACTGCATACGCGTGGGGGGGGGGGGGGCGCGTCACACTGCATACGCGTGGGGGGGGGGGCGCGTCACACTGCATACGCGTGGGGGGGGGGGCGCGTCACACTGCATACGCGTAGGGCGCCCCCTGTGTACAGACCATGCAGCCGCTGTGGTCAGTACTAGGTGTATACAGATACATACATTGGGTGACTCTTATGATACATGTCCTCAGCCTTTGCCCCTGTGCTCGGTCTCTGCAGGTCCTGTAGTTTTGGGGTTTCCCTCTTCCTCTATCTCCTGTATTTGTGATAAGTGGCGCTGGTTTTTCTGTATATTTTTCTGCTTCTTTCTCACCCTGTCCTGTCGTCTCAGGTGTTCAGCATGTTCCTGGAGACGCTGGTGGATTTTGTCATCATTCACAAGGACGACCTCCAGGACTGGCTCTTCATATTACTCACACAGCTCCTGAAGAAGATGGGCGCCGACCTGCTGGGCTCTGTGCAGGCCAAAGTGCAGAAGGCCCTGGACGTGACCAGGTGGGTGACCTCTGGTGTAGCCACGCCCAGGCTATTCACCTTTGGGGGGAAGTTGGCCGCGGGACGCACTCAGGGCTACTAACTTTTGGGGGGAGGCTGGTTGAACTCAGGCTAGTGAGATTTGGAGGTGGGGGCAGGTCATGCTCAGGCTATTAACCTTTTGGGGGGAGGGGCGCAGGATGCATTCCTGCTGCTGACTTTGGGGAAGGTGGGGGGGGGGGTTTGCAGGTTGTACCCAGGCTAGTGCTGTTTGTGGGGTGGGGCGCAGGTCCAGGCTTTTATTGAGAACTTGTTGTTCTTCTGGTGTGATGGTAGAGACCTGGGAAGCCATCGTCGGCCTATAAAGTAAATGAGCTGTGCCCGGGCCGTCTGCCGGGCTGCGTGTGGAGGATTATGTCACTGCTGCAGCCTGTTAGCCCACAGAGGGCGCTAGAGCTGCAGCTATTACACAGGAGGAGCAGACTGGATGGAGAGGGGGGGGGTGTAAGCTGCTCCCCCACATCAATAAGTGAAGAACCTTGCAGGAAAGTATTACAATATACACTGAAGACGACTTATGTAACAAATCAGTGTTGTAGAGCTGCGGACCTTGATATCATCTGAGCAGGGACTGATCCTGTCCCTGCGCTTGGTCGCTGAGCACATTGCTCTGTAGTGTCCTCTCATATGTGCTGACGTCTTTGTGTTTTGCAGAGATTCGTTTCCATTCGATCAGCAGTTTAATATTCTGATGAGATTCATTGTGGATCAGACTCAGACTCCAAACCTGAAGGTGCGTCTGCTTTCCATGTCTGGTGTGAGTCCGTCTCCTGTTGCAGTCACCTGTGAGTCCCCGTTCTTCCTGTAGGTGAAGGTCGCCATCCTGAAGTACATTGAGTCGCTCGCACGGCAGATGGACCCCACAGACTTTGTGAACTCCAGTGAGACGCGGCTCGCCGTCTCTCGAATTATCACGTGGACGACAGAACCAAAGAGCTCAGATGTGAGAAAGGTGAGGGTGTGCCCCATGTGTGACCTCTGGTGTAGAGCGGCCTCATGCTGCCCCCTGTGTGTGACCTCTGGTGTAGAGCGGCCTCATGCTGCCCCCTGTGTGTGACCTCTGGTGTAGAGCGGCCTCATGCTGCCCCCTGTGTGTGACCTCTGGTGTAGAGCGGCCTCATGCTGCCCCCTGTGTGTGACCTCTGGTGTAGAGCGGCCTCATGCTGCCCCCTGTGTGTGACCTCTGGTGTAGAGCGGCCTCATGCTGCCCCCTGTGTGTGACCTCTGGTGTAGAGCGGCCTCATGCTGCCCCCTGTGTGTGACCTCTGGTTTAGAGCGGCCTCATGCTGCCCCTGTGTGTGACCTCTGGTGTAGAGCGGCCTCATGCTGCCCCTGTGTGTGACCTCTGGTGTAGAGCGGCCTCATGCTGCCCCTGTGTGTGACCTCTGGTGTAGAGCGGCCTCATGCTGCCCCCTGTGTGTGACCTCTGGTGTAGAGCGGCCTCATGCTGCCCCCTGTGTGTGACCTCTGGTGTAGAGCGGCCTCATGCTGCCCCCTGTGTGTGACCTCTGGTGTAGAGCGGCCTCATGCTGCCCCCTGTGTGTGACCTCTGGTGTAGAGCGGCCTCATGCTGCCCCTGTGTGTGTGACCTCTGGTGTAGAGCGGCCTCATGCTGCCCCCTGTGTGTGACCTCTGGTGTAGAGCGGCCTCATGCTGCCCCCTGTGTGTGACCTCTGGTGTAGAGCGGCCTCATGCTGCCCCCTGTGTGTGACCTCTGGTGTAGAGCGGCCTCATGCTGCCCCTGTGTGTGTGACCTCTGGTGTAGAGCGGCCTCATGCTGCCCCCTGTGTGTGACCTCTGGTGTAGAGCGGCCTCATGCTGCCCCCTGTGTGTGACCTCTGGTGTAGAGCGGCCTCATGCTGCCCCCTGTGTGTGACCTCTGGTGTAGAGCGGCCTCATGCTGCCCCCTGTGTGTGACCTCTGGTGTAGAGCGGCCTCATGCTGCCCCCTGTGTGTGACCTCTGGTGTAGAGCGGCCTCATGCTGCCCCCTGTATGTGACCTCTGGTGTAGAGCGGCCTCATGCTGCCCCCTGTGTGTGACCTCTGGTGTAGAGCGGCCTCATGCTGCCCCTGTGTGTGTGACCTCTGGTGTAGAGCGGCCTCATGCTGCCCCTGTGTGTGTGACCTCTGGTGTAGAGCGGCCTCAAGCTGCCCCCTGTGTGTGACCTCTGGTGTAGAGCGGCCTCATGCTGCCCACTGTGTGTAACTTCTGGTGTAGAGCGGCCTCATGCTGCCCCCTGTGTGTTACCTCTGGTGTAGAGCGGCCTCATGCTGCCCCCTGTGTGTGACCTCTGGTGTAGAGCGGCCTCATGCTGCCCCTGTGTGTGTGACCTCTGGTGTAGAGCGGTCTTATGCTGCCCCCTGTGTGTGACCTCTGGTGTGGAGCGGCCTCATGCTGCCCCCTGTGTGTGACCTCTGGTGTAGAGCGGCCTCATGCTGCCCCCTGTGTGTGACCTCTGGTGTAGAGCGGCCTCATGCTGCCCCCTGTGTGTGACCTCTGGTGTAGAGCGGCCTCATGCTGCCCCCTGTGTGTGACCTCCGGTGTAGAGCGGCCTCATGCTGCCCCTGTGTGTGTGACCTCTGACCTCTGGTGTAGAGCGGCCTCATGCTGCCCCTGTGTGTGTGACCTCTGGTGTACAGCGGCCTCATGCTGCCCCCTGTGTGTGACCTCCGATGTAGAGCGGCCTCATGCTGCCCCTGTGTGTGTGACCTCTGACCTCTGGTGTAGAGCGGCCTCATGCTGCCCCTGTGTGTGTGACCTCTGACCTCTGGTGTAGAGCGGCCTCATGCTGCCCCTGTGTGTGTGACCTCCGGTGTAGAGCGGCCTCTTGCTGCCCCTGTGTGTGTGACCTCTGGTGTAGAGCGGCCTCATGCTGCCCACTGTGTGTGACCTCTGGTGTAGAGCGGCCTCATGCTGCCCCCTGTGTGTGACCTCTGGTGTAGAGCGGCCTCATGCTGCCCCCTGTGTGTGACCTCTGGTGTAGAGCGGCCTCATGCTGCCCCCTGTGTGTGACCTCTGGTGTAGAGCAGCCTCATGCTGCCCCCTGTGTGTGACCTCTGGTGTAGAGCGGCCTCATGCTGCCCCCTGTGTGTGACCTCTGGTGTAGAGCGGCCTCATGCTGCCCCCTGTGTGTGACCTCTGGTGTAGAGCGGCCTCATGCTGCCCCCTGTGTGTGACCTCTGGTGTAGAGCGGCCTCATGCTGCCCCCTGTGTGTGACCTCTGGTGTAGAGCGGCCTCATGCTGCCCCCTGTGTGTGACCTCTGGTGTAGAACGGCCTCATGCTGCCCCCTGTGTGTGACCTCTGGTGTAGAGCAGCCTCATGCTGCCCACTGTGTGTGACCTCTGGTGTAGAGCGGCCTCATGCTGCCCCCTGTGTGTGACCTCCGATGTAGAGCGGCCTCATGCTGCCCCTGTGTGTGTGACCTCTGACCTCTGGTGTAGAGCGGCCTCATGCTGCCCCTGTGTGTGTGACCTGTGGTGTACAGCGGCCTCATGCTGCCCCCTGTGTGTGACCTCCGATGTAGAGCGGCCTCATGCTGCCCCTGTGTGTGTGACCTCTGACCTCTGGTGTAGAGCGGCCTCATGCTGCCCCTGTGTGTGTGACCTCTGGTGTAGAGCGGCCTCATGCTGCCCCCTGTGTGTGACCTCTGGTGTAGAGCGGCCTCATGCTGCCCCCTGTGTGTGACCTCCGATGTAGAGCGGCCTCATGCTGCCCCTGTGTGTGTGACCTCTGACCTCTGGTGTAGAGCGGCCTCATGCTGCCCCTGTGTGTGTGACCTGTGGTGTACAGCGGCCTCATGCTGCCCCCTGTGTGTGACCTCCGATGTAGAGCGGCCTCATGCTGCCCCTGTGTGTGTGACCTCTGACCTCTGGTGTAGAGCGGCCTCATGCTGCCCCCTGTGTGTGACCTCCGATGTAGAGCGGCCTCATGCTGCCCCTGTGTGTGTGACCTCTGACCTCTGGTGTAGAGCGGCCTCATGCTGCCCCTGTGTGTGTGACCTGTGGTGTACAGCGGCCTCATGCTGCCCCCTGTGTGTGACCTCCGATGTAGAGCGGCCTCATGCTGCCCCTGTGTGTGTGACCTCTGACCTCTGGTGTAGAGCGGCCTCATGCTGCCCCCTGTGTGTGACCTCTGGTGTAGAGCGGCCTCATGCTGCCCCCTGTGTGTGACCTCTGGTGTAGAGCGGCCTCATGCTGCCCCCTGTGTGTGACCTCTGGTGTAGAGCGGCCTCATGCTGCCCCCTGTGTGTGACCTCTGGTGTAGAGCGGCCTCATGCTGCCCCCTGTGTGTGACCTCTGGTTTAGAGCGGCCTCATGCTGCCCCCTGTGTGTGACCTCTGGTGTAGAGCGGCCTCATGCTGCCCCCTGTGTGTGACCTCTGGTGTAGAGCGGCCTCATGCTGCCCCCTGTGTGTGACCTCCGGTGTAGAGCGGCCTCATGCTGCCCCCTGTGTGTGACCTCCGGTGTAGAGCGGCCTCATGCTGCCCCCTGTGTGTGACCTCTGGTGTAGAGCGGCCTCATGCTGCCCCCTGTGTGTGACCTCTGGTGTAGAGCGGCCTCATGCTGCCCCCTGTGTGTGACCTCCGGTGTAGAGCGGCCTCATGCTGCCCCCTGTGTGTGACCTCTGGTGTAGAGCGGTCTTATGCTGCCCCCTGTGTGTGACCTCTGGTGTAGAGCGGCCTCGTGCTGCCCCCTGTGTGTGACCTCTGGTGTAGAGCGGCCTCATGCTGCCCCCTGTGTGTGACCTCTGGTGTAGAGCGGTCTTATGCTGCCCATGTGAGACGTTTGATAATGACTGGCTTGGAGATTGGGAGTAGTAGTCTGACCCTGTCCTTGTGTTCATGATCCTCCCACTTGTCCTTTCCTTCTCTGGGTGGTGGTGTCTTCAGGTGAAGGAGTGCGCAGGGTGGAGCGTCCAGCTGCTGTTCATGGAGACTGATGCAATGTTCTGAAGGATTCATTCTTCCTGGATTTCTCCTTTGACTTTTATATCTATCGGGGAGGGAGAGAGGGATCAGGTCCTAGACGTCGGCAGAGCTGAAGGGTCTCTCTCAGAATGTTTGCAGATCATTGGAGCGGCCTCCAGAGCTGCACTCACTGTTTCTGCATTGTGCACCTGGCGTATTATCTGGGGGTCAGGATGATCTCAGACCTCGCAATGTCCCTGGAGCTGCAGGTCCTTCTGGTTTTTCCCCTTTTGTCCTTTCATGTAAATGGTTAAATTGAGGGAATGGATCCCCTATGTCTGACAGTGCAGTTTTTCTTTTGTGAATTTGACCCAAAAATAGCTGCTTTGATGTCTGCAATGTGAGCCTGACCTAACAATGCTGCCCAACCCGTTCCTCAGGGATGACAGCAATATGTCAGGTTCTGCGGCCCAATGACTCCGGGGGCTTCCATGTCGTAAGGACCGGTCCGTGTGCACGTCACCCGCTGCCCTCAGTCTGTGGTGTCTTCAGGAGGTCAAGTCAGGCACTGGGACCTCCAGGCACCTTGTGTTACCCTGGAGGCGCTCATATACCACGGGCTGGGGATCGGCTCTCTGCTGGTTGTCGTTGGGTTGTAATGAAGATTGCCCCCTGCAGGTTCTGTGCTCTATTAGTTTGTAATCACTTCACTTGATCACAAAATCACTTGGCCAGGAACCTGCCGCCGGCAGATGCTCAATCACAAGCTCTGCTTTTGGTTGTCAGAATCCTGATCTGTTAACTAGATGGAGGTGTATGACTGCAGGGGCTGGGTGTAGCGGAGCGCGGGACTGCAGGGGCTGGGTGTAGCGGAGCGCACGACTGCAGGGGCTGGGTGTAGCGGAGCGCACGACTGCAGGGGCTGGGTGTAGCGGAGCGCACGACTGCAGGGGCTGGGTGTAGCGGAGCGCACGACTGCAGGGGCTGGGTGTAGCGGAGCGCACGACTGCAGGGGCTGGGTGTAGCGGAGCGCGGGACTGCAGGGGCTGGGTGTAGCGGAGCGCGGGACTGCAGGGGCTGGGTGTAGCGGAGCGCGGGACTGCAGGGGCTGGGTGTAGCGGAGCGCGGGACTGCAGGGGCTGGGTGTAGCGGAGCGCGGGACTGCAGGGGCTGGGTGTAGCGGAGCGCGGGACTGCAGGGGCTGGGTGTGGCGGAGCGCGGGACTGCAGGGGCTGGGTGTGGCGGAGCGCACGACTGCAGGGGCTGGGTGTGGCGGAGCGCACGACTGCAGGGGCTGGGTGTGGCGGAGCGCACGACTGCAGGGGCTGGGTGTGGCGGAGCGCACGACTGCAGGGGCTGGGTGTGGCGGAGCGCACGACTGCAGGGGCTGGGTGTGGCGGAGCGCACGACTGCAGGGGCTGGGTGTGGCGGAGCGCACGACTGCAGGGGCTGGGTGTGGCGGAGCGCACGACTGCAGGGGCTGGGTGTGGCGGAGCGCACGACTGCAGGGGCTGGGTGTGGCGGAGCGCACGACTGCAGGGGCTGGGTGTGGCGGAGCGCACGACTGCAGGGGCTGGGTGTGGCGGAGCGCACGACTGCAGGGGCTGGGTGTGGCGGAGCGCACGACTGCAGGGGCTGGGTGTGGCGGAGCGCACGACTGCAGGGGCTGGGTGTAGCGGAGCGCACGACTGCAGCGGCTGGGTGTAGCGGAGCGTCTCCTGTGATCTTCCTGCCTTGGTGTCGCTGGTTGTGGGAGTTTCTTTGGCTCGGGTTCTCCCTCGTCTGGTTATGTTAATCAGTTCCTGTTATCTGACCTTGTTCTGTTCCACGTCTCTCCGGTATTTTCTTGGGTCGCCGCCATCAGAACAGAATGATCCTGGCGTCTTCACTCTATTTCCAAAATAGTTGTGTTTGTTGTGAGGTGATAATGGAGGCTTTATGTAATAAAGATCCTCAGTCCGTTAATAACAATGGGCTTTAATGTTCTCCGGGCGACCCGCGATGCAGGAGCAGACGCGACACTTTTGCTTTGTGCCAGGGGGTGCAACGGGGACCAAAATCTTCAACTAATCTGCATGTCTGTGTGTTTCGTGCTTTACCTATGTATTTTGGGGGATTGTTCGTTGGGCTTGGCACTACTGCAGTAGAATTATGTGTCTAAATTTCTTCCCTCTGAATGGCGCCGCAGTATCCCCAGGCTCAGGCTCTGTGCACACCTGAGAGCGGCCCTGACAATGCGGGATACAAGGTAGAGCTGTCATGTCTGTGTGTGCAACCCACTGATCACACTGGCGGCTCACGGGATGTCATATATGTGTCACGTGTCACATCCGTGACAGAGGCTTCATGTTCAGAGGGAAGGAGGAGGCCAGAGCACTACACCACCATTACCCCCACACCCCTGTTGTACATACCCCGCCTCCTGCCCCCCACACCCTTGCTGTACATACCCCTCCTCCTGCCCCCCACACCCCTGCTGTACATACCCCTCCTCCTGCCCCCCACACCCCTGCTGTACATACCCCGCCTCCTGCCCCCCACACCCTTGCTGTACACACCCCTCCTCCTGCCCCCCACGCCCCTGCTGTACACACCCCTCCTCCTGCCCCCCACGCCCCTGCTGTACACACCCCGCCTCCTGCCCCCCACGCCCCTGCTGTACAATAACCCTCCTCCTGCCCCTTATTTCAGACCCTGTGTTACCAGGGCAGCGTAGGCTACATGTTTGTTCCTGCTCCATCACATTGCCCGGGTAATGATTAATGAGGGAATCCTAAAAATAGAACCTTTTGAAAGTACAGAACGTGTACAGCGGTGAAAATTCCCCGACAACTACCCCCCACAGACCAGGGCATGAAGGGTAACACTGTCTCCTCCTCCTTTTCTGCACTCGGGGGCCACACTGCCTCCTTCTCATCCTTCTCCTCTTTGCACTTGGGGGCCACACTGCCTCCTCATCCTCCTCCTCCTCTCTGCACTCGGGGGGGCCACACTGCCTCCTCATCCTCCTCCTCCTCTCTGCACCCGGGGGGGCCACACTGCCTCCTCATCCTCCTCCTCCTCTCTGCACCCGGGGGGCCACACTGCCTCCTCATCATCCTCCTCCTCCTCTCTGCACCCAGGGGGCCACACTGCCTCCTCATCCCCCTCCTCCTCTCTGCACTCGGGGGCCACACTGCCTCCTCATCCCCCTCCTCCTCTCTGCACTCGGGGGCCACACTGCCTCCTCATCCGCCTCCTCATCCTCCACCTCTCTGCATTCGGAGGGGCCACACTGCCTCCTCATCCTCCTCCTCTCTGCACTCGGGGGGGGGGGGGGGGGTGCACACTGCCTCCTCATCCTCCTCCTCTCTGCACTCGGGGGAGGGGGGGGGTGCACACTGCCTCCTCATCCTCCTCCTCTCTGCACTCGGGGGGGGGGTGGGGGTGCACACTGCCTCCTCATCCTCCTCCTCTCTGCACTCGGGGGGGGGGGGGGCACACTGCCTCCTCATCCTCCTCCTCTTCCTCCTCCTCCTCCTCTGTGCACCCGGGGGGGGGGGGGGGGGGGCACACTGCCTCTTCATCCTCCTCCTCCTCCTCTCTGCACCCGGGAGGGGCCACACTGCCTCCTCGTCCTCCTCCTCTCTGCACCCGGGGGGCCACACTGCCTCCTCATCATCCTCCTCCTCTCTGCACCCGGGGGGGGGGCCACACTGCCTCCTCCTCCTCTCTGCACTCGGGGGGGGGGGGGGGGGCACACTGCCTCATCCTCCTCTCTGCACTCGGGGGGGGCCACACTGCCTCCTCCTCCTCTCTGCACTCGGGGGGGGGGGGGGGCACACTGCCTCCTCATCCTCCTCCTCCTCTCTGCACCAGGGCATGAAGGGTAACACTGTCTCCTCCTCCTTTTCTGCACTCGGGGGCCACACTGCCTCCTCATCCTCCTCCTCTCTGCACTCGGGGGGGGGGGGGGGGGCCACATTGCCTCCTCATCCTCCACTTCCTCCTCCTCTTCCTCCTCCTCTCTGCACCCGGGGGGCCACACTGCCTCTTCATCCTCCTCCTCCTCTCTGCACCCGGGAGGGGCCACACTGCCTCCTCATCCTCCTCCTCTCTGCACCCGGGGGGGGGGGGGGGGGGTTGTTGCACACTGCCTCCTCCTCCTCCTCTCTGCACTCGGGGGGGGGGGGGGGCTCACTGCCTCATCATCCTCCTCTCTGCACTCGGAGGGGCCACACTGCCTCCTCCTCATCCTCCTCTCTGCACCCGGGGGGCCACACTGCCTCCTCCTCCTCTCTGCACTCGGGGGCCACACTGCCTACTCATCCTCTCTGCACTCGGGGGGGGGGGGGGGGGGGCACACTGCCTCCTCATCCTCCTCCTCCTCTCTGCACTCGGGGGGCCACATTGCCTCCTCATCCTCCTCCTCCTCTCTGCACTCGGGGGGCCACATTGCCTCCTCATCCTCCTCCTCCTCTCTGCACTCGGGGGGCCACATTGCCTCCTCATCCTCCTCCTCCTCTCTGCACTCGGGGGGCCACACTGCCTCCTCATCCTCCTCCTCCTCTCTGCACTCGGGGGGCCACACTGCCTCCTCATCCTCCTCCTCCTCTCTGCACTCGGGGGGCCACATTGCCTCCTCATCCTCCTCCTCCTCTCTGCACTCGGGGGGCCACATTGCCTCCTCATCCTCCTCCTCCTCTCTGCACTCGGGGGGCCACACTGCCTCCTCATCCTCCTCCTCCTCTCTGCACTCGGGGGGCCACACTGCCTCCTCATCCTCCTCCTCCTCTCTGCACTCGGGGGGCCACATTGCCTCCTCATCCTCCTCCTCCTCTCTGCACTCGGGGGGCCACATTGCCTCCTCATCCTCCTCCTCCTCCTCTCTGCACTCGGGGGGCCACATTGCCTCCTCATCCTCCTCCTCCGCTCTGCACTCGGGGGGCCACACTGCCTCCTCATCCTCCTCCTCTCTGCACTCGGGGGGGCACACTGCCTCCTCTTCCTCCTCCTCCTCTCTGCACTCGGGGGGGCCACACTGCCTCCTCATCCTCCTCCTCCTCTCTGCACTCGGGGGGGCCACACTGCCTCCTCATCATCCTCCTCCTCCTCCTCTCAGCACTCGGGGGGGCACACTGCCTCCTCATCCTCCTCCTCCTCCTCTCTGCACTCGGGGGGGCCACATTGCCTCCTCATCCATCTCCTCTAGTGAAAATGCTAGTGAAAGCGACTTATGGGACACTATGTGGGTCCTATGGATACCCCCCTCCCCCCCAATATACAACTACAGAAATAGTGATAAATGAAAAGCACAGACCCAGGGATGAGTTATGTGATGGCCACGCTGTGTCCCCTCCTGTAGACTCATGTTCACACTATAATCACTGCTGCATTATGAGGAGACACCAATAGAATATGATCCCTGCATGTAGCGGTCGCCCTGTGGCCCCTCGTCATCTCTCGTCTTCTTCCTCTGACTGTCACTTCTCTCGTTGCAGGCAGCGCAGATCGTCCTGATTTCTCTGTTTGAGCTAAACACCCCAGAGTTCACCATGTTACTGGGAGCATTGCCGAAAACGTTCCAGGACGGAGCAACCAAACTGCTGCACAACCATCTAAAGAACTCCAGCAACAGCAGCATGGTAAGGGTGGAGTACAGTGTGCAGTGCCTCCATAGCCGAGGATGAGGCCCATTGGTCTGTAGGTCGTCTGCAGTGCCGACAGGCAGCTAGGCCGCTAGGAACCGCTGCAACCCCTTCTGCCCAAGTTGTCTGTCTTATGTTTGCAATGTGATGTAGTAGTATAAGTTTAAGATTATTCTGGGTTGTGAACAATGAACCAAGCTTACTGCAAAATAGTACCAAAATCAATCTTACTACCCAACCCATCTTGCATAGACTCAGGATAGAACCATAATGAGACAGGCAGCTTTATTCTGCAGCAGATCTATCACAGTGTCTGATGCTGGAGGAATGATGTGACGTAGTAAGATTCCTCCATGCAGGTCACAGGGGAGATGCTGCTCATGGGTGACACCAGCACTGACTATAAATCTAGTGACAAATGACGTCTTTGATTAGAGGAGTCTCTCATTTTCTTATTTTCCTTGGTCCCCATGTCAGCCTCTTCCAGCCATGACTCGGCTTTGCAGATTTAGCGACACCAAAAGTGTTATTCTCCACATTAGCCGATGGTCCCAGTGCCCCAGTTGTTTGGGCCCCCCCCCCCCCCAATAGTAACTGCACCCCCATAGAGAACAAATACTTGTCTTATCCCCTTCTCTCCTCTTTGCACCTTCTCTTCTGTGGACAGATGCAGGAGCTCTGGCGTCGGCGACATGTGATAACATCATGAGTTAACCATTACCTTACCAGCTACGGCCGTGAACCTCGGCAGCCTTTGACCCGGTCACATGTCACCTACTCCACATCTCTGGCATAACCACACTACTATGAGATGGGGAACAGTCTAGTGCCACAGCTCCCACCACCAATGCCGGCCCTGCCATCTGGTACTCCCGAGACTATGTGGCTGGCATGCTTCACTCCTATATGTCAGGGTTAGGGACTGCGGGAGGGCTGCGTACACTCTATGATGTCCTGTTTGATCAGACATAATAATCTATTTTTGATTTTAGGGATCTCCGAGCAATACAATGGGACGGACCCCCTCCCGACATTCAAGCAGCCGATCAAGTCCCTTAACATCTCCGACCAATTGTTCTCACGGCGGCCTGTCCCCCAGGTAAGGATGGTTCCCCTTCACCCACTTCTGGAGATGTCATATCTGTAGGAGCAGTTTGTTGGGGTCACATATTAGGAAGGAGCTGCTATTCTCCCAAACTGCAGCTGTCATTGTCTTCTGAATGCAGCATGTGCATTGTCTGTGCCGGCTGCCATAAGGGAGAGATTGGGAGCTTGACATCTACAGCTCACCCTGTCCTCTGCTGCGGCCCAATGCCGCCTGTCATGTCACACTTTGATGTTGTGGGTCGATCTGTTGGGACTTTAAAGTTTGAGTATTTCTCGTCTACAGTTTGCTGGATTATGACACAGAAAACCTGAATTCTGATGAAATCTATAGCTCCCTCCGTGGAGTCACTGAAGCCATCGAGAAGTTCAGCTTCCGCAGCCAAGAAGATCTCAACGAACCGGTGAAGAGAGATCCCAGGAAAGATGGAGACCTGGTAAGACCTTGGCAGTGATGAACAGGACATCACATGGGGAATGGGGACGCTGGAGACACATTTAGCCATGTTAGACTTGTTTTCCTTGCTACATCAAGTTGTATAATCACAATGTCTGTACCAACATTGGCCCAAATCATTAATAACATTGGCGCAGATTATTGCTCTGTTTTGTCTCTATCAACATTGTCAGAAACCCCATAACTTTGTGGTCTCCATGTATGACAATGATGTTTGCAGGGTATACATAGTAATCTATGTGACCCTACAGGAGCTGACCCCACTGCAGGATCTGAATGTTCTGCTTGGACCCGCTGTGATCCATATGATTTTCTTTTTTCCCTTCCGCTCAAGATCTCTCGAGAAGCAGGAATGGCGTCTCCAGTCAGTGACCTTCGTGGGGGATCTGACATGGTGGAAGGAGGGCGGATGGCGCTAGATAACAAAACCTCATTACTGAACACTCAGCCACCTCGAGCATTTACAGGACCACGCGGGCGAGACTATAGCCCCTACCCCTACTCCGACTCCATCAACAGCTACGACAAGACCGCCCTGAAGGAGGCCGTGTTCGATGACGACATGGACCAGCTGCGCGATGGTTTGTTGGCTTCAGCATTTTGCTGCGTGCAGTTGTTTCTCTCTGATCGCTCTTCGCTGATGCTTTCCATTCTCTCCTTGCAGTTCCCATCGATCACTCAGACCTGGTCGCCGATCTATTGAAAGAGCTGTCCAATCATAACGAGCGAGTGGAGGAGCGGAAAGGAGCGCTGTGCGAGCTGCTGAAGATCACACGGGAGGACAACCTCGGCGTCTGGGAAGAGCATTTCAAGACCATCCTTCTCCTCCTCCTGGAGACCCTCGGAGACAAAGACGTAAGAACCCTAGAGAATGATTTGTGTATTGTCTGGAGGGTGCTGCTCCAAGTCTCCACAGCTTCCAATAGACTTTCTGCTTTCCTTTTTTTTGTCAGTGAATGTAAAGTTTGAAAGCAACGGTGGCACTGGTATAAATACTACGTAACTTTTACTTAATAATAAGATCAAGTGCTTCACAGAACACAAATATCTCAGCGGATAGATGGCAACTGTTACTGCCACAGTGGTGGGCACATCGGATAGATACAACAATAGCAACAAGGCTATTGGTATTAAAGTGTAGGGTAATGTAGATAAATATAAGTAGGAACAATCTCACCCATTCAGCAATACTGGGGAATAGTTTATTCAGATCAGGGGAGGATGTTCAGTCTTGTCAGCCATCAGTCCATGAGAGGCAATATATAACCGGCCTAGTCAATCCCTACGGGCTAGCCTTGCCCTGACAATCCCCACTGTCCACAGATCGTCCTATAGTGACTGACCCTACACTTCAGAAATAATTGTGCACCGCTAGCAGCATAGGCCTGTCGCATCAGAGATGGTTAGGACCACTGCCAGCTATCTTGACACCAGGACACTGCTTCCATGCCACTAGTGTACAGTGTACCTGGATTTATGTAGATATGCAGTTATATTCTTTCAGCTCCTGATTAATCCAACTATATCATGGAAGAAACGTGTTGGGCAATTTTTTGGGAGTCTGTGGGGGTTGTTCTCCTCTCGCTCTTTCCCTTCCTCCTCTTCCTTCCTCCTCTTCTCGCTCTGTCCCTTCCTCCTCTTCTCGCTCTGTCCCTTCCTCCTCTTCTCGCTCTGTCCCTTCCTCCTCTTCTCGCTCTGTCCCTTTCTCCTCTTCTCGCTCTGTCCCTTCCTCCTCTTCTCGCTCTTTCCCTTCCTCCTCTTCCTTCCTCCTCTTCTTCCTTCTCCTCTCGCTCTTTCCCTTCCTCCTCTTCCTTCCTCCTCTTCTTCCTTCTCCTCTCGCTCTGTCCCTTCCTCCTCTTCCTTCCTCCTCTTCTCGCTCTGTCCCTTCCTCCTCTTCCTTCCTCCTCTTCTTCCTTCTCATGCATCTTCTCCTTCCAGCATGCGATCCGAGCGTTGGCATTAAGAGTTCTTAGGGAAATCCTGAGGAACCAGCCAGCGAGGTTCAAGAACTACGCGGAGCTGACGATCATGAAGACCTTGGAGGCGCATAAGGATTCTCACAAAGAGGTAAATGTTTAGTATCAGAGGAGGAGAGGCCCGAGCACACAGAAACCTCAGTCACAGGACAAGGTGCAGCCCTGGTGTCCTGGAATATCAGCAGCTCCAGGTACATACATCACAGCTGCTTCTCCCCTGCTCCCTCCCTCCCCCCCCTCTGCTTGTTGTAGTTTGTACCCCCCATACATCACAGCTGCTTCTCCCCTGCTCCCTCCCTCCCCCCCCTCTGCTTGTTGTAGTTTGTACCCCCCATACATCACAGCTGCTTCTCCCCTGCTCCCTCCCTCCCCCTCAGCTTGTTGTAGTTTGTACCCCCCATACATCACAGCTGCTTCTCCCCTGCTCCCTCCCTCCCCCCCTCTGCTTGTTGTAGTTTGTACCCCCCATACATCACAGCTGCTTCTCCCCTGCTCCCTCCTCCCCCTCAGCTTGTTGTAGTTTGTACCCCCCAATACATCACCGCTGCTTCTCCCCTGCTCCCTCCCTCTCCCCCTCTGCTTGTTGTAGTTTGTACCCCCCATACATCACAGCTGCTTCTCCCCTGCTCCCTCCCCCTCTGGCTCGGCTCGGGCTCCTCTCTTGCCGGTGAACAGTCGGAGGATTGTTAGATTTGCTGATAAGGTTCCAGGAGACATTGTGTTCTCTGCGCTCCTGACTCTGTGCCATCCGGGGCTGTGCAGGATCTGTAAGGAAGGGATTTATCATGGAAGACGCTTATCCCTGCTCCGCCATAGACTCCAGAGACCTATGGGGCTTGTAGGACCACATCCCGGACAACTGAGCGCCAATGTCTCATAGAGGAGCCGGAGGGTCATACATGTCATTACTGATCAACCCCTGTGACCTTCACCCTCATCCTACAAGGTCTGAAAATAAGGGATGTGGCTGCATCTCCGAGTAGTGACTGAGCCCTCACTGAACCCCTGGGGGGTGTATACAATGTGTGTATGGGGGGGGGGGATGTATACAATGTGTGTATGGGGGGGGAGGTGTATACAATGTGTGTATGTGGGGGGGGGGGAGGTGTATACAATGTGTGTATGGGGGGGGGAGGTGTCATGTTTGCGCTCGCGTGTTTCTTGTGACCGTCAGACGTTACATTTTTTATGACTTTTCTTCTGAAAGTTTATAAAACAGGTTTTTACTTTGTTTGTTCAGTAAACATCGGCTATAAAACGGTGTCTGGTTGTGGAGCCGTGTGCACTGCGGGGGTTAATATTTACAGGGATCTTCCTGTGCACTCGGCCACCGTGACCAATGAGCTAGGAGCAGGGCACAATGGGGGTAGTAGTCCTGTCCCTAGCAGCCGGGTCCTCGCCTTGTGCCAGGGTGGGGGGTGTTGAAATGTGGTGTATCAGGCTCGCCTCGCGCTCCGGGGGCTGGCCTTTTGGTTCCTGCCCTGGGGGGGTCCCGGGCTCGCAGCCTTAGGCCGTTTACTTGTCTTGGATCCTAAACTGCAGCTTCAGTAACCACGAAACCTTTAAAGGGATTGTCCCTGAGTGCGGCTCTGTAGAGGGAGGAGCTCTTCTGGGCTCCGCGGCCGCAGTCACATGCTGCTAAACCTTATACTGTACAGATACATTGTAACAGATCCCCAGCGCAGGAGAGATCTATGTGCTGCTACATTGTTACAAGGTTGTCAGACTGCTTGTTCTGTGTGTTTCAGGTTGTCAGAGCAGCAGAAGAAGCCGCCTCCACCCTGGCCAGCTCCATCCACCCGGAGCAGTGCATCAAGGTCCTGTGTCCCATCATCCAGACGGCCGACTACCCCATCAACCTGGCCGCCATCAAGATGCAGACCAAGGTCATTGAGCGCATCTCCAAGGAGTCTCTGCACCAGATCCTGCAGGACATCATCCCCGGCTTATTACAGGTGCGCTGCCCCCTAGTGTCATGGTGGTCTCTGCTCTCACATCCACCCGGTTTTTACTCTGCTTCGCTCTGTTCTCTCTGCAGGGCTATGACAATACGGAGAGCAGCGTCCGAAAAGCGAGTGTCTTCTGTCTTGTAGCCATTTACTCTGTGATTGGAGAAGAACTCAAACCTTATCTAGCACAGCTGACGGGTAGTAAGGTAAGAGTGTCGCCGACTCCCTGCATCACTTGCACCGCTCCCTCTACGCAGCAGCTGTGACCTCTGACTGATCTGGATTGGGCAAATCTGGTTGATATGCAGAACTTCCTTTTCTCGTTCTGTTACATAAGGTGCCCATCCCCTGGGAGCAGTGACAGGTGGGGGGGGGTCGCCGTCCATCCCCTGGGAGCAGTGACAGGTGGGGGGGTCGCCGTCCATCCCCTGGGAGCAGTGACGGGGGGAGGGGGGCGCAGTCCATCCCCTGGGAGCAGTGACGGGGGGAGGGGGTCGCCGTCCATCCCCTGGGAGCAGTGACGGGGGGAGGGGTCGCAGTCCATCCCCTGGGAGCAGTGACAGGTGGGGGGGGCGCAGTCCATCCCCTGGGAGCAGTGACGGGGGGAGGGGGTCGCCGTCCATCCCCTGGGAGCAGTGACGGGGGGAGGGGGGCGCAGTCCATCCCCTGGGAGCAGTGACGGGTGGGGGGATCGCGTCCATCCCCTCCGAGCAGTCATTTGGGGCAGGGGGGGGGCGCTACCCCTTACTTTAGTAAGCCCATCCCACACCTCAGTGGTAACACAGGGGGGTGCATCCTGCTCAGTTATGGGGGGGGGGGGGTTACATGGGGTGTTTCTGTTGGGGGAGCATGTGGGGTGTTTAGGGGTGATCTCCCACTGTTATGAATTATCTTTCCTTCTGCAGATGAAGCTTCTGAACTTGTACATAAAGAGGGCTCAGACCACGAACAGTAACAGCAGCTCGTCCTCCGACGTCTCCACGCACAGTTAGTGTCCGGGTCGTGTCCTGAACGGCTTCTAGACGAGAGAGAAAGCGCCAGACGCAGGACGTGTCCGCCGGCCGCGCTGAACACTAATACAACTGACGACTTCACCACTGGAGGCGCCGGCGAGGCTCCAGGGCTCCAGCGCTGAAGGGGTTTTATTAGTCCACAAAATGGCGTTTATTTTCTTCATTTGTTGAAATTTCCTAAAACACAAACTGCCCCAAACCGGAGGCAGCGGAGGAGGCCGCCATCGCCGCTCCGCGCAGACTCATTGCAATCAGTATTTTATTTAACTAAAATGTCTGTGAATTATCTTTTTCCCTCTCATTTCTTGAACTGAATGTAGAGATTTCTGACCCGGTGAGATGATTGGCGTCCGGTGTCGGACCGCGCGGCGCCGCTGGTTTGGCTTTTCTCTTCCTGTAACTTTTTCTTTTTTTGTTTTCTAACTTTTTGTTGCTGTTTTATTTTGTAAATATTCAGCGCGATCCTTTTACTGCTGCGGGTGATGTCCCCCGGGGGGCGCTGGTGATGTGGAGAAACCGTATTTATGCCCCCGTTATCCTTCCCACAATCCTCGGCGTCAAGCGCGTCCAGTTGAGGAGCCGCCATTTTAGTGCAACCTCCGAGCTTTTAAACATGATTTTCTTTTTTACTCCCATGGGCTGGGGGGCGATCGCCGCGGACCCCTCGCAAGGGTTTTACGTCATGGACCTTCAGCTGTGAGAGGCGCGTCCTGGCGCAAGTCTCTGAGTTGTTGTTTTTTTAAGTCTTTGTCTTCTCCATCGCCACAACGACGCTGCTCCTAGGCCACGGTTCTGTCTGATCACGTGTCAGTGGTTTCCATAAGGTCCTGGAATCGGATGGAGGCTTCTCCCCAGTCACAGGTTCAGCCTCTCCCTCCTGTGGTCCGGCCGCCATCTTGTTGCCTCCACAAGGGGATTGTTGCGTCTTTGTCACTTTGATTTATTTATGAGATATTTAATCACCGTGTAAATAGAAGGCTCCATATTTCCTGGCCCTCCTGCGGGGGGCGCTGTATGTACCCCAGGTCTCGGGGGCCTCGGCTGCGGCTTCTCTGTTCTTGTCGATCTAATGACTAAACGATTCTTTACGGATCTTTTTCTCTTCTGGCCTCTTGTCTTTCTTGCAGCTGATGCGGCTTCTCGGTTGTTGCGGCCTCCGGCCTGTGGGGGCAGCGCTGGTTGGAGCCGCTGCGCTTTATGATTGATGGATTGAAGCAGCGCCGTCCCGTACTAGCGGCTGGTGTCTCGGCTCTCGCTCGGGACGTTGCCGTCTCGTCTGACCCCCAGCTCCATGATCACTCATCACAACCTGCAGATCCTGTGCAGACGCCCCCGGGAGGAGCACAGGGGGTTAATGTGCATGGATTATCTTTGTATTTATATCCGGATCGTTCACCTCCCGTGTATCATGACAATTGTACAGAACTTTCTTTTCCTCCCCTGTTTTTTTCTTCTTTCTTTTTGTTGCATTATCCTGGATGTGATAGAATTTGCTATAAAAGAAAACAAGAAGAAAAGAAAAAAAAATCCTGAGTTTGCTTTAGAATAAATTCAATTTATGTTTAGGTGGTGACGTTTTTCTTTCTCCGCCGGTGCCATTAAGGAAGGGGAGGAGAATCACACTGTCCTCCCAGCAGGCACAGGTTATGTGATGGTGTGCTGAGATATCATGGGATTGATGGTAAACAACAATGGAAGCGACAGAAGATTTAATCTAAAATTCTAAATGGTGAGAACCCAAAAGGAGGTATAAGTTTAGAAGGAAATGTGGTGCCAGGAAGCACACGGCATGTTATAGAGCAGGAGGAGCTGAGCAGGTGGTACACAGTGTCCGATCTGCAGGCAGCATGTTATAGAGCAGGAGGAGCTGAGTAGATTGTACATAGTGTCCTATCTGCAGGCAGCATGTTGTAGAGCAGGAGGAGCTGAGCAGGTGGTACGCAGTGTCCTGTCTGCAGGCAGCATGTTATAGAGCAGGAGGAGCTGAGCAGAGTGTCCATAGTGTCCTATCTGCAGGCAGCATGTAATAGAGCAGGAAGCGCTGAGCAGATTGTATATAGTGTCCTATCTGCAGGCAGCATGTTATAGAGCAGGAGGAGCTGAGCAGATTATATATAGTGTCCTATCTGCAGGCAGCATGTTATAGAGCAGGAGGAGCTGTGTAGATTGTATATAGTGTCCTATCTGCAGGCAGCATGTTATAGAGCAGGAGGAGCTGAGCAGATTGTATATAGTGTCCTATCTGCAGGCAGCATGTTATAGAGCAGGAGGAGCTGTGTAGATTGTATATAGTGTCCTCTGGTGATCTGATGGATGAATCTGGGTTTAATGGATCACAGGAGAACATTCCCGGGGTGCAGAGGAGGAGGATAATGAGGTTTTATTTTAGCTTCTTGATTCAGTAAATGGAAATCTTGATTCCTCCTTATGTCGGGGGCAGTAGTCACATTGTGTATATAATAGTCCAGGGTCGCAGGGTTATACTTCCAGGAGGTGACCTAGACCCCAACAACGAAGCAACAACAGAGCACCACAGCCCCAACACCACCCGGAGTAATACCCCAGACCATGGCTGGCGCCACTCCCCACAGGTCCCTGCTGGTCCGATCATATGACTTTCTACCAGGGACAATGGCTGAAGGCAGGTTTATTTTTTTTATGACCCCTATACAATCAGAATTACAACCTGTGTTATGTATCAGATGTATGATATATATGTATTACATGTATATTATGTATAGAGGACGTTTTACCCCTTTGACAACATACACAACCCCTCTCCACTAACACCCTGCCCCACACACCAGCACCCCCACTGACAACACACACCAGTCCCCTCCCCCACTGATCCCACACACACATTAGGCTCCCCCAGTGACCACAACACCCTCACCGGGTGCCCTCCTCCCCCACTGACATACAGGGCCAATCAGCTGCCTCTAAAGCCAGCGAGATCTCGTCACGTATCAGAGGTCTGGATTCCCGGGATAAGGATGTAATAGGTTCGGCCTCACCTGGAATATGTCGTCCAGTTCTGGGCACCGGTCCATTAAAAGGATTCCCTGGAGAGGGTTCAACGTAGAGCCACAAAAATGATAACGGGTAAGGAGGGTCTCCATGGATTTATTTAGTCTGGAAAAGAGACGACTACGAGGGAACATGATTAATTTACCACCCCCCTCCCCCCCCCCCCCACTGACAACGCACAACCACCCCCTCCCCCCCCACTGACAACGCACAACCACCCCCTCCCCCCCCACTGACAACGCACAACCACCCCCTCCCCCCCCACTGACAACGCACAACCACCCCCTCCCCCCCACTGACAACACACAACCACCCCCTCCCCCCCCACTGACAACGCACAACCACCCCCCTCCCCCCCACTGACAACGCACAACCACCCCCCTCCCCCCCACTGACAATGCACAACCACCCCCCTCCCCCCCACTGACAACGCACAACCACCCCCCTCCCCCCCACTGACAACCACCCCCCTCCCCCCCACTGACAACGCACAACCACCCCCCTCCCCCCCACTGACAACGCACAACCACCCCCCTCCCCCCCACTGACAACGCACAACCACCCCCCTCCCCCCCCACTGACAACGCACAACCACCCCCCTCCCCCCCCACTGACAACGCACAACCACCCCCCTCCCTGTATGGACGTGGGTCTCGTGCAGGTTCCTCCTCAGCTCTGGAGCCTGATGACGAGAGGGCGAGGCTGCAGCACGGACTAAGCAGGGAAGAAGATCCAGCCCCGGCTCAGCTGCGCCCCCTTCTGCCAGAGCTGAGGTGGTGCCCTCTGCCTGTCCATTCCTCTGGCCCTGGGGGCCACAACTACCAGACCTGACATCAGTGCTGATCCAGTAGAGATCGGGTCCAGACCCCTGGAGAATAATGAGATGAGACCAATGGGAGTGCGATCACAGCCACAGCCACAGCCACGTGATGCATCTGTGTCCCGTCATTGCTTATGTCATAATCACTTCTGGGGGTAAATGTATAAACCTCTAACGCCTTCATCTGGGCGATATCGCTCCCTGGGTCCAGGTGCTGAACATTTCTATGGTTACAGACATATAAAAGCTTAAGGGTGCGGTCACACGTCGCGTTTACTGCATGCGTTTAAAAACGCATTGCTACAACTGAAGGGGTATTTGCTTAATTAAACAGCTGTGAACACCTGCGTTTACAAAACGCATGTGTTAACCGCATGGTTAACATATATGTTAACAATGTTAACTTCCGCATGTGTTAACCGCTATGTTAACACATGCATTAACAATAAAATGAACACTTGTGTTTTGTAAACGCAGGCGTTAACAGCTGTTTAATTGGGCAAATCTCACTTCAGTTGTAGCAATGCGTTTTTAAACGTATGCAGTAAACGCGACGTGTGAAAATGACTCCAAAGTCCCAGATTCAAGATGTCACTTTCCTGCAGAGAAGATCCAGAGAGTCCTGTGCACCAGCCGCATCACCCCAGGAGCCCCCGGAGGGCGACCTGCAGGCCCCAGCACGTCCGTCAGACCCCTCAGTCAGGACAGACCACATCACCGACTATAGCAGAGCCAGGTGCATTCTGGAAAAAGGACAGATTCCTGGTATATGGCAGGTAAAGGGATAAAATTACAGATTAACATCAATAATCTGCAGAGAAGAAAAAGGATATTCCTTGTCTTTACCAGGTCGCCCAAAATCTACCCTGAGTACAACCCAATATTACCATGACCCCCCATATGACCATTACACCCCAATCTACCCAAAATACACCCCCATATGACCAGTACATCCCAATCCAACCAGAATACACCCCCATATTACCAGGACCCCCAATCTACCTAAAATGCACCCCCATTTTACCAGGACCTCCCAATCTACCCAGAACACGCACATGCATTACTAGGACATCTAACCCCCACCCCATATTAACAGGAAACCAGAATCTACCAAGAACACACCCTCACACTACCAGGACCCCCCAGTCTCTCCCCCCCCCCCCCAATATTACTAAGGATCTCCCCAATATACTCAGATTATAGAGGATTAGTATTGTGTCACTGTGGGGGGCACTAGCTGCCGCACTACACATCAGCTCACTCTGTAGATGGCAGAAGTTACGTTCCATTTCTTGAAATTTTCAGTTTCATATGAAGAGAGGCCTGGTGTATGTACATCCATGTACCCCCCACTCCAGCCTAGACACTTAGAAGTGGAGCCACTGAACGCTCCCCCACGTTCTCCGGGGTCACCTGCTGCCTTTATCTACAGCATCATCACCCCTGACCTCCGACCTGCCCAAGGTAAGCGCCGTGTAAACGATAAACAAAGGGGCTGAAATGTGAAAAATAATAAGAAACAGCAAAGATCCAGCCCAGGCGCTGTGTGAGAGACCCCCTGAGGGGCTGATACATGAGGTTCAGCCTCTGCCCCGGGGCACCTGCACGCAGGGGGGCGGCTGCTGGATTTATCCTAATAAACAAAATTATCAATCAAATATAGAACCTGAAAAGTGCCTTTCTTCACCTGCGAGATGAGACCCTTATATGGTCCCCGTAGATTTGTGTCATTTGAGGTTTGGATATTTTACTCTGTGACATTTATAGTATTGGGCAAATAAGTGGCACAGAGATGATCCCCGGGAGTCTCGGCGTCTGCACAGAACAACCCTGAAATGTTGTGTCCATTACTGTCAGTACTGCCCCGTCATCTCGGCCTCCGCAATGTCCCCGCGCCATAAACTGTTCAAACATCGCAGGGCGAGCGGAGGAAGCGGCGGCCAAGGCAACAATTCAAGGCGAATTGTAAGACAAATATCAATTAGGAAAGGGATTTATTCTAAATACACACTGGATGGAAATGTCTCACAGCAACCAGCAGGTGGGGGAAGGGTTAATAATACAGTGAGGCAGCAGAGAAGGGGCAACACCTGGAAACATCTGCCCTATCCCTGTCATGACTCTACTAGGAGGAGAAAGTGTCCAGACTGTAACCTGCAGGTTCATGTGAGACATAAATACAATTCTTGATAGATAATAATAATAATTCTTTATTAATATAGCGCACACAGATTACGCAGCGCTGCACAGAGCTTGTCATATCAGTCCCTGTCCCCAATTTGGCTCACAATCTAATCAACCTACCAGAATGTTTTGGAGTGTGGGAGGAAACCGGAGGAAACACGGAGAGAACATACAAACTCTGCAGAAGCTGCAGTGTGTGGTGCAGCGAGGAGAGGAGAAGCTGCAGTGTGCGGTGCAGGGAGGAGAGGAGAAGCTGCAGTGTGTGGTGCAGGGAGGAGAGGAGAAGCTGCAGTGTGTGGTGCAGGGAGGAGAGAAGAAGCTGCAGTGTGTGGGGCGGGGAGGAGAGGAGAAGCTGCAATGTGTGGTGCAGGGAGGAGAGGAGAAGCTGCAATGTGTGGTGCAGGGAGGAGAGAAGAAGCTGCAGTGTGCGGTGCAGGGAGGAGAGGAGAAGCTGCAGTGTGCGGTGCAGGGAGGAGAGAGGAAGCTGCAGTGTGCGGTGCAGGGAGGAGAGGAGAAGCTGCAGTGTGCGGTGCAGGGAGGAGAGGAGAAGCTGCAGTGTGTGGTGCAGGGAGGAGAGGAGAAGCTGCAGTGTGCGGTGCAGGGAGGAGAGAAGAAGCTGCAGCGTGTGGTGCAGGGAGGAGAGGAGAAGCTGCAGTGTTTGGTGCAGGGAGGAGAGAAGAAGCTGCAGTGTGCGGTGCAGGGAGGAGAGGAGAAGCTGCAGTGTGCGGTGCAGGGAGGAGAGGAGAAGCTGCAGTGTGTGGTGCAGGGAGGAGAGAAGAAGCTGCAGTGTGTGGTGCAGGGAGGAGAGGAGAAGCTGCAGTGTGTGGTGCAGGGAGGAGAGAAGAAGCTGCAGCGTGCGGTGCTGGGAGGAGAGAAGAAGCTGCAGTGTGCGGTGCAGGGAGGAGAGTAGAAGCTGCAGTGTGCGGTGCAGGGAGGAGAGTAGAAGCTGCAGTGTGTGGTGCAGGGAGGAGAGAAGAAGCTGCAGTGTGTGGTGCAGGGAGGAGAGGAGAAGCTGCAGTGTGGGGTGCAGGGAGGAGAGAAGAAGCTGCAGTGTGTGGTGCAGGGAGCAGAAGAGTATTTATTTTATTTGCTCTGGGGTCTCCAGTATTATTGTTTGCTCTGAATGCTGTATTTGGTATTTTGTTCTGTACTGTGGTTGTTGGTGCAGTTAAACAGTTTGATGATGCAGCCCTTGGACCAATGGATGTTGTTCACCCCGGGCCTCAATCCTTATGTCAGGAATAGAAAAGACCTCCAGATGAAAACTTTTGTAATTTATTAAATATTTGTGGAGTTGGTCCCATCATTTCATTCCCTGGTCAGATAATAATGGCGCTTAGTGATTCATTGTGTATTGTAAGGGACACCAACTAGAGGTGGTCCCCTACTTAAGGACACCCGACTTACAGGTGACCCATAGTTAAAGACTGACCCCTCTGCCCACTGTGACCTCTGTTGACCTCTCTGGATGCTATATTATAGTCCCAGACTGCAACGATCAGCTGTAAGGAGTCTAATAAAGGTTTTATTTATAATCTTTGTTCCCATCACAGCAAAAAATTTTGAAACTCCAATTGTCACTGGGGCAAATTTTTTTTTTTTGTCTGGATCTACAATTATAAAATATACAGTTCCGACTTACATACAAATTCAACTTAAGAACAAACCTACGGACCCTATCTTGTATGTAACCCGGGGACTGCCTGTACTATCATTTCTCCCTTGGTCCTTATATGACTGGACGCATGGTTTTCTGCTTGCCTACCGTTTATCCTGGACTTCAAGATGCTATGACAATGGCTGATTCAGCAACCAAAATTTTTGTTGAAATTTGTACCACAAAGGCTCTCCAGGCCGTGGAGCCAGCCAGTGTAAGGCTACTCGCTCACGGACATGTGCAGATCTGGATACGTTGTTTCGGTTCATTGTCATGTGTGTTCTGCCCGAGGCGCAAACTAAGACATGAATAGGATCTGCGCTGACTGCGGGCAGAAGGGTAATACACGGGGCCAGCCCTGCGCACGATGAGGAGCGTCCACCATGTACCAGAAGGATTCAGTATCTTTGTGGAATGGTTCTATGGAGCTCACGTTTCTTGTGATTAAGGTTACATTTACGTCTTTGTGGTTGGTTGCAGTCGTCTCGCAGCGGAGTCTCTGTTATGATAATCCACGTTCTTCCTCGGGGCTGTCAGTGTCACGTTTCATCTTCCTACTTTACATTGATCCGATCCCACGTGTCCACATATGAAGATTTAACAGTCAATGAGGTTGAGGCACCTTCAGGGCGACAGCTCCACAATGATCTCTGTATTCGCTGGAAAAAAAGCAATTCTGTACATTCTCCATTTGGGGTTTCCACTTCCAGGTTCGGTCCTGTCTTGGTCATTCCCTGGACTAGTGATGACAGATAAGGGAGGAGCAGCAGGTCCAGCACCAGCTGTAATAGGAGAACATTTTCAGGACTTTGCTGCACATCAGGTGGACATTGTATCTTACATGGACATTCAGCTTTAGCTTTGTCAAACAATCAGCAGCAGAGGAGGACAAAGGGGGTCATTTACTAAGGGCCCGATTCGCGGTTTCCCGCCGTGTTACCCGAATATTTCCGATTTGCAGCGATTTTCCCTTAATTGCCCCAGAATTTTGGTGCACGCGATCGGATTGTGGTGCATCGGCGCTGGCATGCACGCGACGGAAATCAGGGGTGTGGCCGAATGAAAACCCTACGGATTTGGGAAAAAAACGCCGTCTAAAAAAAGAAAAAAAAAGGGTTGCGGAGCTTCCCTTCACTAGGAATAGGCCGGTGAACTTTAGTGCATTCCAGGGAACTTCAGTACAGCAGCGCCACCTGGTGGACGTCGGAGCAACTGCCTTAATGAATCCCGGCCGGACCCGAATCCACCGCAGAGAACGCGCCGCTGGATCGCGAATGGACCGGGTAAGTAAATCTGCCCCAAAGTGTTCCCCGCCATGTGCCCGACCCGTAGACATCAGGCTCCCAATGATTAGCTATGGTCAGCCTTACTTAGGGGGTTGGTGGGGATGTACCTCACACCTCCCCAAAATATGGATCCTCATTGCTGCTGGACAGATGGGTCATTGATGAATAATTATTATGTGATGTCTGTGACTGGAGAAGAGGAGGGTCCTGAAGACATCAGTGGAGGAGTCTCATTATCTGCAGACTATTGTTACTCATCAATCCCACAATTAGCGAAGATCAAAGTGCAGTATCTTGTATTTGCATCTCCGTCAGAAGAGCGAATAAATAAAGCAAAGGGACCAAGACATCGGCAAACAGAGAGAATTTATCAGCTCAGAGACAATGGACAAGTGCAATTCAAGTCTAGAGGCTGGTGCCCACACAAACATTGTACAGGAGCTCCTATGTCCCTTTACTCTTAATCTTTACCTCTTAACCCCTGCAGGGGCATCTTGTTATCAGGTAATCAAAATGTCACTTCCTCTTGAGTAATGTAGAGTTTAACGGCAGCAGATGAAGGGACCTTACTGTGCAGCATCGAATGGACAAGTCAAGGTCAGGGCAGGCGGAAGTCAGGCCACAGCACAAGCTCCAAGCAAGGTGCACAAGGCAGCTCCTAATAATGTAGACAGCTTAAAGGAAATCTCCCATCGTGACCCTGGGTGGGGGCAGGACATTATGTAACTTACTAATATACATCTGATAGAAGTTCTTCTCCGGGTTTTGAAATGTAAAGTAAGCCCCCTGGTTCAGAAACATCTTTTAAGTAATCGGTCAGACATTCCTGTCCATAATATGGCCACAGATCTCCCTCCCAGGACCTTAAGCTTCATTGTGCGCCCGATATCCTGCATGTGTCACTTCCCCGCTCAGGTCCCCGGAGTTCACCTTCTTCTTCCTGGTGCAGGTAAAAGCATTGTCTTGCGACACAATTTGAGAGTTAAATCCTGCGCTCAGTCCGAATCAGTCGGATTATCTGATGGCGCGCCCCCCCTAAATCAAGGCGCAGCTGTGCCAAAAAAGGCTCACGTGCGACACAATTCCAGTGCAGACACCTATTGAATACCGGTCCAAGCTCCGTAATCCCCAAAAAAAGACGAATAGTCCGACAAAAGTGCGATCTGCGAGCCTTTGTTAATGAACATGGTGGGGCACATTTACTAACTGGGGAAAGACTGAACCCAAAGTGTGTAAAGAAGTCAGTGAGAGGTGGTGAGGAAGTGCCGTGGTTTGGGGAATATTTTTTTTGCAGAAGGAGTTGGACCTCTCATACAGCTAAATGGTCACAGCTAGAGTGTGTCCCCCCTCTATATTAGCCCCCAGTACAGGTGACACCCCCTCTATATTACCCCCAGTACAGGTGAGTGTCCCCTCTATATTACCCCCAGTACAGGTGAGACCACTCTCTATATTACCTCCAGTACAGGTGACACCCCTCTCTATATTACCCCCAGTACAGGTGAGACCCCCTCTATATTACCCCCAGTACAGGTGAGTGTCCCCTCTATATTACCCCCAGTACAGGCGAGTGTCCCCTCTATATTACTCCCAGTACAGGCGAGTGTCCCCCTCTATATTACCCCCAGTACAGGTGACACCCCTCTATATTACCCTCAGTGCAGGTGACACCCCCTCTATATTACCCCCAGTACAGGTGACACCCCCTCTATATTACCCCCAGTACAGGTGAGTGTCCCCCTCTATATTACCCCCAGTACAGGTGAGTGTCCCCATCTATATTACCCCCAGTACAGGTGAGTGTCCCCCTCTATATTACCCCCAGTACAGGTGAGACCCCCTCTATATTACCCCCAGTACAGGTGAGACCCCCCCTTTATATTACCCCCAGTACAGGTGAGTAGCCCCCTCTATATTACCCCCAGTACAGGTGAGTGTCCCCTCTATATTACTCCCAGTACAGGCGAGTGTCCCCCTCTATATTACCCCCAGTACAGGTGATTGTCCCCCTCTATTTTACCCTCAGTACAGGTGAGTGCCCCCCTCTATATTACCCCCAGTACAGGTGAGTGTCTCCCTCTATATTACCCCCAGTACAGGTGAGACCCCCTCTATATTACCCCCAGTACAGGTGAGACCCCCCTCTATATTACCCCAAATACAGGCAAGTCTCCCCCTCTATATTACCCCCAGTACAGGTGAGACCCCCCCCTCTATATTACCCCCAGTACAGGTGAGTGTCTTCCTCTATATTACCCCCAGTACAGGTGACACCCCTCTCTATATTTCCACCAGTACAGGTGACACCCCTCTATATTACCCCCAGTACAGGTGAGACCCCCTCTATATTACCCCCCCAAGAAAAGGCGAGACCCCCTCTATATTACCCCCAGTACAGGTGAGTGTCCCCCTCTATATTACCCCCAGTACAGGTGAGTGTCCCCCTCTATATTACCCCCAGTACAGGTGAGTGTCCCCCTCTATATTACCCCCAGTACAGGCGAGTGTCCCCCTCTATATTACCCCCCAATACAGTTGAGACCCCCCTCTATATTACCCCCCAGTACAGTTGAGACCCCCCTCTATATTACCTCCAGTACAGGTGAGTGTCCCCCTCTATATTACCCCCAGTACAGGTGAGTGTCCCCCTCTATATTAGCCCCAGTACAGGTGAGACCCCACAGTACAGGTGAGTGTCCCCTCTATATTACCCCCAGTACAGGTGAGACCCCACAGTACAGGTGAGTGTCCCCTCTATATTACCCCCAGTACAGGTGAGACCCCACAGTACAGGTGAGTGTCCCCTCTATATTACCCCCAGTACAGGTGAGTGTTCCCCTCTATATTACCCCCAGTACAGGTGAGTGTCCCCCTCTATATTACCCCCAGTACAGGTGAGACCCCCCCCCCTTTATATTACCCCCAGTACAGGTGAGACCCCCCTCTATATTACCCCCAGTACAGGTGAGACCCCCCTCTATATTACCCCCAGTACAGGTGACACCCCTCTATATTACCCCCAGTACAGGTGAGACCCCCTCTATATTACCCCCAGTACAGGTGAGTGTCCCCTCTATATTACCCCCAGTACAGGTGAGACCCCCCTCTATATTACCCCCAGTACAGGTGAGTGTCCCCTCTATATTAGCCCCAGTACAGGTGAGACCCCCTCTATATTAGCCCCAGTACAGGTGAGACCCCACAGTACAGGTGAGTGTCCCCTCTATATTACCCCCAGTACAGGTGAGTGTCCCCCTCTACATTACCCCCAGTACAAGTGAGTGTCCCCCTCTACATTACCCCCAGTACAGGTGAGACCCCCCTTTATATTACCCCCAGTATAGGTGACACCCCTCTATATTACCCCCAGTACAGGTGACACCCCCTCTATATTACCCCCAGTACAGGTGACACCCCTCTCTATATTACCCCCAGTAAAGGTGACACCCCTCTATATTACCCCCAGTACAGGTGACACCCCTCTCTATATTACCCCCAGTACAGGTGAGACCCCCCCTCTATATTACCCCCAATACAGGCGAGTCTCCCCCTCTATATTACCCCCAGTACAGGTGAGACCCCCCCCCTCTATATTACCCCCAGTACAGGTGAGTGTCCCCCTCTATATTACCCCCAGTACAGGTGAGTGTCCCCCTCTATATTACCCCCAGTACAGGTGAGACCCCCCTCTATATTATCCCCAGTACAAGTGAGACCCCCCTCTATACTAGCCCCCAGTACAGGTGAGTCTCCCCCTCTATATTACCCCCAGTACAGGTGAGACCCCCCCCCCCCCTCTATATTACCCCCAGTACAGGTGAGTGTCCCCCTCTATATTACCCCCAGTACAGGTGAGTGTCCCCCTCTATATTACCCCCAGTACAGGTGAGACCCCCCTCTATATTACCCCCAGTACAAGTGAGACCCCCCTCTATACTAGCCCCCAGTACAGGTGAGTGTCCCCCTCTATATTACCCCCAGTACAGGTGACACTCCTCTCTATATTACCCCCAGTACAGGTGAGTGTCCCCCTCTATATTACCCCCAGTACAGGTGAGTGTCCCCCTCTATATTACCCCCAGTACAGGTGACACTCCTCTCTATATTACCCCCAGTACAGGTGAGTGTTCCCTCTATATTACCCCCAGTACAGGTGACACTCCTCTCTATATTACCCCCAGTACAGGTGAGTGTCCCCCTCTATATTACCCCCAGTACAGGTGACACTCCTCTCTATATTACCCCCAGTACAGGTGAGTGTCCCCTCTGTATTACCCCCAGTACAGGCGAGTGTCCCCCTCTATATTACCCCCCAGTACAGTTGAGACCCCCCTCTATATTACCCCCAGTACAGGTGAGTGTCCCCCTCTATATTACCCCCAGTACAGGTGAGTGTCCCCCTCTATACTATCCCCAGTACAGGTGAGACCCCTCTCTATATTACCCCCAGTACAGGTGAGTGTCCCCCTCTATATTACCCCCAGTACAGGTGAGTGTCCCCCTCTATATTACCCCCAGTACAGGTGAGTGTCCCCATCTATATTCCCCCCAGTACAGATGAGTGTCCCCCTCTATATTACCCCCAGTACAGGTGAGTGTCCCCCTCTATATTATCCCAGTATAGGTGAGTGTCCCCCTCTATATTACCCCCAGTATAGGTGAGACACGCCTCTATATTACCCCCAGTACAGGTGACACCCCCTCTATATTACCCCCAATACAGGTGACACCCTTCTATATTACCCCCAGTACAGGTGAGTGTTCCCTCTATATTGCCTCCAGTACAGGTGAGACAAGCCTCTATATTACCCCCAGTAAAGGTGAGTGTTCCCTCTATATTACCCCCAGTACAGGTGAGTGTTCCCTCTATATTACCCCCAGTACAGGTGACACCCCTCTATATTACCCTCAGTGCAGGTGACACCCCCTCTATATTACCCCCAGTACAGGTGAGTGTCCCCCTCTATATTACCCCCAGTACAGGTGACACCCCTCTATATTACCCTCAGTGCAGGTGACACCCCCTCTATATTACCCCCAGTACAGGTGAGTGTCCCCTCTATATTACCCCCAGTACAGGTGACACCCCTCTATATTACCCTCAGTGCAGGTGACACCCCCTCTATATTACCCCCAGTACAGGTGAGTGTCCCCTCTATATTACCCCCAGTACAGGTGACACCCCTCTATATTACCATATTACCCTCAGTGCAGGTGACACCCCTCTATATTACCCTCAGTGCAGGTGACACCCCCTCTATATTACCCCCAGTACAGGTGAGTGTCCCCCTCTATATTACCCCCAGTACAGGTGACACCCCTCTATATTACCCTCAGTGCAGGTGACACCCCCTCTATATTACCCCCAGTACAGGTGAGTGTCCCCTCTATATTACCCCCAGTACAGGTGACACCCCTCTATATTACCCTCAGTGCAGGTGACACCCCTCTATATTACCCTCAGTGCAGGTGACACCCCCTCTATATTACCCCCAGTACAGGTGAGTGTCCCCCTCTATATTACCCCCAGTACAGGTGACACCCCTCTATATTACCCTCAGTGCAGGTGACACCCCCTCTATATTACCCCCAGTACAGGTGAGTGTCCCCTCTATATTACCCCCAGTACAGGTGAGTGTCCCCCTCTATATTACCCCCAGTACAGGTGACACCCCTCTATATTACCCTCAGTGCAGGTGACACCCCCTCTATATTACCCCCAGTACAGGTGAGTGTCCCCTCTATATTACCCCCAGTACAGGTGACACCCCTCTATATTACCCTCAGTGCAGGTGACACCCCTCTATATTACCCTCAGTGCAGGTGACACCCCCTCTATATTACCCCCAGTACAGGTGAGTGTCCCCCTCTATATTACCCCCAGTACAGGTGACACCCCTCTATATTACCCTCAGTGCAGGTGACACCCCCTCTATATTACCCCCAGTACAGGTGAGTGTCCCCTCTATATTACCCCCAGTACAGGTGACACCCCCCTCTATATTAGCCTCCAGTACAGGTGAGACCCCCCTCTATATTACCCCCAGTACAGGTGACACCCCCCTCTATATTACCCCCAGTACAGGTGACACCCCCCTCTATATTACCCCCAGTACAGGTGAGTGTTCCCTCTATATTACCCCCCCGTACAGGTGAGTGTTCCCTCTATATTACCCCCAGTACAGGTGAGTGTCCCCCTCTATATTACCCCCAGTACAGGTGAGACCCCCCTCTATATTACCCCCAGTACAGGTGAGTGTCCCCCTCTATATTACCCCCAGTACAGGTGACACCCCCCTCTATATTAGCCTCCAGTACAGGTGAGACACGCCTCTATATTACCCCCAGTACAGGTGAGTGTCCCCCTCCTCTATATAAGAGGTACAAGTGACCCTGCTCCCCGCCCTCTCCCGCAGCCTCCGCTCCTCGCGCTTTACGTCACATATGTGTGTAGGGACGTTCTGCAGGCAACCAATCAGAGCCCGGGGGCGGGGCGGTTATATAAGCGGTGCTGCGGGTTGGGGCGGGGCAGTCGCTCTGTGTCTTGGGCTGTAGTCGGTTTTGGTCCGGGCTGTAGTCGGGTTCGGTTTGCTCGCTAGTGTTCCCCGAGGTGTCACACGAGGGGCGTCCGTAATGTGCTGGGGTGTCGGCTCCCGTTAGAGGGTGGTCAGGGGCAGAGGTCGGGGGTCTCCGTTCTGTGTCGTGGATTTGTCACCAATCATTGTGGGATGAAAATGCTCTTCTGGCACTCGCAGCCCGAGCACTACAACCAGCACTCGAGCGGAAGCTACCTGCGGTGAGTAGTCAGCTCAGCAGTCCGTTACAGTGTGTCAGTGCAGGACGTCCCATGTTTCCCTATAGCCTGGGTCCCCTACGGTGAGTAGTTAGCTCAGCTGTCCGTTACAGTGTGTCAGTGCAGGACGTCCCATGTTTCTCTATAGTCTGGGTCACCTTTGTAATGCATCCCAGCTTAGGGTCAGGACCTGTTACATCCGGATGCCTGTCCCAGTGACCCACCAGGATCTCCTGTGGTGTAACCCAAGGGGTGGTCGAGGTCATGGTCCGGCATTACAGCTTCTGGGGGGCCATGTAGTGGGTGGGGGTCATCACTTGTCTGCAGCACATCACGCGGTGTGTACAGTGCGATGTGCTGCTGACACACGAGTAACAAGCTGTCAGTGATGTGGATAGTCTTTCCAAGGATCTTCTGGACCTGTGGTTGATGCTGGAAGAGTCTGTCTAGTCGCAGTACACACTATAGGTTGCCTTTTGGGCTGGGTATTTGGAATCTCTGGGCTCGGGAGTCATGGGTCATATAATAGCCCCCTTGGTTTTTTTCGATTAGTGAATGGACACCTTTGGATTTTGTGGTTGATAAGTAAGAGTAGAGAAAACTTTAAGCCACTTTACCTGCCCGCTGGTACTGGCTCACTTGTATCACGGCTCTTCGCTAGAATAAATCCTGTGCAACGTGTTTTATCTCTGATGACGATTATTTTGGGACCAGGGCCCTGACCCTCCTGAGCAAACACTAGAAGCGCAGGGTTATCAGCGGCGCAGATGCTCCAGGGTCGATGGGGCAGATTTGTAAAGCAAACATGGAGTCTGCAGTTTATGTTGCTCCCCTGGTCCTTCTACAGGTGAAGAGGGATGACAGCTGCCATGAACAAATCTTTCTTTCTATGGCGCTATCATATGCCGTGGTGTTGTACAGATCATGGGGGTCATTTACAAATAAAATTAGCCATACCGAGCAGTAACGTTGTCCTATACAACTACTGGAAAGCGGCTCCTGTGCACAAGAGCTTACAATCTACGAAGCAATGCAGGGGGTCGGCATTCTGAGTCAAAGCCTGAACCTGGTGTAGCTTGTTCAGCAAATTATGTCCTTTAAGTGAATGATTTTCTTTTTCTAATAGTGGCGAGTGTCTGACATGGGCAGTGATAACTCTCCGCAGATAACTGGATTTTCAAAAACAAATATTTGAAATTTAAAAGTTGTTGCTTTTGCTGCTCTGGATCCTGGGAAAGCTGGGTGATTGTGTGGAAATTGATGGTGGCCATGTTGTGACTTACTCCAAAAGTAAAACAAACAGTTTGTAAGTCCATTCTGATGGTAACTGTGCAGCCTGATTGTTCCCGCTGAAGTAGTTTGCTCAGGGCCCCTCGGCAGCGCTCTAGGATTCCCCGTGTATCTTCAGGGCACTGTTTCTGTGGTGTCTACAATAATTAGCACCCCCCCTCTCCAGATCTGATCTTCTGTAATCCTCCTCGCACTGGGCTCTGTAGATTTTCCCGATAATTTGCAGGATAAGGGGCTGATGCAGCTGAAGCTTGACTGTTCCATACTTACTGCCAGATCTATTTCTGTCCTTCATCCTCCATTGGGCCAAGGAGACTTGCCAGGATTCAGTGCACTGCCAATGTCTGTGTCCTCATCTGGCATAACTCGAAATGCATGTGACCTCCCATCACCTCTTGTTTGCAGATGAAATCAGGCTGGTACAGAGGAGGATCTGCGCACATCCCCCTTTGCATCACAAAATGACAAGAATTGAGTAAAAAACCCCATTGTGGTGATGAGTGTTTCATGCCGTCTCCTCTGATGTGTGTGGGATATTCCAGCGCCGGAGGTGTAACAACCACAGAATGACTGTTACCATGTAATAAACCTAAAACAGAATTTCATGTTGTGTGGTTAAGGATCCCGCATTCAGACTATTTTGGTGCAGCTGCAGGTCGCAGACCCCCTCCCCTACACTAGATCTGTCTGAGCTTTAACTTTATTCTGTAAAAGATGTATATAAGACAACTCTACATAACCACGTTGTGTGACATTATGTGGCCACCAGTAATGTGATGACATAGGGACCTGTGTGGCCGGTACTGGCTCATCTGTGTCACCGCATCATTACCTGACCTGGAGGAAGAGGCGATCAGGCCGCGGCACAGCACCGATCAGGAACGGTTTGCACCTTCAGAAGTTTTAAGAGTAACTTTATTCAAACAGAAAACCCCTTTAAGATATATCCATATTAAGCCCCTTGAGACCCCCGTCATGTACTTAAGGTTTGTGTCCCATTTCTGGATTGTCTGCTTTTTTGCGGCGAGTTTAGTCATTTAATTTGCTCTTGAAGCTTCCAGGGTCCCAAGTGTTAACCATGTCACGCTTGAAGCAAGGCGTTCTCTACCCCTCTTCTCATCGTAACTTTTTTAGTCGAATGTTTTATGTTTGGGTGTTCAGCTTTAAATCGAGGTCTGTGCTGACGTCAGGGAGAGGGGGCCCTGCTGCATTGTGGGTGATGTATATTTCATTTCCAGCTCTTGTTTTAACCGGATCCATCCTGACGAGTGGAGTCACATTTTGCTAAACGTGTTTAATTTACACATGGGAAGCCAACATCAATCTTCACAATGCTCTGGATTATCCAAGTTATGCAGAAAGTCAACTTTCTGCTAATGTCGCAGACGCTGTAGAGATATAGGGGGGAAATAGCCACGGCAAAGCCGGGATTTTCTGAAGTTGGGATCCAGCCGGGGGATTAATGCAGTGAATGTTCATTGTAACGTCGGATCTGAATAATAAAGTGGATTAAGTTCTTGGCTGCAGAGTGTCCTGCTGAGCAACGGCCCAACTCCTCACAGCGACAAAATGAAATTTAGGGAATTTGGGTCATACAATGACATCAATAATTTTGTACACATCTTGGGTTATTGCTTTTTTTTTTTTTAGGTCATATAAAGTGTTTTGCCAGTTATTGACTCCTGCAGTAGATCTCTGCATCTTTAATAATTATCTTTGTTTATGTAGCGCCATCAAATTCCGTCACGCTTTACATTTTTGCCACTTAATTGAGAGCGGTTCTGGATTTATGCTGCATTTATACTTCTATTTATATAGAATTATTCCTTCTGGGAGAGAAGGTTGTAGAAGGGAAGCTTCAGCGCTTATCACAACTTTGTGGCAAATGATAATGTTTATTCTGTTACAAATTGGTTAGATTGCATGATATATAACATTGTGAGAAACCATCTTGTACGGGGCATGGATTTGATGCCGCCTCTTCTTCCTTCTAGTGACGTCCTTGCTTTGCCAATTTTTAAGCAAGAGGAACATCCTCTCCACCTCTCCCCTGACACTGAGGCAAAGCTGTCCCCCTTCCAGTATGTCCTATGTGCAGCTACATCCCCTGCTGTTAAATTGCATGAAGAGACCTTGACATATCTCAACCAAGGTAAGATGCAGTGGTGCCCACTGCCCCATGCGCATGGATTAGATTGTACTGACCACTTATCAGACGTTATCATCTGTTTGCATTGAATTAACCCTTCTTATTACACACTTACAGGACTTAAGTCTTTTAAGCACTTTTTGTGAAGAAGGTGAATGGGAACAGGAGTCAACCCTCTAACATTGATCTTTTGGATTCCCGCTTAATGCCGTGGTACTAGTATTACCCCGTCCTCTTCCTTGTTAGGGTGGTTGCTGCCCCCAGTGCCCAGATCTGCCTTATTGTGTGAGGATTTAAAAACAATATTCCTTTTAGGTTGTATTTTATGGTCCCCTCGTGTATTGTGCCACAATGGACTGGTGCTGTCAAAGGTTTGTATATTGGGTACATCTTTCTAAAGTGGCTTCTGGTCCACAAGTTCTTCTGCAAAAGCAACAACTGATGAATTTCTGGAGCTATAAACTTCTGTTTTACTTTTTGTAGCTGGTATCTTTCTCTCCAGTGTATATTGGCCACCCTGTGTCTATAGACATTAAGGATTCTTAGTTACCCCTGCGGTGAGTTCAGACCTCCCTCTCCCTTGTAGCATTCTGATCCCATCTGGAGGAATGACCCTTGTACAGTATGTGGGGCTGCCGATGTGCGCTCTGCTCAGTAGTTTCTAGTCACTGCTCAGTTACAAAGCGGTAATCAGACACTTGGAGCCGACATATGATGCCATGTGTGGCCGCCCTCTGTTGTGTCTCTAAATGGTTCTGAATGTTGGGTAATAAGGTTCACTACATTTTGTTCCAGCTGAATTCCACGTGACCTTCCCACTTTTGGACGTGGGTTTGGGCACCGTCCCTCATAAACCATTTGCAGGACACATGTGGTTTATCCGTAATCTGGATTTTGTATGACTGTTGCATCCCCCATATCCTTGTCTGTCATGAATCTGCCCGCAGGAGAGCAAATCTTTAAATCCACAAGTCAATCTGCTTCATGTAGCACAGAATCCTCCACTATTGGAAGCCACCCACACACAGATTAAATCTTTATGGTTCAATTAATCTTGTGGCTTTCTCAGCCATGACATTGTGTTAAGATTAAAGTTCTTTCCATAGTTAAGCCTAAATGTTCCGTATTACGTACCATCGATACGTGCGTGACGGCTGCTCTTATGTTCAGAGTCTCACTTCATAAGACAGAACCTCTGGCCCCAAAATTCCAGACACAGCAGGAGCCCACCAACCTCAAAAATGAATGATATATTTTTTTCTTTTTTTTTTCCCTTGTTGGATTGCTTCCAGTTCTGTATGAAGCTGTGGTGTATATTCACACTTCAGCTTTGTTGTAGAAAACTTGATGACCATTTTCCTCCTGAATGCCACATGGTGGCTTCTCAAAATGTGGCATCGGAGTATACGAGACAAGATTTCTTTCAGTGTCGACCATGTGCAATAGATGTCCTGAGAACTACTGATGACCTTTTGGAGCTTAGCACATTTCTCTGAAGCCGAGTGTTCTCATTCCATGTTCTGTGTAGCTGGAAAAGGTCTCTTGGACCCCCCATAACTTGCATCTATCCCACAACCTCCTATAGAGTCAGTATGGCCCTTCTATACATGAATGGACCGTTCTGCACCAGTCCTAGCATTGGGTGGATTTGTACAGGAGCATGCTGTTGTGTTGCCATTATAGCCACTACTTGTGGCAGAGTTTCTCATGAAATGGAACAGATATGTATGAGCTGGTTATGAGGTGGAGAATCTTTCTTGCTTCCTGAGCTGATGAGATTCCATCTTGGCACCAGGTTGTCATATTTCCTGATTGCACAGTCCGGTCAGTCACATTCCCCAGCAATGACTGTCTCTGTGGGGCACAAAGACTTTGGCTTTCCACCGGCTTGTGAGGCTAAAATGTGGTGTTTGAAGCTGCAGAACTGGTGGAGAGCCACAGACGGGCCCCTGATAAGAGGGATGATGATTTTTTTACCCACTATATTATCTTTAATATTTAAATGGAAGTTTCTTCAGGGAACCAAGTAACAGGTTTGCTATTTTGTATCGGTGACCTGATACAATGTGATTTACGTTGGGATGTGGCTGGCATGGAAAAAACCGATCTGAAATCTCTTGGCACGTCACCTGGGGTGGTCCTGAAGAAACAGAAATGTGGCTTTTCCTGGGGAATAAAGGCTTCCTGAGCAGATTTATTCAGTCAGTCATTTCTGGGGACCCGTGCAATGTATGACATGACCCGTCTCTCTGCAGGACCATTCGCCATCGTCCGCTCTTTATGATTTTTGTCTGGTTCTGTTTGCATATCTGAGGGAGTGTTTTGTTTTCCCAGTTCTGACCTGTTTTCTTTCACCTGTTTCCCTGTGGAGAAAAGCTTGTACTTGAGAAAGAATTGGCCTGCTTGAGTGATACTCAGACACCTGAACCTGTCTACCTTTGTGTAGGCGGGTGGGTAGAGAAAGTCCTGATGTACAACATATGGAGGTGATGCTAAAAATTACTCCCTTCTCACAGGTATCTATTTTGCTTTTCTCCCTGTATTTACATTGAGTCATATACCGGAGGAGGGTCCATTCTCATTGACCTCTTCGTAGCGATCCAGAACTATATGAACCCCTCATAAGAATAGATCCTGCAGTAGCAGTAACACTTTATTATTTTTTCTTAATATTGCATGTGCTGTGATTGGGGAATCATGGATGCAGTGCTGGTTATATTGTGTGGCTGAGCTGGATGTTGCAGTGCTGCCTTTTGCTTTACAATAACATTTGGGCCCCCATTGGGTCTGAGGGATTATATATTGTCCTGGCTGATGGGAGTGATTGGTTTGGACGTATGACCTTAATCATGTGGTGAGTGTGTGCTGTGTAATACCTGCAGTCCTGTCTTATATCGGACTCTGTACATAATCTTTCATCTACATGTAATTGAAGCTGCCGTTGTCTGTACTCTGCCCCTGGTTCAGCGGTTATTCTCCCCCGTGAGTATCTCAATAGACTGGCTATTCAACAAATGGCCTGGTTGTTACAGTGTATTACCACCCATCGGTTGTTACAATATATCATCAGACTCCGCTACTGAACTCAAATCTGGCTTGTTCCAGTTCTGACAGCAGATATGGAGATGCGCGTACCGTTCCCCATGTCGGGTTCTTGTATAAATTTAAGTGGGGAATCTGTTAGGAAAATCTGGTTCTTCAAGGACTTTCCTTGTAATTGTCTTGCATCGCCTTGCACTCCTGCAGAAGCTCACTCTCAGGTGAGGTCTCGCCAAGCAGATACTAGTATTCTGCTACTGCCATCTTGATTACAACAGTTGGCAAAGGACTTGGCTGCTGATCTGGAAACACAGTAATTGCACAGGTCTTGTTTAATTACTAGGCATCGAGCATTTTATAGCCAACTGCTTTGTCATTGATGGGTGGAATAGCCTGTTACCTGGAACACTCTGCTCCGCGGGCTGTTTACTGCTCACTGATAAAGGGTCACACGTGTGTCTTGGCTCAGGCAGTGCCCGTTGTGACTGACAGAACTGATTAGTGCCCTCTGATAATGTTATGGCTTCATCCACTCATAATTAAAGATTTTCTATACCTTTGTTGCTGCTCAATATGAGCCTCAGTCTGGACTTGGATGTCATCATCCCTGCCCCTGTGTGTACCCTTGCTTTATGTGACCTCCTGCTTGTCCTGTTTCTTGTCTGTGTTGATTGATGGAGAAAGTCTACCGGTGGCTGCATTGAGTTGGGTGACGTCTCCCCAGAATCAATGAACTTTGACCAGTTTTTGCTGAGATGGTGCTACGCTGCCCCGCTTCCCTAATAACATGTGACGGTGGTCCATGGCCCCTCATCTGTTCTCTGTATGCTCCTAGCGTGTTTTGAGAATGCCTGCATATGTGCTGTACAAGTTGTGTCCTGTGTATCTCGCCTCTCCAGGCTGCATGCCATCAATATACATCTTGGTATTGGCAGATGTGTGACTTTCAGGGAATGTGACCTAGTGAATGTCTAGTAAATCAGTAACCGCATTTAAATGAAGATTAAATCTGGTTGTGTCTCATTTGTTCCAGGACAATCTTATGAAATTCGCCTCCTGGATAATAGAAAATTGGGAGAATACCAAGAGCCAAACAGTAAACACATAAAGGTAGGAGGCTGGTGGACGAGCGCTGGTTCTGTGCTGCTGACACTCGGACAGCTGCTGATTCCTCCTTGTCATGTTTTAGAGCATCATTCGTGTACTTTTCCATGACCGGCGTCTGCAGTACACGGAGCATCAGCAGTTAGAAGGCTGGAGATGGAGCAGACCCGGGGATCGCATTCTTGATCTAGGTCTGTGCAATCATTGATAAGATCCTTCTACTACATCTAGCAGCTCAATGGTGTCTGCTCTGGGCAGTTTTCCTTTTCTGCGTCTTCCCTTGAGGCTTCCTGTCTGTTCTGCTCCTGACTCTTGTCACTCTAAATCCTTTACGGTCAGCTCATCCTGAATGGATAGAGTATAAATACATTCTGTCCCCTGCACAGACATCCCTTTATCTGTCGGTATATTGGATCCCCGAGTGAGCCCAACACAGCTGAATACTGTGGAGTTCTTGTGGGATCCCAGCAAGCGAGCCTCTGCATTTATTCAGGTGGGCATTTACCTGACTTTGAGTGCTCTCTTTACATATTCCATTACAGAATGAACCTGCATAAAATGTTGCCAATTTGTAATTTTTTTTTAATTTTGATTTATAAAAATCTCCCTGGAGTCATTCAGCAAGATTCCTGTATAACCGATTTTGTTTATCTCTATTTAAAGGTGCACTGCATTAGCACAGAGTTTACACCTAGAAAGCATGGCGGAGAGAAAGGTGTTTCTTTTAGGATCCAAATTGATACGTTTAAGCAGAACGAGAATGGCGAATACTCAGAACATTTACACTCGGCCAGCTGCCAGTTCAAGGTCTTCAAAGTAAGTGCTGGAATCCAAACCTTGACTGACAGCGATCTATCATGCCTCAAAATATGGAGATAGGCAGAGGACCTTTCCATTTAACTACCGAAATCTAAAGTTAAATCTGAATTAAAAGCTCAGTTTTGACAGTTTGTGAATGTTTTAATTTCTGATTCACATTTTTATCCTGTATTATACTATGCACCAACAGAATAGTGAGTGCAGCTCTGGAGTATAATACAGGATACATAATGTCATGTATTTCCACTGCTCCTGTAAAATGAGTGCAGCTGTAGTCCCTATTCTGCTGCTGGTGCAGTCACTGTGCACATACATGACATTACTTATCCTGTACTGATCCTGAGTTACATCCTGTATTACACTCCAGAGCTGCACTCACTATTCTGCTGCTGGTGCAGTCACTGTGCACATACATGACATTACTTATCCTGTACTGATCCTGAGTTACATCCTGTATTACACTCCAGAGCTGCGCTCACTATTCTGCTGCTGGTGCAGTCACTGTGTACATACATGACATTACTTATCCTGTACTGATCCTGAGTTACATCCTGTATTATACCCCAGAGCTGCACTCACTATTCTGCTGGTGCAGTCACTGTGTACATACATGACATTGCTTATCCTGTACTGATCCTGAGTTACATCCTGTATTATACTCCAGAGCTGCACTCACTATTCTGCTGCTGGTGCAGTCACTGTGCACATACATGACATTACTTATCCTGTACTGATCCTGAGTTACATCCTGTATTACACTCCAGAGCTGCACTCACTATTCTGCTGCTGGTGCAGTCACTGTGTACATACATGACATTACTTATCCTGTACTGATCCTGAGTTACATCCTGTATTACACTCCAGAGCTGCGCTCACTATTCTGCTGCTGGTGCAGTCACTGTGTACATACATGACATTACTTATCCTGTACTGATCCTGAGTTACATCCTGTATTATACCCCAGAGCTGCACTCACTATTCTGCTGGTGCAGTCACTGTGTACATACATGACATTGCTTATCCTGTACTGATCCTGAGTTACATCCTGTATTATACTCCAGAGCTGCACTCACTATTCTGCTGCTGGTGCAGTCACTGTGTACATACATGACATTGCTGATCCTGTACTGATCCTCAGTTACATCCTGTATTATACTCCAGAGCTGCACTCACTATTCTGCTGCTGGTGCAGTCACTGTGTACATACATGACATTGCTGATCCTGTACTGATCCTGAGTTACATCCTGTATTATACTCCAGAGCTGCACTCGTTATTTTGCTTTGCCTACATTTCTCAACATCGAGACATTAAATTGCACCCAGTTCTGTATTTATAAACTTGGCAAAACATATAGCTTCAGGTCCAGCACACAGCGATGAGTAGAAAAATATTTTCTTTATTGATCCAAGGGGTAAAACCACAAAAGGAAATGCACAGCTAGCGTCACAGACCGACGCGTTTCGACACAGCAGTGTCTTTGTCAAGGTCTAGACCTTGCTGTGTTGAAACGCGTCGGTCTGTGACGCTAGCTGTGCATTTCCTTTTGTGGTTTTACCCCTTGGATCAATAAAGAAAATATTTTTCTACTCATCGCTGTGTGCTGGACCTGAAGCTATATGTTTTGCCAAGTTTATGTTTGCATGCTCAAGCTCCGGACCAGTCCGTGCACTCCAGCGAGAGAGACATCGTCCAAAAAGATGTGGTGAGAGCCGGGTTTGGGGGCTTATTGCCTACCGATTCTTTTTTTTTTCATTGTGTTTTTACCAGTTCTGTATCTATACTGCGAATTGTGTAACTTTCACAAATTTCACATCGGCACAAATTTCTGGCCAGTGTGAATAAGTGCCTGTCAGATGAGTTGGGAAATGGCCGCTACATGCTTGTCATAAATCTCCACTCCTCTGCAAATCTCCTTGGTTCACATTGTTTTGTCCTCTTCTCCATTAGATTCTGTGCATACCTCCGTGCAGTGGTGATTGCTGTATAGGTTCCATGATCCATTTGCTTGTGACGTCTAAAGCAGTAAAACTAATGCATTTTAATTTTATTTTATTTTTTTTTTAATATATAGCCAAAGGGCGCTGACCGCAAACAGAAGACGGATCGAGAGAAGATCGAAAAACGGACCGCGCAGGAAAGGGAGAAATACCAACAGTCCTACGAAACCACCATTCTGGCGGAGGTGAGCGTTGCAAGCTTCTACATTGCAAGCATCAAGCCACATTTACAGGGGAAATCCACTCTGGTCTCAATAAAGATCATAAACTTCACTTTATTCTTCAAAAGTGTCAAATGTCCTCTGTGGGCAGGGTAAATTTCCTAAACCAATTTCTAGGGTGATGGTTTTCGCCTTCACTAGTCAGTTGTAACATGTTGGACTAGGTCAGGACAGGAGTTCACTTATGTTTTATGGTAATTAACAAGCTCTTAGAAAACTACAGAACATTTCATTTTCTGTAAGACCTTATGTTCATATTTTGCAATGGTTTCTGTCTCAGTGTTCCCCTTGGCCGGACATGCCGTATCAGTCAAACAGTTCCTCATCTCCTGGGTACAACAGCTCCCCAAACAGCTTCGGCATTGGAGAAGGGTATGTGTTTCTTGTTTGTAGCAGACACTGTGCATTGCAGCATTACACTCTGTCACCTACGTCTTCTACTATAGCAGGAACATGATCGGTCCACGGAAATGGCACTTTTTTGCTGGTCAGAATGCAAGAACAGTGCTGTGGATAGGAGTACTTGCATCATGGTGAAATATGATTCAAGGAGTCCCTGCCTGTCGGAGGAATGCTAGTGCCAACACTGGAACATTGATTTACAGTGTTGGCGCTGCTGTTCTGCTTGCAGGCAGGAATTCCTTGCATCATATTTTACTATGATGCAAGGACTCCACCCACTGCTCGATTTTTTTTTGGACCATGGAATCCGACCAGCGCCAGACTTGTTTCCACGGTCCCACCATGTACGGGTGCAGCTGTCCTAACCAGTGTTTTGCTTTGACATAAGCCTCCTGGGGGAGGTGCTGGTCTCTGTCTGATTCTGCAGGTTTTCAGCACCACTCCTATGGACAGCACCATGTGGTTAATCTTCTTATTAAACTCCTGTTCAGATCCTCTCCCTCATTCTTGTATTTCTTACTCTTTTTAGCAACTGTTCTCCAACACCTCAGGTGGAGCCTCCTCCTCTGCGAAGTGATGTAAGTCTGACAAAAATGTGCAATCTTTAACATAGAAACAGAGTGGAGTCTGGTCGGGGGCTGTTCCTCTTGTCAGTAATTCTCAGGAGACACTTTTATTTTACTTGGCCTGGGAGTTATGATAGAAGTCAAAATGTTAACCTTGTCAAAATTCCGCTGCCGTTTCCTCCGTGCACGACCCCTCCTTTGTATTCTTGTAAGAAATCTCTTCTCTGGATACATTCTGTGCAGTTGTTTGTCCTGCGTTGGGAGTAGAGCAGCAGTCACATCCCTGTATCTAGCAGGTGCCCTGTAATATTACAGCCTCTTGTACTATTCGAGGACAGTTTGTGGTTTGGTCACCCAATAAAGGAAGGTCTCAAGTCTTCCATAAGTCTTCCGGCATTGGTGCCATAGCATAGCAGGCGTAAGTGAGGGGCGGGGCAGAACCACTTTGACTGCAATACCACGGCACATATCCGACCATTTGGTCTAAATTCGGAAAAACCCACTACGATACTTTGTTTTCAAATATTACATTAGGAGAGCTATACGTTGTTTTTTTTTCACTCTTTTGTACAACAAAATCAATACAAGAAAACATAAACCCAAAACATACCTGAAGGTTGTCAAACCACCAGGGGCAACACTGCAGAGAAAATGTCTCGGGCTATAAAGTGTTAAACCACATTTCTTTGTTGCAGAAAATAATACCTGGATTTCAGACGGAGACTTGGCATCAGGAAGACAAAGGAAAGGTAAGTGCTCATTTTATAGATCATTATCAGATTGTGTTTTTGTTTTCTGGGAGGACATTGTTTCTCTTCTTCTTCTTACAGTATCTTGTGCCTTCAGCGACCATCCAAGATGTGCAGCAGTGGCTTCAGCGCAACAGGTTCCCGCAGTATTGCAGGCTGCTCTCCAGCTTTTCAGGTGCGTCTCGTCAACCCTTCTTGGGGTATTTAGTCGCTCAAAACACAAAAATCAGTCAATGCATTCACAGGGTTCTGTGATATGAAAAAATATCCGACCATACTCTACTTGGGATACGTAAAATATTTTTTATCTGGTGATAAATCTGAGGTACTGGGTATAGAGTTGGGTCTGTGATGTTGCAGGAGAAGGAGCGGAGGTGTGAACAGCCAAACCCAGTAATTGCACATGAGGAGGACATGATTGTGTATGTGTGCTGAGTGCTATTACCCTTACTCTGAAGAGGTTTTTGCCTTGGTAAGTGCCTCTTATTAGCCTGGGAGTGCATCCCTGACATTCATAAAAGCCTCCGAGGACAATGGCGATCGTGCAGAAGAGGAGGGGATAGGTGTGGGTTGCTCAAGGTTTGGGTAGAGTGAACGAATGAGAGGATTCCCAGGCCACACATTCCATACATTTTGATAAATATCACCCAGTGATTAAAGGTTCAGTTAATAATGGATTCTATGTCTAACCTTGTCCCAACAGGCGCTGACTTATTAAAGATGACCAAAGACGATTTCATTCAAGTCTGTGGTCCGGCTGATGGAATCCGGCTCTTTAATGCAGTGAAGGGAAGGTAGGTACAAGTCTCGAGTACTCAGATGGTGACTGAGTGTAAATGGCTGCAAATTACAAATTTTGTGCATCTTTCTATAGGAATGTGAGGCCAAGACTGACAATATACGTCTGCCACGAATCTGAGCAGAACAGAACCGCCCAGAAACGCGAGTCCAATGACCCATCCATGTCTGGTAGGTTGCAGCTACATAATAATATCTAGCCTATATGGGTTGGGTGAGGTGCTGATCTGAAGACTACATCCTCATCATCCCTTTCTTAGTTTCCGGTGACCTCTTGTTGCAAAGCCCTGGACCTGAAGCACAGGGTTAGCTACATGGTTATGATCGGTTTGCTGTCGGTGCTGTTTGTCAGGGCAAATTCTGACTTGTCCCTGGGGCAATGTGTAAAAAGTTCATCACATGTTTCATCTCCAGATTGTGAGGATGTTATCTTAGGGGCTGTATTTCCTGCCAGACTGGTTTTTCTAGCCATTTAGTACAGACCTTATTCCCCAAATAGGCAAACTGTCTTCAGCAGGAGACTGGTGTCTGCAGGGAGCTAGTTGAAGAAGTATTTAATATACCATGCAATTGTCTGCTCCTTGGGTGCAGGACATCTCTGTTCCTCTTGGTCAGCTTACTGATCCTGAATTATCTCTGCAGTGTACCATGCCATATTCCTGGAAGAGCTCACGGCCTTGGAGTTACTGGAGAAGATTGCAAACCTGTATTCAATCTCTCCACAGCAAATCAATCAGATTTATAGAAGGGGACCAACTGGAATTCATGTGGTTGTCAGCACAGAGGTAAGTATATTGGATTTCCATGCTTCGATTCAGTCCTCCAAACATAACATGCAGAAGGTTGCAACCAAAGGCAACTTGTGTCAAGATTGTAGTGGGGAAGGTGAGTGATAGGAGATGTCTGAAATCTCCCTGTGTAACCAAAGAAATAAAGTCCATGGGCTGGGTATGGCAGGAATCTGTGCCATGGCTACCTTTTAGTAGAGGCAGTTTGGACATATAGTGGGTTCTTGTTAAAAAAATTACCCTTAACAAGTCAGCAGGTAATGCTAAAAGATTTGCATGGCTGTGGAGTATAAAATAATAGGATAGAGACCATTTTCCTGGGGGACATGGGGTGCTCAGACATCTGATCGGTGCAGGAGCTGGTGAACTATTGATGGTCTCCACTGAGCCACCCCCTATAACTTTGTAGATTTAATTGTAAGTTGTTGTCAAGGCTTCTCCTTTGTAACCTGTGACAGTATGTCAGGAATGTCCCCTACAGTCAGCTGTATGATGAATGACTGTGGGGGATGCAGGGGTGACGGCGTCCATGAATAATGCTGCGGAGCTCGAGGTTGCGGCTGAGATGAAATATATGTGTGCTTTAAATGCTCGCCTACAAGGCATTAATACTACCCTCCAGGTGATTCATCGTGTCTGTGCAGCTACGGTTTCATAGAGATATGAGGTTAGCCCCCTTAAAGAGACTGGTAATCAATAGGATTTCCACTGCCTTAAAAGGGGCATGGCCACTGCAGGGTTCGGAGGTATCTTGTGACCTGATTTTATTTGGGGGAACAATTGCAGGGACAGTGGAGTCAGTTGAGGTCGGGGAAATTGAGGAGTCTGAAGTTCGGCTTACGGACTCCACAGACCTGGCAGCTACTTCTCATATTAGTTGACTGGTTTATGTTGAAACATTTTATGGAGCTCAATTTTCTTCCATTTTTTTTTCCTCAGGTGATCCAGAACTTCCAGGATGAATCCTGCTTTATCCTGAGCACTATGAAAGGTGGGTTCTCTGAGCACTGGAGGAGGGGGTTGGTGTCCGTCCTCGCTTTTTGGCTGTATTCACATCTGTGTGTTTTGCAGCAGAGAATGGCGCCGGCTATCACATCATCTTCAAGTGAAATCCCAAAAAACTGTCAGGATAAAGATGAAGACTTGATTCTGTGTGGTGGGAGTAGACGAAGGCCAGAGAACAAACTCCTGGTGCCCCTCATCTGTGTGTAGCAACATAGAACAGGAAAGCAAAATTCATATAAGATGATCCTTAGGTTTTTAGAAGTGGTGCCGGCAGGCATCTTGTGGACTGAACTGTACAGATGTAAATATTTGTTCCAGTCCTGTTCTTATTGTCTGTGACTTGTCCCATAAACACAAGTTGTTTTCCAGGTTGTGCGGATGTGTCCCCATGTCGTTCTGTTGTATGTAACGCTCTCAGGACCTCTTACTGACAGGAGGAATGTATGTAGGATCTATAGTGCCATCCAGGGAGGCTCATCTCCCTTGTAGAAAGCAGCATGCTATCCGTGTACCGGTGGTGCTGTATGTGAGGTACCGGATGGCGACAACTGTTAACGCTTGATTGTAAAGAACACAAATGAATGTACATTGACTTGGGAAAACCCCACTGATGCTGCAAAAAAGACATTTTTTTTTTGTAAATTCCCGTAGACACCTTGTAAGCTTTGCACGCGTAGGGTTCCTACACAATGAATAATCAGGTACTACACACACTACTCGGCTGATGGTGGACATTCATTTACGCCAAATAAGCGCTGAATCTGATGAATGACAGACGCCTGGTAAACTTGAGCCTTATAACTAGCATTGAATAGGAAGGGGTTGCTGCTCCCTAATAAGCTTTTGCTGCGTCAGGTTTTACAAGCTGCTGGTCAATTGTAGCTTTGGGAATTTGTGCCTTGCAAAATCTCCTTTTCTCCCTCCTTTCGCTGCTAATTGATGCTGGTGACAGGCAACCTCTGCACAACATAAAACACTGAGTGAAGCGTTGGAGTAACTGCACTCGGGTGGCTCTATAGGATGTACTGTGTGTACGTTGTGAAGGGGATTCCCTAAACTCTCCTTTTGTGTATTTTTCCTTGTGCATATAATCTTTGTGGTACGTGCTGTTCTGACTTTAACCATAGTTTTTTTTATGGTTTTGTGACCCTAAATGTGTCCTTATTTTTATTCTACACTGCAGAGAAGCTGAACCAGCAGCACCAGGTCATCAGCATTTGGTTATCACACAGATGTGCATCCGATGTTTTTGGGTTACTTCTTGAAAGTGCTGCAGCGGTGTTCTCCCATGCGGCTGGGAGTTAGTCTTTACAGACATGATGCTCCTCAGAGATGGTGGGGGTGAAATGTAGCACTTGGGGGTCACAGAATCCTAGTGTGAGTGGCCTTGTATTCGATTGTAAACTAGAGCTGAGGAGTTGGCTGATCAGTGATTTGCATCCAAAGAGTGACAAATGTCACTCAATTTCAGAAATTGTGGGTTAACAGCGGGTGAAATTGTGATGCAACTGCTCATCACACGTGTTGGCTTTTTTTTTTTTTTTCCCTCTACCCACTTTCTGACTTCTCTTTTGGTGCTGGATATATACGGGGAGATCTCGGCTGCTCGGATAGCCGCTCCCTGATATTCTTGCTCCTCCTCCATTTCTTTCTGGGAGGAGAAGATAGAGGTGACGGTGTTGGGTTGTCTGGTCTCCTTCCAAATGTGTATATTTCGTAGTGGCTCATGTTTTGTAGTATGGTGCCTTGAATAGGTGGGTTTACCATTTTGCTTAGCATTTTCTTGTGCATTTAATCAGAACTTTCTCCACTTTCTATGCAATGAGTGCTTTGTCTGCCACCTGGACTGATGACTGAACCATTACTGCCATTCTGAATCATGTTTGTATGTGAAATGGATGAAGCATATTTTGCACTGGCTACTGATGTTGTACAGGAATGTTCTAGAACTGGAATCTGTATTAAATGGAAATAAAACCTGTTTGTATAAAATAGAAAAGACTGTTGTGCCTTTTTTTTTTTGCTATGGAACAGAATAAAGATCAAATCTTCAATCACACAAAACATAAAACTTTATTTCATAAGCTTTACTGTGTATTAAGAAGGTCATAAACCGTGTCCTATAATCCTGGCTGGTTGGCTCATTGTCTGCACAAGGAAACAAGTGAAGGTCATTACTCAGCAATGCGGATTATTGAAGGTTTTTGTAAATTTTGCAATTAAAGTGATGCTTGAGGCAGAAGCTTCCAGAGAACATGACCCCACAATAGAACTTCTGAACCAGGAGAAGGCTCTATAGATGCCATAACGTGGTGGAGTACAAATCTGCTGCAGTTATTACTGATCTATTTTTCTCAATTGCATATACTTATAATGAGTAAGGGATACTTAGCAGCTGCATTGGTATCATGAAAGTTAATAGCATGCAATGGTGACTTCTTCTCAATAATTCAAAACTAGTTACTGAGTATAACCCCACAAAATGTCAATGTCTCCATAACCTGTCCTGTGGCCTTGACCATAAAAGTGTAACCATCATTTGAGGCTGCATGAGCTCCTATCTAATCTCCCTGTGTTAGGTTAAACAGCTCTGAGAAGGGATGATAAGTCCTTCACTTTCAGCTTGCTGTTTGAATAAAATGCTCATAGCATACGACAGCCAGGCAAGCAAGAACATTGTAATTAAGGGGCATTGTATCTCTGGTACAAGCTGCTGATGTCTCTGTGACTCTTCCTGTCTCTGTATCTCTGGTACAAGCTGCTGATGTCTCTGTGACTCTTCCAGTCTCTGTATCTCTGGTACAGCCGGCTGATGTCTCTCTGACTCTTCCAGTCTCTGTATCTCTGGTACAGCCTGCTGATGTCTCTGTGACTCTTCCAGTCTCTGTATCTCTGGTACAAGCTGCTGATGTCTCTGTGACTCTTCCAGTCTCTGTATCTCTGGTACAGCCTGCTGATGTCTGTGACTCTTCCAGTCTCTCTGTATCTCTGGTACAGCCGGCTGATGTCTCTGTGACTCTTCCCGTCTCTGTATCTCTGGTACAATATGCAGTATGTTTCTTTACAAACGAAGTAGAATTTATTAATGAAGTATATTAAAAAAATGTTCAAACCCCCCCATACACAATATAGAAAACCATCTGAAATGACTGTTACTCTTTAATTACAGCTGAAAACTACATCTTATGCTGTTCATATGTCATTTACTATCTGCTTAGATGGGAGGGTGGCTCTCAGGTCATTGAGGCTCTGGCATAGAGACTGCTGATCCCTTAGGTTTTCTATAGGATTCAGGTCTGGAGAAATTGCAGGCCCCTCCATTTGAGGTGCTCGGTCTCCAGCAGCCATTCCCTAATGATGGAACCTCGACTAGTTGGAGTATAGTCTTGAAGATGAAAAGGCCTATATTGTGGGCTGTCACTGGATCATTCACACAGTATAGGGCGGTTCTGTACTGACCAGACACCTGCCAATCCTGTTACACCACAACCAACAAAGACAAACCGTGGCCTCTCCTTGATGTCTCCAGCATCATTGGTGGTCATAATTTCTGCTCTGCATGAACAGATTTGAACAACGCTGAGGCCACTGGTCGCTCATCCTGCACAGATGCCCCCTTGCCCATGTGAGACCATGACCCCTGGTGGTGGGGTCAGATATAGTTGTAGATTCTCTAGCACACAGACCATGCTGATAACTCTTTATAATGGTCTCATGTGACACCTGGTGCCTCTTGCCTCCCTTACCTGTACATGGAGTCGTGTGGCATTCATCATCTGGTTCCACACAACATTGTTCACGATAAAACCACAAAACAGAGGATTCCAGTTCTGTTCCTTTCGGTAACTTTTCTGTCTAGCTGTATCTTTGGTATACCCGGATGATGTCTCTCTCTGACTCTTCCAGTCTCTGTATCTCTGGTACAACCTGCTGATGTCTGTCTCTGACTCTTCCCGTCTATGTATCTCTGGTACAAGCTGCTGATGCCTGTCTGTGACTCTTCCAGTCTCTGTATCTCTGGTGCAACCTGCTGATGTCTCTGTGACTCTTCCAGTCTCTGTATCTCTGGTACAACCTGCTGATGTCTGTCTGTGACTCTTCCAGTCTCTGTCTCTCTGGTGCAACCTGCTGATGTCTCTGACTCTTCCAGTCTCTGTATCTCTGGTGCAACCTGCTGATGTCTCTCTGTGACTCTTCCAGTCTCTGGATCTCTGGTACAAGCTGCTGTCTTTGTGTCTTTTCCAGTCTCTCTGTATCACTGGAATAACCTAATGCTAAAGATATTGGGCTTATCGTTCATGAGGGTGACCACTATGGTAAAACACTGCTGATGCAGTGGTCTACACGCTCACCAGTAGAGATGGACAGAACAATGAGAGTCACATAGTGAGATGAAGTATCTTTACTGTGCACAACAGGAAGATTTGATTGTTGTTGAATAGAACAGTGCAGGGTCGGACTCTACAATCTGCCTTTACGGACAAGTTGGAGAACTGTCTGAATATTGTCTAAATCTCCCTTTAATGTGGAACACAGCATTTCAGGTGAAAACTACTCCAGAATTTTAGCATAGACAGATGAATAAATCTCCTCCAATGTGTTGGGCTCTGAATTACCGCCTTAAGCGGGTGCACTTGACAAAGGCTCTAGTTCACAGCTTGCAATGCATTGTACACGATGGGGCCATTTATTGACCAAAATTATTATTTTTGTCTTTCCACATTGCTTTGAAATCCTGACACTTTTCCTGCACATCAAGTTTCCCAACTTTTTTTTTTTTGCAATTTTTGGCTCATTCTTAGTACAGCAAAAAGTTGGTCTACAGAGTTTTATTTCACCTTCACGAATGTTCAGTTACTTCAGATCCCTTTCGGTCATGTGCCATTTCATTAAGCCCTTAATTCCTGTACTATTTGTGCACCAAAATCACAGATCCTGCAGTCATCCCCGTGTCCTTCATGAGCCATAGCCTTGTTCGGGATCATATATACTTTTTCCGTTGTTTATTAGACAATAAGATGTTGTCCTCCTTTTGGCAATAGACTGTGTGACCACTTGTTTGGTTGCATGTCATCTTACTTGGCCCCACATTCATCTTTCCATACATTTCCATATGGAGAGCAGAATAACCCTGGAATCAAGCACACTAATGCATGTCCCACATATCTGTCAGATAGGCACCATATACGTTGGTTTCTGGTAAATACACATAGCAACAAAATGTTACCATGTAAAGTCTCAATATCGTGGGTTGTAACATTACCGCTTGGTTGTAACATCATGGCAGGCAGAACTAAGAAAGAACTTTAATGAACTCCTCGTTCAGAGATTTTTATGATGATGACATGCTCCCCAAATGGAACATTCAAGTTGTGTTTTAACCTTTTAATATCCCGCGGCAAATATTAATGAGCAACTGAATGGAGACTGGATGGTTAATGGTCCAGGAAATGACTATAATGCTTGACGATATATAAACCAGTACAGCGCGTCCCAGTGCACTGCTGGTCACAAAGCTAAGAATAGCACGTACGGGAGGAGGCTCGAGGTTTGTTACTTTCCATTTCCGTGGAAATCTGATGTGTTCTGTTCTAACCAGGTGATAGATGAGCAGAGCGCTGCTAGGAGGGGACGGGAAGGGTGTTACTCAAGCTTGGTTGCTATAGGTGACATGTGATATCTCCGGAGAAGCATGACTAGGTTACATAGTGGAAGGAGCAGGGCTCCGGAGAGGAGTGTACTGCTATGGGTGGTCACAAAATCATAGGATGTAGGGTCCTCACTTCTTTAGGAGAAGAATGTGCTGTGCAGTGAATGGTGTACTGTCCCCAGCATCCGACTATGTCAGAAGTGTGCTCATAAGGAAGGTCATAGACTGACAGTCACATCATGTAAGGAGAAGCACAAGGTAATTCAGATAATACGTGCACCTAAGCTTAGATGCATAATAAGAATAGAGAAATAAGAGACGTCTCCATCTCTCCAGTCGGGAGCCCCCACCATTTCTCCACTTTAACCTAACGATAATGTATTTTTCCAGAAGTTAAACATTAATCTGGAAAGTTATATATTAATTCTCCCTATAGCTACCCTGCTCCAGGACCCTTACTTTCATCAATTAGATCTAATGCAATTTCCAACTTTCTTTAATATTTAACATAAGGCAGAGCCACAAAAATTTAGTGAAACTTATATATTTTTTTTAAATTTCCTCAAGTGACATTCCTACTCATAGAATCACCAATTCCCAACCCAAATTGGCACACAAACTGTATAGTACATACACATTATATACATATATATCTCATACTGTGTACTTATATATACAGTATACACAAACCATATACAGGCGTTCCCCTACTTAAAAACACTCGACTTACATACGACCCCTAGTTACAAACGGACCTCTGGATATTGGTAATTTACTGTACTTTAGTCCTAGGCTACAATGATCAGATGTAACAGATATCACAGGTGTCTGTAATGAAGCTTTAGTGTTAATATTGATTCTTATGACAACCCTACATTTTTAAAATCCAATTGTCACAGAGACCAAAAAAGTTCTGGCTGGGATTACAATGATAAAATATACAGTTCCGACTTCCATACAAACTCAACTTAAGAACAAACCTACAGACCCTATCTTGTATGTACCCCGGGGACTGCCTGTATACTCAAGCATTCAGTATAAAACTATGTACACATGTACTGCATATACACACATATAATGGGGGACATTAATCATAGGGGGGTCTCAGGTTCGCCTATTTTTGTGCTCGGTTTGTTCATTTTTTTAGCTTGAGATCAATGATGGATCTGGTTCTGCCTTAGTAAATGCACTTTGGAATTGTCTCATGACCGATTCATTTGCGCCTAAATTCGCGCCAAATTTGTCTCTAATTGTGAGCAATAATGAAAGGAGACTGAGAAAATGTGAGAGAACGTTCAGGGCTTCATCTCTGCACAAAAACTATCATTGTGATGTAACTGCAGGGACTAAAAGTTACAGAAATGTAAAAAAAAAAAATTTGCTCAAATGAGTTTTTGCCTTTTTTTATTATAATGTACAGAAAATGGAGTCTGATAATATTCTCAGATCTGTACAATAAGACAATAATCACTCACAGAGATGATCCCATAGACAATGATGAAGTCGTTACTGGAGAAATGTTACATTTTAAACTGAGCTGAAGAATTTTTGTTGCGTAGAGGTTATTCTTAATTTGGGAAACAAATATCTATGTTTTTAGTAATGAAAAGTTAAGTTTTTTGGAAGTGCACCTGCTCAGAGTAGGTGCATTTTTGCGCCTTTCTAGGCCGAATTAGTGATAGATGCCGTGCAAACATCTGTATAGGAGGCTCTCACTATGTCAGATAAGGCGCAGGGACTCAAAACCTCTAAGTGCCGAACTTTGCCGTGCGGTGGTGGTGTCATGGTGTGGGGAATATGTTCTTGGCACTCTTTGGGCCCCTTGGTACAACGCCACAGCCTACCTGAGTATTGTTGCTGGCCATGTCCATCCCTTTATGAGCACAATGTACCCTGTAACATCTGATGGCTACTTTCAGCAGGATAATGCGCCATGTCATAAAGCTGGAATCATCTCAGACTGGTTTCTTGAACATGACAATGAGGTCACTGGACTCAAATGGCCTCCACAGTCACCAGATCTCAATCCAATAGAGCATCTTTGGGATGTGGTGGAACGGGAGATTCGCATCATGGATGTGCAGCCGACAAATCTGCGGCAACTGTGTGATGCCATCATGTCAATATGGAGCAAAATCTCTGAGGAGCTTCCAGCACCTTGTTGTATCTATGCCACGAAGAATTGAGGCAGTTCTGAAGGCAAAAGGGGGTCCAACCCGTTACTGGCATGGTGTACCTAATAAAGTGGCCGGTGAGTGTATATATAAATATATACACACATGTATATATAAAGAGAAAAAATAATAAATACATAAAGGTTCTTGCTTTTTTGCTGTTTAGCAGGCGGCGATGGTGTCTGGTTGTGTTCGGGCGGATATGTCTGCAGGCGGGCAGCTGTGTCGGCGGCGTTAGGTCAGATGTGTCGGCAGGCTGGGGCAGGCGGTTGTGACATCTGGGGATTGTTTAATACCTGGACAAGCAGCATTCACAGATAACACACAAATGACCCTTTCATTTCACCCCTTGCTATCGTGTCAAGTATAGGCTGATGTACATATGTATGTTGTGTGTGCTGTATATACATATGAATGTTAGGTGGTATATGTTTTCCTGAAAGCTTGAGCAGCAGTGGACATCAGCAACAGCAATTCACTGCCGACGACGTCCTGGGTGCCTCCAACCTGGTGTAACATCTATGGACAGCACAGTTACATCACTGGAAAATACCCAGAGCTCAGCAGAGCACAGAGATAGAGGCAATGCAGTGAGATCCATCCCCCAAAGCCTTTAACCCCTTACCGACGTGTGACGTATAAGTACATCTCATTTTGGCTGCAGGTGAATGGAGAGGGATTATGGGCGGAGCCCTCTCCATACATGGTAGGCGTTAACCCTTCGATTGCTGCTTTGCCAGCGACATTAAAAATCCAGTGGAACGTGAGCATCACCATATTGGCTTAGCTCGTCGCTCTCAGCGCCAGATGGCAAAATGAAGAATTGTTTTTTGTACAGTATGTTTTCGTAAATGTACGAAAACATAATACCTATATAAATTTGTTATTCCGGTGATCGTACTGACCAAAGAATAAAGGAGACGTGTCATTTGTGGCGCACAAAGTGAAAGTCCTAAACTTCAAGCCCACAAGAAAATGGTGGCATTTTTTCACCAATTTCCCTACATTTAGAATTTTTTTCCCACTTCCCAGTACACGTCATGGAATATTAAATACTGTCACTATGATTTGTAATTTGTTACACAGAAAGCAAACCCTCGCACAGCTCTCTAGATTTTTGAAGGTGGGGAGTGAAAAATTAAAAAACAAAAAAGCGTATATGTCAGAAAGCGGGATAACATAGAGCAGCCTGTGGCATTTTTTCATCCAGCGTTTCCTGCAGGAAGTAACATATAGGTCCAGATCTATTATAGTGTTTGAGCCTGTTCGACAAGACAGAAAAATGTCACCTAAGGGGGGGTGTTACTGCTTAGACGGAGTTTGGGAAACATTCAGTACAGCCACTGTACAGCATTGTGTTGCATGTTCTATGATAAAGGTGAACCTAAAAAAGATGGTGCCACTTCCCGAGCAGCGCAGGGGGTGCCACTCTCCACTCTTTTGATAAATCTGGGCCAATGAGAGCGGAGGTGGGCAAAAAGGTGGCTGTCAGTATAAGTGTATAGACATGTCCAGCGTGTATGCCGGGAGCTTTACTGGTGTACACACTGAACACGTACATACAACCTGATGTGCATCAAGCCTTGACTTTATTTTTATACACCTAGAAAAGGATGAATTCAGTTTTTTTCCTTTTGGGGTAGAAACCTGATATATCCTTACAATGGGGGGCAACAACGTATTCCACTGTTTGCATTCAGTCCTGCTCTTTTACCCCAGGAGACGGAAGAGACATGGCTGCTTATGATGTTCCAGGTGTGTCCTGAGTTACATCACTGGCAATATTTGGACAATTACATAACGTCATACACTTGCATCTGTTCCCCTTAGCATCAAGTAGCTGCTGCAAACTCGCCTAGTCTAAAAATACTCCTCAAAAAAGCTGTGAGGAATATTTTTACTTATCTGGAAAAAAAAATCAGTGCGACGTCTGGTCTCATCCAATTAACGGCGGCCCCCGACGTATCATTGTGTCTGCGCCAGTTTTTGTTTAGGTTTGCACATGTATTTATTAAGCGTTTGCTCAATAATCGTGACGCGGCTGCACTTTGTCCGACATGTTTGGAAACTTTGCACTGAAAGGGGAGTGGTGGTATTGTCTGTTTCCTAGTTTGTGCCACATTTATTACTGAGCCTCAACACAATTGTGTCGCACGCTGTATAATGAAAGTCACCAAAAAGAAAAAGGTGCAACTGTGTCCACACTTTCCATAGCAGCGGCCGATCGTGCCAGATAATCGGACGCCGTGCGCCAGCATTGAATTATCTAGTACAACCTGCACATCAGTGAAGAAACGGTGATGCCACATGTCACGTTTTTGGATGCGTTTTTGAATGTTTACCATGTGTTTGGCTGCTTTTTATCTGTTGCACACCACATTTACAGTACCAGTAACTGGATTCCAAAATCCAATTTTCTCCCTTCACTTTGTAATAATCCTGATTTCATATTCAAAGTTTAATGTTAAGGTAAGTGACAACATCCAGGGAGCTTTTACGTTGGATGATGAGAATATTGATATTGGCACAATGCGTATATCTAATGGCCACCTATTCCTATATGTATCTGCTCCAGTCCCTCTTCCAGGATAGAAGAACATGGACATCCCATGGCCTCTGGATGGGCGTCTAACTGAATTAAGATGTTCCAATCATAAACATGTGAAAATGTACAAGCAGAAATACTGTACAGGTGACGAGATATCCAGGAAGATGCCGGGGTCTTGTATATATATTTTCGGTGATGTACAGTGAATCAGCTGCCTCCTCCCTGATACTTAGACACACAATATTGAGGTTTTCTGGTAAACCAGTCTCTGGTGGCTGAGTCCAGCTGCTCGATGTATTTCAGGAATTTGAGCTAATCTAAACACAAGCCGGTTCCATCTAGTTGTGCGCGGCGGCGTGTAATGTCAGGGCTGCATCCTGCTGCAGGGAGAGAAGCGGCCACCAGTGCTCCCATCTGAATGGAGACCAAGTGTCACTGGATCCTGGCCATTATTTTGCAGGAACAAGACAACTGCTTATATAATCTGAGGCCTACAAATGGAGGGCTGTGCCTCTCAACGGGTCAGCTTTCCAAAAAAAAACGAAAGGTTCCAGTTGTGAAATGATTTCAAAGTAATTTCGTCACCATCAATCTCAGGCTTACACAATGATCTCTCGCTTTAGATAAATCATTGCTCCAGTATGTAGCCCCCATAGATACAATTTAGTAAGGGGATTGGCAATGCAGTGTTGTGTCCTCAGTGGCTGTATCACACGTTACACACCAGCAGCTAGTAAAACATAAAGTATGAATAGATACAGTATTACATAGGATTAGAAGGAGAGAAGAAGCTTAAATGCTCATCACAGTAACACAAACCACAGGCTTAGATACACTGGGGGTCATTTATCTTATCCCCCCTCTTAGATACACTGGGGGTCATTTATCCTATTCCCCCCTCTTAGATACACTGGGGGTCATTTATCTTATTCCCCCCTCTTAGATACACTGGGGGTCATTTATCTTATTCCCCCCTCTTAGATACACTGGGGGTCATTTATCTTATTCCCCCCTCTTAGATACACTGGGGGTCATTTATCTTATCCCTCCTCTTAGATACACTGGGGGTCATTTATCTTATTCCCCCCTCTTAGATACACTGGGGGTCATTTATCTTATTCCCCCCTCTTAGATACACTGGAGGTCATTTATCTTATTCCCCCCTCTTAGATACACTGGGGGTCACTTATCTTATTCCCCCCTCTTAGATACACTGGGGGTCATTTATCTTATTCCCCCCTCTTAGATACACTGGGGGTCATTTATCTTATTCCCCCCTCTTAGATACACTGGGGGTCATTTATCCTATTCCCCCCTCTTAGATACACTGGGGGTCATTTATCCTATTCCCCCCTCTTAGATACACTGGGGGTCATTTATCCTATTCCCCCCTCTTAGATACACTGGGGGTCATTTATCTTATTCCCCCCCCTCTTAGATACACTGGGGGTCATTTATCTTATTCCCCCCTCTTAGATACACTGGGGGTCATTTATCTTATTCCCCCCCTCTTAGATACACTGGGGGTCATTTATCTTATTCCCCCCCTCTTAGATACACTGGGGGTCATTTATCTTATTCCCCCCTCTTAGATACACTGGGGGTTATTTATCCTATTCCCCCCTCTTAGATACACTGGGGGTTATTTATCCTATTCCCCCCTCTTAGATACACTGGGGGTCATTTATCTTATTCCCCCCCTCTTAGATACACTGGGGGTCATTTATCTTATTCCCCCCTCTTAGATACACTGGGGGTTATTTATCCTATTCCCCCCTCTTAGATACACTGGGGGTCATTTATCTTATTTCCCCCTCTTAGATACACTGGGGGTCATTCATCTTATTTCCCCCCTCTTAGATACACTGGGGGTCATTTATCTTATTCCCCCCTCTTCGATACACTGGGGGTCATTTATCCTATTCCCCCCTCTTAGATACACTGGGGGTCATTTATCTTATTCCCCCCTCTTAGATACACTGGGGGTCATTTATCTTATTCCCCCCTTATCTGCACATTTCTGGTACCTGTTGTGAGTCTATTTTTTGCACCTCTTTTGTCTTTGTTGTTGTGGCTCTTTGTTGAATTAAGGTTTTGTTGCGCAAATCATTCCATTGGCTTTTTCCTAAGTATGGTCAGGACTGGTGTGTTATAGCGCAATTATTTGCGCTCATATAGGCGCAATAGAATAATAATTCGGCACAAACATCTGTAAAGAGACGCAATGTAATGACAAATAACAACACATGGCGAATTGACATTAACATAAAAAAGCGCAAAATAAGTGCAAAACAACCATCACTCAACCAAAATGGAGCAAAAACAACAACGACAAGGAAAAAAAAAATTATAAAAGACCCCCACTGTCTTGGAAGCCATTACTTCTACAAATTTGTTGATGACTCTATTGCCTCTTGCACTGATTTTGGGTATACATTCTGGCCTGGCAGGGAGGACCAGAGTGGCAGCATTATGAAAGCAGGATAGGGAAAATGTATTTGTTTTTTTTTACATTTTTCTTCAAAAATTCCATTTTATCATAGCCCTGGAGAAGTCTGACTAGAGTAAGTCAGGCCACGGAGTATTTTGTGGGCGTTTATAGGCAGAATTTGAAGACTTGGCATCAGACGTGCTCCCGTTGCTTCCCGTGGGTGGCTGGGTATTTCTCATGACCTGCTCCGTGTTCTCGGGTGCCACTCCTGACAATTAAAATGTTCTTGGAAAAAAGTTTCATCAGCCAGCGTCTGTACCTTGGCGGTATGAGGAGGTGCGGCCGGGGCTCAATCTGGAGAGCAAAGCAATCACATTGTATCCAAGAGTATATAACTGTGTTGTCCATAGCTACAGCATGAAAACAGTGTAAATAAGGGAGTATGACCCCCAGCATCCTCCCTCAGCTGCCTCTCGTACTGATATTCATTATGGCACATGCCCAGACTCCCATAAAGGCATTACACATAGGTTCACTGCTAGACAGGAGGGAAAATGTGGAGCAGCACCCTGAAGAGAGAGATGTCGGGTGCAGGTCTTCACAAGGGGTCCGACTGAGACCACAATGAACTAAAGCAATCAGCGACGAAGCAGCACTCCGTAATGAAAAGTGAAGTTTCTTTATTCCATCCCATTAGTATGCAATGTTTCACCTTCTCCATAAAGGCATTATCAAGCCTGATGCTCGTAAAACTATTTCTATTTGTTATCTTATAAGTTATACCAGATAAACACAGGTAACCATATCCCAACGTGCAGCCGCTGTAAGTGTTAGAAATTGCACTTGTATCAAACCCTCAACTACAAAAGTCATAAAATGGAGTTAAAAAGTAACAGATGTTCTCTTGTGTCTGGCGAGAAACCTTGAAGGCGCTAATTATATCTTCATTGCTTTGCCCTTTGGTTTAATTAGCTACATCTCAGGATGCGGATATCAGGGATGAGCGGCCTAATGATGATGTCCAAGCTGAACACAATGCAAGGACAGGGAGCATCACCGCTCCATTAGAGATAAGTGGACCCATTTCAGTTCGGGTTTAGACCTGGACATATTGCCGGATTGGTGGAAGAACAGCCAATCTGGCAAATGCATACCCCTTGCTACTATGGCTATGATTGGCCAAGGGGTGGCCAGGGAGCCAATCATGGTCATGGCTTGTGACAAGGAGTGGCCAGTTGCCAGATTGTCTGTTCTTCCACCAATCCGCCAAACCGGTGGACAGGGTTGCGCGGTCAAACCGTTTGTTGAACCCAAGCTGAAACTACCGGTCCTTGCATTAAGGAAAAATGCATGCGTTTTGGTAGAAAAAAATATGGCTGCATTTTTCCTTGATGCATTAATGGTTCAATAACGTTTATTGAAATATGCACAGTGACAAACGTAGCCAGTAGTGACAGTCATATCAAGTCATATCAAACACGCCGCCGGTGTTTTGCGTTAATTTAACGCGAAACACCGGCGGCTCGTTCCCGATCGCAGGCGTTTCCATAGAAACGCCGATGCAATCGGGCCGAGGCACGCCCCGGTGGCCACGACGGTGGGCGCGACTTTGTCTACGTTTGCAAGCGCAGACAAAGCGCTACGTGTGGCGCCGGCCAAAGGTTGCGGGATGGAGCTTGGGCTGATTGCATATGTGTTTACATGCAAAACACGTGGTGGGGGGACATTGATAATAATTTTTTATTGCTTTTGCTGTTTTTTCGCACAATTTTATGGAGCAGTTATTAAATTTGTCTCTAATTTGCAACAAGCATAGGTTTTGAGTCTCTGCATCTGATCTGACATAGTGGGGCTTATTTACTAAGGGTCCGTGGACACTCTGTCGCTGGACTTTCTGTCATTTTTTGGTTGCGTGCGGCTGTAACAGGTATTTAATAAGGGATTGTGTCGCACACGATCAGATTTTGGCACAGGTGCGCTGCTTCCAAGCGACAGAAATCGGGGCCGGGCCGTCAGACGATCCAACTGATTCAGACCGAGCGTGGTATTTAACTTTCAAATTGTGCACTTACATGCACTTTTAGTCTCTACACTTACAACAATGGGGGTCATTTACTAAGGGCCCGATTCGCGTTTTCCCGACGTGTTACCCGAATATTTCCGATTTGCGCCGATTGTACCTGAATTGCCCCGGGATTGTGTCGCACGCGATTGGATTGTGGCGCATCGGCGCCGGCATGCGCGCGACGAAAATCGGGGGGCGTGGCCGAACGAAAACCCGACGTATTCGGAAAAACCGCCGCATTTAAAAACCGAAAAAGTGTCGCTTGGGGACCGCTTACCTTCACCTGGTCCGAGGTGGTGCATTCATGAAGTCGTGGAGATGATTTTCAGCGCAGCAGCGCCACCTGGTGGACGGCGGAGGAACTGCCTTCATGAATCCCGGCCGGACCCGAATCCAGAGCAGAGAACGCGCCGCTGGATCGCGAATGGGCCGGGTAAGTAAATCTGCCCCTATGTGTAGTCCAGACATTGTGCAAGCAGATACTATTTTTGCAAAAATGAAGCTGGGAATGTTCTGTCAGCTTTTCTCAATCTAGCTTCATGATTGGTCACAAATGAGATCTACTTTGTAAGGGCATGTTCACACGTTGCGTTTTGAAACGCATATACAACAGCTGAGGAGAGGTGATTTGCCTAATTACATCACTGTTAACGTTTCCGTTTACAAAACGCATCGTACACGCGATGTTAACGCATGCGCTAACAAATCATTAATGCACACGTTTTGTTAACGTATACGTTAACATTTGCATTTACAAACGTAAACGGTAATGTAATTAGGCAAATTACCTCACATCAGCTGTTGTATATGCGTTTCAAACGCAATGAAAACGCAACCAAAACGCAACGTGTGAACGCGCCCTAAGGGAATAATTTGAGACAAACTAGGCACAAAATTAGGCGCAAATGAATCTGCTGTGCGACAATTCAAAACACATTTAAAAAAGCCAAAACGCCAACTAAGATAAACTACAGGAGCACAAATAATCGAATTTGAGAATATGTAAAGTAATATAAAACATGTGGGGCTCATTCCAAAATGCATGCATTTCAGTGGAAGAACATATGTGTTTTAGCCAAAACCCTCCCACTTGCATTTTGGATGCATTTAAAAAACCCATCCAAAACACCACGTGTGAACACACCTTTTGTATTTTTTGGGCAGAAGCACTAATGCTGTGGATAGGTTTATTGTGTGTGTTCCCTTTAAGTTGTCCAAACAGTGGCTATCCATCTTTACCCTCCTATAAAGATGCACTCAGTGGGTTACCCTGCAACAGAGGGCGAGGATGGCTCTTGTCCCACTTCTTCATTGTTGCAATAACCAAAGGTAAATGAGTTGAGTTGTAATACTGGATAATCACTATAGATCTTGTACAATCATTTCATGAGAATTTATCTAGATAACAGGCAAGTTTCCAAATAGAACAGGACATTACCAAAGCGCTCATAATATTTTATGTGCCTCTGTACCTCACGCCTCATTTGTTGTGATGCAACATTTGGACATTTGGACAAGATATTCCTGCACCTGTAGTTCTCTACTTGGGCTACACCTAGTCTTTTATCTCTTAAAGGAAATCTACCACCATTATCATTATTTATATCCTCCGCAGGATGTGACATCATCAATGAACATACATAAACACAATGGGGCAGATTTACTTACCCGGTCCATTCGTGATCCAGCGGCGCGTTCTCTGGGGTGGATTCGGGTCCGGCCGGGATTCACTAAGGTAGTTCCTCTGACGTCCACCAGGTGGCGCTGCTGCGCTGAAGAGCATCGGAACGCACTGGGGTTCACCGAGCCATCGTGGGTGAAGGTAAGCGCAAGTCCAGCAACATTTTTTTTTCTAAATGCGGCGGTTTTTCCGAATCCGTTGTTTTTTTTTTTTTTTTACGGCCGCACCCCCGATTTCCGTCGCGTGCATGCCGGCGCCGATGCGCCACAATCTGATCGCGTGCGCCGGTCACGGGGCAATACAGGGAAGATCGACGCAAATCGAAAATATTTGGGTAACGCGTCGCAAAAACGCGAATCGGACCCTTAGTAAATGACCCCCATTGTATGCAATATAGGATGCAGTTTAAGAACTATGTATTTTATTATTTATTTGTTGCTACGCGTTTCAATCTCGAATTGAGTTCTTCATCGAAACGCGTAGCAACAAATAAATAATAAAATACATTGTTTTTAAACTCCCCTGAAGTGTATGCAGCGCCTTCACTCTAGGCTCCGAACTTCTCCATATGTGCTTGCATCTTATACCCTCCTGAGCAGTAGCAGCGGGATCTTTCTATCTGCTCTGAAGACTGAGCCGACGGCGAGCAGCATACCATACAAAATCTAAGCCAATACTACCTCATAATAGGGTGAGCAGATTATATAGAATATTTTAATCCAATTTATTTAGTAAAATATTCCCTGAATCTGGAGCGTTGTCGAAGGACTTGTCGAATCGTCGAGTCCTATCTTTTTCCGGGTACGGAGCGGTACGGTGCCGCACGTGTGCTGCACCTTACCGCTCCCGTAGGGCGCCGTGCGCCCATTGACGTCTATGGAGGACGTATATTGGCCGTATATACGTAGGCCGTATATACGTTCTCCATACGTTAGTGTGAATGTAGCCTTAGGGTACATTCACACGGCGGTATGCCCGCCGTGCGGGCATACCGCCGTTTGCTGGAGAGGAGGAGGAGGCGGCCCCTCCTCCCTCCGTAGAGAATAGTGGCGCACGGCCGCACACACGCCGAAAGATAGAGCATGCTCTATCTTTTTGCGGTGTGCGGGCCGGATCGGTGCCACTCATGTATCTGCACCGCGCCGCTATTGACGTCTATGGGGACGTACATGCGGCCGCAAATTTGCGGCCGCATGTACGTCCCCGCAGACGGCCATGTGAATGTGCCCTTAGTGTGTTATATTTACCATCAATATACACTTGGATTATAACTATATTTTGAACACAATGTCATATTGGATACAGTGGGGCACATTTACTTACCCGGTCCAGTCGCGATCCAGCGGCGGGTTCTCCGACGCTGATTCGGGTTCTGCCGGGATTCACTAAGGTCCGTGCGCTGATATTCACCAGGTGTCGCTGCTGCGCTGAGGTCCGCCGGAGTTCCCCTGCTTTTTTCTGGTGTATGTGAGTGCTTGATCTTGCGACACAAATGGCTTTTTAAATTCTGCGCTTTTTCCAAATCCTTCGGGTTGTCCGGTGGCCACGCCCCCCGATTTCTGTCGCTCGAAAGTCGGCGCGATTGCGCCAAAAATCGATCGCGTGCGCCACAATCCCGTGAAATAGAGTGCACAGCGGAAATATTCGGGAAAAACCCGACGGATTCGCGGCTGCGGACCCTTAGTAAATGTGCCCCAATGTGTTTATGTATGTTCATTGATGATGTCACATCCTGTGGGGGATATAAGCTTGCCTTGTACCACTTCTATCATTACTTGAAAATGGCTACATTGAGATAGCTGAAACGTTCTATTTCCCACTTGTGAAATAAAAACTTATTTGTCACGGAGTGCTGCTTCCCTGCCTAGGACCATTATCAAGTACTGTAAACCAAACATACAGACATACTGGTGTGCTCCCCTTCTGGTGGGATCTGCTCTTCCTTTAGCTTCTTATGCCCTGATTTTTACAAAAAAAGGCATCTAAATTATGCAAATGAGCATGAGGGGCTCCGGGTTCCATAGGTATTAACTGTTACCATGTTATAGAGTAAAATGAGGTGTTGAGGTGCCAGGGGATACAAATAAAATGGTTGGAAATACAACTAAGCAAAATTGTGTTCTGTATCCAATTCTCTCAGCCACTTGTAGGGTCTCGTAAAGTGACTTCCCTGCCCAGAAATAAATTGTAATAGAAATGTAGCAATAAAGTAATATTGTGAAATTCTTACATAAGATTCTACCGTTATATATAGATTTATAGTCAACAAAGTCTTATCGTCGAACCTCTGAAACTTCAAATATTTTGATAAGAGGTGAGAAAAAGATAAGAAAAAAATCCACAAAACCATAAAAGATTCGCCTGAGCACATAAAGAAACAAAGTGTTCTGTAAAGACTATACAGACTTAGTATTGACAACAGGGAGAAGTGATCTTTATATGGGTGCTTAAGCACCTGGTGGTCCCTGGAGGGCTTGTGGCGTCCTCCACTGCCCTGTCTGGGGGGGGGAAGGTTCTGCAGCATCTGCCACTGCCTGGTCTGGGGGCTTGTGGTTTCCGCCACTGCCTGCTCTGGGGGTCTGCGGGACTTCTCCATCGCTAAAATACATAATACTCAAAAATGCTAAAGAGTATTTTCACCCACCTAGAAAAATGTTGTGTGACCTATACATACAACAGCCCACCACTGATCCACAGCTATATCCTGCCCACAAAATTTATCACGCAAATCTTAAAACCCCAATCACAAAATTCAGACAACATAACAATTGATCACATGCCCACATTGTGCCCCCGGTTTACATTCAGAATGCAGATTTGTCTCATTGACCCTCTGTGACTGACACTAAACATCCTGACAACAGTCTCAAACTCTTGAATGCTAGTCAGTGACCAGAAACAGGCAGAAGTGGCGTCTGGCATCCGCTTCATTAGAAAGAAGACTAACAACATCTCCTGGCCCTGATTTATTCTTGCTGAATTTGTCTTCAGTTCCACACTGTGCCCCTAGATATACAAGTCACTTACAGTATTGCGTACTGATAACAAAAAAACCACACTGTGCTCCTGAGTAATACCTTAGACACCACAAGTGACTGCACTGCGCCTTTCTCCTAGCTCTTCTGCTAGGCCAGGACTTCCCTGAAAGTACACAGAGCAGTGCAAATAAGTCAATGGGGCACATTTACTTACCCGTCTGGAGGAGTTCCCAGAAAGTGCATTGCCCGATGATAATGCACATCTGCCGTGATTCACTAAGATCGTGCGCCCAATATCCTGCATGTGTCGCTTCCCCGCTCACCTTCTTCTTCCTGGTGCATGTAAGTGCATTGGATTGCGACACAATTTAATGGTTAAATACCGCACTTGGTCCAAATCAGTTGCATCGTCTGATGGCCCGCCCCCCGATTTCTGTCGCATGAAAGCCAGTGCAGCTGTGCCAAAATCCGTTCGCGTGCCACACAAACCCCTGCTAAATACCAGAGCCGTGCTATCCCGAAAATGTCGGGAAAATCCCCATTATGCCATACCTGGGTCATATAGAACATTTAAAGTTTTCTCTGTCTATGCCATACTCCCACCTTAACTGCTTAACTCCCACCTTAACTGAATGGGGGGTGCTCACGGGCTGAGCCCTCTCCATAGCCGGTAAGTCTTTGCTGCATATTGCAGCAAAGACTTACCGTTAACACCTGCGATCGGGCGCCGCCATCTTGCCTGGGATTGTCGCTCCCCGTGACGTCATTGGGGAGCGGCGATCCGTCTCCATGGTAGCCTCGGGTCTTCCAAAGAACCGAGGCTATTTAGTTTTAAGCCCTTAATTACAATGTGCTGATAGCACATTGTAATGTATGAGGAGGAAAATCCTTTTTTGCCATTTTGAAAAATATAAAAAAAATCTATAAAAGTGATCAAATGGTTGTACAGTCCTAAAAATGATATCATTGAAAATGTTATCAAATGTCGCAAAAAATGACACCACCCACAGCTCCGTACACCAAAGTATAAAAAAGTTATTAGCACCTAAAGATGGCAAAATAAAAAAAAAATAATTTTTGTACAGGAGGTTTTAATTTTTGTAAGTGTATGAAAACATTATAAAACCTATACAAATTTGGTATCCCCGTAATTGTACCGACCCAAAGAATAAATTAGACAAGTCATTTGGGGCGCTCAGTGAAAGACGTAATATCCAAGCCCACAAGAAAATGCGTTTTTTCACCATTTTCACTGCATTTGGAATTTTTTTCCCGATTCCGAGTACATGCCATGGAATATTTAATACCATCACTATGAAGTGCAATTTGTTACGCAGAAAACAAGCCGTCACACAGCTCTTTATGTGGAAAAATAAAGAAGTTATAGATTTTTGAAGGTGGGGAGTGAAAAATGGACATTCAAAAACAGGAAAGAGCCCGGTCCTTAACCGGTTAAAGACCCAATCTTAAATAGCCCTGTCTGTCACCAACTCCAGATTCCCTGTGTGACTGCAGGGGTCTTTAAAGAGGACCAGTCACCCTGAAAAACGACACTAAGAGCTGCGTACTTAAGTACGCAGCTCCTAGTGCTAAAACAAACGCAGCACTCGTACAAAGCTAGCGGTATCAGAAACCTCCTATAACGCTAACAAACACAGCTCCGCTGTACAATAGAAAAGCTGGACCGCTCACAAAGTGGTCCGGCGTATTCATAACGGGGTGGGATTCGGGGTGGGATTAGGGGCGCATTGCGCAGGGCAGTCACCACCGGCCTATGGAGAGGGCGGGGCGTTTTGGGGAAGAGCCTCGGACTGCTTTGCGCACGGTCCGGCGTTTCCAGTGTACAGCGCAGCAGTGTTTGTAAGCGTTATTGGAGGTTTCCGATAACTCTAGCATTGTAACACTGCTACGTTTGTTTTAGTACTACGAGCTGCTTACTTTAGTAAGCAGCGCCTAGTGCGGTTTTTAAAGGAAACCTACCACTTGGGATAGGGCTTATAAGCAGCACATGCCGTGCACCAGCTCAGGGTGAACTGGTGCCGGCACTTATCTTCGTTATGTTTTTAAACTGTTTAAAAGGGTTTTAACACTTTATTAATGTTTATATCCAAACTAGCTTCCCCGCACCGAGGTCTGCGTTCGTGTGCCAAGCGCGCACCATGGTGCGGGGAAGCTAGTTTGGATATAAACATTAATAAAGTGTTAAAACGCTTTTAAACAGTTTAAAAACATAACGAAGATAAGTGCCGGCACCAGCTCACCCTGAGCTGGTGCACGGAATGTGCTGCTTATAAGCCCTATCCCAAGTGGTAGGTTTCCTTTAAGGGTGACAGGTCCTCTTTAATAGCTAAAGCCAGCCATGTATACCCTTAATGATACATAAGTGATAGAGTGATGGTTGATAAATCTATATCTGGACCGGGTGAACTTGTCTGAGAAATTTACAAGGTGAGAAGTCACATTTTATTGCAGCCATTTTCTCTTTATTCCTCTAAGTGTAACAGATGTCGGGGGTGTGCGTGGTGAGGGTGGGGGTTATGTAAGGCTTTTAAGGTGATCTTATCTACTTTAAAAGCTTGTCCTTCCAGTTACTTTCAATAAAATAAATCTGGTTCAAGGTATGCTAAGTGAAGGCTGCGGTGCGCTCCTTTCTAGAACATGTTTTTCCAGTCTTTTCTGCAATGAAAACTAACCACTGAGGCTACGCCAGCCGCTCGGCGACTGAGGTTTCGGCACAGTTGAATGACAGGCCTGGAATTAGGCTGCAGACAATGTGTTAATGTAACGGTTCTGGATCATTGAGATGTTACAATTTATGGTTTGGATGATTTCCACCATGACCATAATGTACAGGACATCTTACTGAGCAGCATGGATTATCTGCTGGAGATGATCCCAAGTGACATCTGAGATGATCATACTCAAAAACCACAGTGCAGCTGTACTGGAACTCAAACTGGTGCCAAATATATATAGAATAAACATTTTATATACAGAATGTTAATTGGTTACAATTATATATACACAAACCTATCTTGTAACACCATACAAAGAAATGTATCCTGGTTGATATTTAGAACATACTCTAGAACCCAGTTTATATTCAGAACTTTATATGGTCCCATGTGTTTACACAGGACCTTACCTGTTCCCCATTTTGTATTCAGGAGATTATCTGGAACTCAGATGATACACAGGACCCTACCTGGTCCCCATTTTTTTCAAACTAGTTATTTTTAATAGAAAAGCAATGCACAACAAGTGAGATGTATAGTAATCATTCTAGTACAACATCTACTGAGCTATACAGCACAGAGGCAAGGTCTGCTAGAGTCCTAAGGAGGACTTCTATAGCAGGACAAGTACAGATACATAACTACATGATACATAGAAGTAAAGCAAAAACATAAACAAGAATCTTAAAAATGATATATATCTTCTGTGAAATGATGATAGACAAGTTGTAGCTACTGCTCTTATTCTCCAGGTTACATCTTACACTGTATCTATGCAGACAGCACACTGCTAGACCCTTTTGGCAGTAATAGAGGATTCACACCATGGATCCCATATTTCCCTGTTTATCTGGGCAACCTCTGAGAGAATAAACAAGCTTCTCATTAAGGATAACGGCACATAGTAACCACATGGATCTAGTCAGCAGTCTCTGATACATCCATGAAAGTATGATGGGCCAGAAGCCATAAATAAGGTTTCTGGTAGGACAATCTTTTCATAAAGAGACCAAACCTCATGAACTCCAAATAAGCAAATCAAGGGTGTTATAGGAGCAGGACTCTGTAACACATTTGTTAGACTAGGTATCACCAGTAAAACTGTAAAGATAGAAGGTCCCAATTCATGTGTGAGAACTGCCGGGGCATGCTGGCAATGATTCTGCTTCCGTTTTGTATTTAGGACTATATGTGGACCCAAGTCTCTACTCATGAACTTATGTAGATCCCAGTTTATACTCAGGACCTTATTTAGAGCCCATGTTATGTGCAAAACTTTATCTTTGCCCCCAATTAATACCCAGGACCATATCTGGTTCCCTGATATTCAGGACAAAATCTAGACCTCAGATCATACTCACAATCTCTTCTGGTCCCCATTTTGTACTCAGACACAGACCATTTCATACAGGAACAACAGACGGTAGCGGCACCTCCGTCGACCACTAAGTGTATACAACTTCACAGAGGCTTGGATAGGAGACTATCTCGCTGGTGCTCTCAATAGTCAGGATGATTGTGGTGCCAGGGTCCCAAAAAACTTAAGTCCAGGCAAATACATATACATAGAAGAAAAAGGACGGCACTCACCCAGATCTTGTGGGATAAAAAGTTCTTCTTTATTAGGTATCAAATCCAAACATCACAAACGGGGTATAGCGGGGATGGAGTGATGCATTGTGCTCATAAGGAAGGCTACGGCCGTTTTGCGCTTCTTCCGGCCTCTGCGGATTTGATTCCTAATAAAGAAGAACTTTTTATCCCACAGGATCTGGGTGCCGTCCTTTTTCTTCTATGTATATGTACAGACCATTTCATACTTTAAAACTTTATCTGAGATCCCATTTATATTTTTTTTTAAAAGTATTTATTTTTGCAATTTTTGAAATTTTATACAATTACAATAAACAAAACCAGAAAACAAGATTGTCTGCCACATATTTCCTTCCCCCCATTACAGGATTATTATACAACAGCCATGGTAACAATCAGGTTCTTGCTGTGTTACAAAACTACCTGAGGGATATTACACAATAGATAACAGCAGGATACTGCAGCCAGACATCTTGATACAACACAAACAACTATTGACACATAGACAATCAGTCACACACACACACACACACATACCAGCACGCTCAGTCTCCTTCATCATGGAGAGGAGTATATGTCACATGTGATTATAAGGCTGTATGGGGAGTCGCGCACCATCTGGACCAGATGCGATCAAACTTCTGGGGACACTTCCTGTTGGTATACAGGGACCGGTAGTGGGGAATGACGCTGTTAATAAGTAGTATCCATCTTTTTAATGGAGGGGGCTCCTGGTCCTTCCAGGTCATCACCACCACTTTTCGGGCGTAGTATAAGACAAACCTAAAGAAAATTTTGTCATAGTGGCCATTGACAACTTCATTTATGATGCCGAGGAGACACACAGAGGGAGACATCAAGCGTGGGAAATCAAAGTGTATATTTAGGAATTCCAGCACTTCGGACCAGAAGACATGGACCCTAGGGCAGGACCAGACACAATGCAGGAAGGATCCGACTTCAGCCTGACAGCGAAAGCAAAGATCATTGGGCATTGCTCCCATGCGGAATAGTCTAGCAGGGGTGAAGTATACTCGATGGAGGAATTTAGATTGGATCAGGAAGTCCCTCGCACTCACTACAGATGTGAAGTAGGACAGTTCGACCTCCCTCCAGTCATCATCTGACAGGTCAGGGATATCCTGTCTCCAGCGTTCACAGGCTCTATCAAACGGTCTGGACTTTTGCTCTTGTAGGAGAGCATAGCACTGAGTGAGTGGCTTAGGGAGGTCCGGGGTACTCATCAGAGTCTCTAGTTTGGAGAATTTCACTGTCAGGCTGAAGGAGCCGAATTGGGCTTTGAATGCGTGCCGCAGTTGCGTGTAATGGAAGCTAGCCGTATTGGGTACAGTATGTCTCTCCCTTATCTCGTTAAAGCTGAGTAACTCTGCTACCGGGGATAAGAGCTGGCCTACAAATTTCACCCCCGCTGCCCCCCACATTGTCCAGCCCGGGAGGGAGAGGAAGTGAGAGAGCCATGGATTGAGCCACAATGGAGTCCTAGGCGAGAGAGGGGGAGAGCTGCTCGGTTCTACCAGGGATTGTGCCCTACGCCAGCACACCGCTACCGTACGTAGGGGAAGTGGGGTATCAGATGGGGACTTATACCTGTACAGCAGGTTTGTAAGGGCCTCGTAGGAACCTACCAGGGCACCAGCCAGTGCAGTAGCTGCATTACCCATGTCTATATCTATCCACCACTGGGCATATACAAGCTGGGAAGCCAGGTAATAAAGATACAGATCCGGGGCAGCCAGTCCACCCCTAGACTTGGGAGCCTGAAGCAGCGCTAAACTGAACCGCGGGGCACTACTCTGCCAGTAAAAGGACCTGAGAATGCCGTCTAAGCGTTTAAACAAACTCTTAGGAAGGAGTATAGGACAGGCATGGAAAAGGTATAGAAATTTTGGGAGAAAAATCATTTTAAATATGTTAATACGCCCGTACAAAGACAGGGGGAGAGTGGACCAGGCTTTTAGGCGTGATTCCGTTGCAGTTATCAAGGGTGTAATGTTTAACTCCGTATATGCCTGGACCCTGCGTGACACCTGAACTCCCAGATATTTAAAGGTGGACACCACCTGGACTGGGACGGGGAGGGAGTGTACCCCTACATCAGATAAGGGGAAAAGGACCGATTTGTCCCAGTTAACCCGGAGACCTGAGAACCCCCCGTAGCGTTCTATCAGGGACAGAAGGGATTCCAGAGAGGGGCCCACATCTCCAAGGTATACAAGTGTATCATCAGCGTAGAGAGATACCTTTTCAATGATAGGACCTCTAGTAATACCCTTAATGCTATCAGAGTGACGGATCGCCACAGCAAGGGGCTCAATGGCAAGTGCGAAGAGGAGGGGAGATAGCGGGCAGCCCTGCCTAGTGCCCCTGGCCATAGGGAGAGTAGGTGAGATGTTAAGGTTGGTCCGTACCCTAGCCTTGGGATCATTATACAGTAGTTTAACTAATGCTGTAAATCGAGGGCCAAGACCCATTCTAGGCAAAAGGGTCCACAGATATGCCCATTCCACAGAGTCAAACGCCTTACAATTGTCTAAGGATAAGATAAACCCAGGGTCTGGAGACCGCTCTGCCTCTGCTAAATTCAGGTGTAGTCTTTGTATATTTATGTCAGTTCCCCTCCCAGGCATAAAGCCTGTCTGGTCCGGGTGAACCAAGGATAATATCACTTTATTAAGCCTTGTTGCCAGAATTTTTGCTAGGATTTTAACATCTGAGTTTAGGAGGGAAATTGGGCGGTACGAGTCGGGAAGCAGGGGATCCTTGCCAGGCTTAGGAAGAACTACAATAAGGGCCTCTCGCATGGAGTCAGGGAGGGAACCACTGTCGAGCGCATCGGAGTACAGGCTAAGTAGATGAGGGACCAGGGTCTCACAGTTATCCCTATACCACTCACCTCCCAGCCCATCAAGTCCAGGTGTCTTACCGAGGGGCAACGATTGGATGGCCAGTTCCACCTCCTCCGCCGAGAGCGGAGCATCAAGCTCCGATGACTGTGCCGATGTGAGTCTCCAAAGTGGAAGACTGTCAAGGAATCTGGAAATCTCGACGGAAGAGGCGGACAATCTGGAGCTGTAAAGAGAGGAATAGAATTCATGAAATACCATGTTTATGGCCCGGGGTTCTGTGATCAGGGTTCCACTACTGTTAAGGATAGAGGGAACGGAAGCACAAGGACGTTCAGCCCGCGATAAATACGCAAGCAGCTTCCCATTTTTATCTCCGAATTCAAAGATGGACGCTTCCCTGGCTAGCAGGCGCTTACTGGTGCGCTCCTTCACTACAGCTAGATGGTTCCTCTGCGCCTGAGCCCAAGTCTTTTTATTCCCCGGAGTAGGTTTCTCTAGATACTCCTTTTCTGCATTTACCAGTGCAGCGGTCAGCCTCTCCTCCTGCGCGTTTAGAGACTTTCTATGGCCAGCTACACCTGACATGAATGCTCCCCGCACCGAGGACTTGTACGAGTCCCAGACTAGGAGAGGATCAGGATGGGTTGAGTGTACATCCCAGAACTCGCTGTGCGCAGCCCTGACAGTACTCAGGACCGCTGGGGATTGGAGCCAGGCCGGGTGCAGGCGCCATACGCGGGAGTCGCTGGGGGGGCCTATAAGGAGACTAATGAGCAAGGCGGAGTGGTCTGATGCACTGCGTGGGCAATAGGATACCTGGTCAACGTGCGGCAACATATCAGGGGAGACAAAGGCCAGATCAATCCGAGAGAAGCTCCTGTGCACAGAGGAATAGAATGAATATTCTCTCTCTTGAGGGTGTTTACTACGCCAAACATCGGCGAGGTCTAGAGAAGTGAGCCACTCGTTCAGACGGACCGAGCCTGTGTCCAGACCACTTGTACGATCTAAGGAGGGATTAGGGACTGCATTGAAGTCACCAATGCAGAGTATCGGACTGGGAGGCATAGCAGCCAGCTTACTGGATATTAGGTGCAATACAGCTGGATCAAAGGGAGGGGGGACATAAATAGACGCTATAGTAAAGGTAAAGCCCCACAAGGCACAATGTACGATCACATAACGGCCAAAGTGATCCGGCGCTACCTGTATGACCTCTATGGGAAGCGCTTTGGATATGAGTATGGATACTCCCCTAGCGTAGACAGAGTAGGAGGAATGATACCCTCTAGCCACCCAGGCCCGCTTCAGGGAGAGGACCTTCTGACCCGTAAGGTGTGTCTCTTGGATACATACAATGTGAGGGGCTTGACGCTTAATGACATCTAACATCAGAGCCCTCTTGAATTTAGAATTAAGTCCCCTCACATTCCAGCTCATTACCTTAAGTGAAGACATCTTAGCGGAAGGGAAAGGGGTGTGGGGAAGGGGACGTGAGCAACCAAGCATTCATCCTTTCATACCACAAAGACATAGACAGACAGACAACAGTGAGCATAACAAATATAACAGAACTGAACTAACAATCCCAAGAATACAAACCCCCTGTCTAACACCCTAACAGCAGTAGTGTAGACCTATACCCAATAACAATCAAAGAGTAGAACAGTGGTCCCTAACTCAAGACAAACCTACACCATTTGTCCCGGGACCTTCAACCCTTAATGTATATATGATCAGGAGGTTATTAGGCAGCCATATTTAGAGAAAACCAAAGAGGAGATAGGGGATGGGGGAAGGGGGAGGGGAGGGGGAAGGGGGAGGGGAGAGGAGGAGGGGGGGGAATAGGGAAAGAATGAAGTGCCATATGTGGCGCACTGGTCGATATGACCAAACAGAGAACACAAATCAATCACAGGGTACATTTGTGAGGCACGTAATGTGTAAACAAATATTAGAAAACTGTAACAGTGATTTGGGACCCCTAGATAACTATTCAGGACTAAGTCCAGCATTGTCATAGCACATCAGATAAAAGGATATGTGAGTCCAGTCACTCAGGAGGTGCGGGCCTTCCAGCAGGAGCCCGAGGGGCTGCGTCAGCCCAGTGAAGTGCTTCGGTTGGGCAGGTGAAGAAACGAGTCTTCTGGCCGTCCACAATTCGGAGCTTGGAAGGGTACATCATGGAGTATTTATACCCCTTGTCACGGAGACGGGCACGGACCTCGGTGAATTGTGCTCGCTGTTTCCTGACGGATGCAGAGAAATCAGGGTAGAAGGACACTCTGCTGTTGGCATAGAGAATTTCTCCCTTGGTACGGACAGCCCTGAGGATAGAGTCCCTGTCCCTAAAGTGCAGCAGCCGGGCCAGGAAGGGTCTCGGATTGCCCCCTGGGGGGCCAGGGCGGGATGGCACGCGATGGGCCCTTTCCACTGTGAAGAACGGGGAGAAGGTATCTGCAGGAAGCATATTTTTGAGCCAATTTTCAAAAAAGGATACAGGGTCAGACCCTTCCACTTTTTCGGGGAGACCAACCACTCTGACGTTGTTCCGTCGCAGGCGGTTTTCGAGGTCATCAGCTCTGTCGATGGATGCAGACATTTGGCGCTGAAGCTCTCTGATCTGTGTCGGCATAGGCCTCTGGACATCCTCCACCTCAGATATTCTGCGTTCAGTTTCGGTGATTCGCTCTTTGGCTTTGTGGACATCATGTCGTAATAGAACAAAGTCCTGTCGCAGCTCATCCACCTTGGTGACCAGTTTGGATTGGCATCCGTTAATGGCCGCCAGCACCTCTGCAAATTTCCGATCCAACTCCGTGGCCGCGTCAGACGGATCAGCACCCTCTTCATAGCTTACAAGCTGTGGCGGGCTCTGGGAGCCTTCAAAGAGGGAGGGAGAGGAGTTTGGGGACCCCTGAGGAGAGCAAGGCTGTGTGCGGGAGAATCTCCCTAACTTTTTGGCAGCGTTTGACTGTATCTGCTCCAGAACGGCTTGTGATGTGGAGCATTCCTGCGCATCCAGGGGTTCCAGGGACTGGAATGGAGGATCCCCATGGACGGATTCATCATCCGAAGGAGGTGCAGACACCCCGGACGCTGCTTTGAGCATTTTAGCCGTCTTCCTCCGATTACCCATGGCGTCTGGGCAGGGGGGGGCCAGTGATAAACAATCAGGAAGCCTAGCGTCCAGTAGTTAGCAGAGATACAGTCCAAACCCACGTGGAGTATTGCAGCAGGACTGCAAGGGTTAATATAAAACAGAACCCAGGAACAGGGGATCTCTGGGAATATGGAGGACTCAGTGCTGGGCTGTATAGCTTGGGGTCCCCAGGGCAGAGGTGGGCAGCAGCAGGGGAATTACTTCCCTACCTGGTCCTGGATCAGTCCAGCAGTGACAGGGTTAACCCTGCGCGCCTAGGCCTCAGGCAGCGCAGGGGAGTCCACAGGATGGCGCCTCCAGCAGGATAAAGGGCTGGCTGGAGCGCTGTCACAGTGCCCTCGGCGGTGGGAGCGATGTCCAGGCGGCAAGGTGCAGGAAAATGTCCCCGGCGATCGGTTTACCGCTGCACCGGGCGGCTAGGAGCGGGCCGCCGCGCGGGTCACGTGGTCGGCCGCGGGGGAGCACGGAGGAGCGGCGCGGTGTCCGTAGCCGCCTCCAAAACGGCACCGGAGGACAGTGGCAGGTGTGTGGGGCACCCCGGGGCGGAGGGGAACGGGCACAAGTGAGGGATGGCTGCCTTAGGAGGGAGATGGGGTGTCGGGTCCCGGGAGCTCCGCGGCGCACGTCCTTCTCAGTCCGGCATCAGGCCACCATCCCATTTATATTTTAACCATTCATATCTTAACTCTCCTCTTTATAACTTTTTCAGCCTCCACTATATACCCATGACAGTCGTGGGTGCCCCGCGATCCATGTCTCAGATCTCGGGCACACCTGTGCCCCTCTCCATGGCGCTGCCCCCGGCCCCAGCACCTCTGATTGGCTCTGGCACTCCCAGGTTTCCTTAAAGGCCGGCTGTTCCCAGGATTCCCTGCCAAATCTTTGCGCTCATTAGCCTTAGAGAAAGCTTCAAAGTGAGTTCCGGTGTCGTTCCTTGTTCCCTGCCTCTGCCTTGACCTCTTGTTGTGACCTTGGAACATACCTCTGACCTCAGCATCTCTGTCGCCTGCCCTGACTCCGTGCCTTTTCCTGACATTGACCCTGGATCACGTTTCTGTACTGCGACGTTGGCTGCTACCACGGGCTAGTCGCACCTGTGAAACGACCTGGTGACAAGACCATCCCACTCTGCGGCGGGCTCTGGTGAAGACCAGGTGCCACTTAGACTCCAGTCTTAGGTGTTGGCTAGTACCATCTCCCGTGGTGGTCCGGCCTTATCAACACTTGCAATACAATGACAAACTGGAAGCTAATCTGTATGTCAAATCTTTTTGTATGGCTGGTCTATCTCATGTTCTCAGAACCTTACTAGAAGCACTGACTATATGCAGAGCCTTATTGCGGGTGGCGGGCCCACCCGTGCCCTGCCAGTGCAGCGCCCGTGCCACTCACCTGTCCCCGTTCTTGCTCCTGCAGCTGTGTGTGTCTCCGAGTCCTAGGGCGCATGCATGCCGGCTCACGGGGATTTACAGGGTCAGCATACTGCTAGCCATTCCAAGAAATAGTTAAAAGCTGACCTCTCCCAGCATTCCCTGCCAGATCTTTGTGTCAAGTGTCGTTGAAAAACTTGTTCCTGGTGCCCTGCTTTCTTTGTGTGATTTCCAGTTGTGACCCCGGTTCCGTATTTGACTCTGATGCTGTTTCGCCTGCCCTGACCTGTGGCTCCATTCCTGACTCTGAGCCCGTGCTGCCCATCCTGACCTCCTGCCTGTCCCCAACTCGATCATGCCTAACGTCTGTGTACTTCGCCTTGACTGCCACTGTTGAGAAAGTTGGACCTGTGGAACGACTTGGTGGTACCATGCCGCAGCAAGTTTAACTGGGTTTTCAGCGGGCTCTGGTGAAAACCGGGTACCACTTAGATTCCAAGTGTCGGCTTACGTCATCGTCGTCGGTGGTTCAGTGGGTCCACTACCCCTGCAGCCTGAAAAGCACCCTTATCCAGCATCTCATCTAATGAGTATTATGTCTAACAGAGAAATAAATTAATTGTATGAAGTAGCAAAAAACAAAATACGATAAATAACCACACTCCACAATCTTATGGAACCACATTGTGTTCTGGGGTAGCCTGCAACAGTCAGGATCATGGGAAATGTGACATGGAACAAGGGGCATGATCTGCAAATAGCGTGATCCACACCCTGGGCCAGAAATGGTGGTTATGCTGAAGGCCAACACTATTCATATTTACCTGGTACACAACACTCCACCTCCAGCCCTGCAACACCTTCTCCCTCCTAACCTGTTCATAGGGTCAGTGAAGGACATTGTCTAGTTAATTCCCTGATGCCAGAAAACAGTCGACTGCACAGAGATTATTACGGTACTTCTCAAACTCTTGATCATCATTAATAGGGAACTTATTTGAAGGAGTGCAGAGCATGGACCTCAGATCCCATAAGGTGTCTCTTCCCCATTTGTACTTGTACTTATTAGACCAGTACTATAAATAATCCATGTACTTAGGAGCCTGGTACAGACTTTGAAATTGGGTTCTGCAGCACATCACACATGGGCTCATTATTGAACACAAAAAAAAAATCACAGCTTTTCTATTTTATCTGGCAGCTGGTTGTGCCCTTCAGGTTGCATTCAGATGCCATGCCTGGTAGAGTCCTCTCACTTTCTATCACCACCGCTCCTCTTCTTCCTCACGTTTCCCAGTGTGCTCTTTCATCTCGGCTCACCTCCTCCTAATTCTTCAATTGCCCCTGTTGACACTTTCCATTATTCTCCTAGCTTATCCACTATCCAGGACTATATAACATTCAAGTTATATGTTATACCTTGTCTCCTTGTGAGTGTACAACCACAGCTTATTTCTGACTGCCCACCTTGACTCACTCACCTCAATGTTGGGGAGAAGACGGCAGAGGTTCAGGGATAACAACCCTTAAAGCTAGCCCAAAGTTAGGCCGCTTTCATACAACCGTCGTGGGGATGTATGACAGGCATAGGCGATATGGTGCCACTGTACTGTACCGTGCACAGGGAAAAGATAAACCATGCCCTATCTTTTCCACTGCTCCTCACCAGCGTGCTACAGCCAGGGGGAGCATACGTGTCTGTGTAAGGAGCCCTAAACTGATTGTATAGCACAATATATCCATACCCAATGGTAGTTACACCACATGCATTCTGAAGGAAATGAGAATTTCCCGTGGCGTGATACAGAAGACCGAGGAAAGGGCCAATGAGGAAATGCATCAAAAAAAAAACACAAATAAAGGGACAGCAGCAGATTTTATGGTGATGACCTACTCAATGATTCCTCAAATAATTCAGATAACCCAGCATCTACTAGGTCTCAGTTGTTGAGCATTACACAATCTGTTATATCACGATTCTTCATCTTGTTATATCGCTACAAAGAGTGCCGTGTATATGTCAGCGCTATGTGAAGATATATATTACAGTATGGCCGATGTCATCAGAAGATTACGTGATTATTTGCAGCTTCTACGCTCATATTCGTTGTATAACCCCACATTCGGTCACCCCTGTACGTGCATTGCATGTAACACGTCGCGTGTCTGCTAGACACAACTGTTGAGGTCTCGCTGGTAATAACCAGATAGATTGAGTTGTGGGCGAAATATTTGTTGTTAGTTCCCTGGAGGCAAATGACACTGTAGGGTGAGAGCGTCCACTGACAGATGTCATTGTCGACCTGTGTTCAAGTGACTCTGATATTAACAGATCAAGGATCAGGATCAATTATTAACTAAAGAAGTGACAAGAGAGAGGAGCAGTGCGACATATGTCTATATACAACTTCATTTAATCTATATTGAAACGTCTGTCTATCTATCATAGACAGACCTTCAATTCCAGGACCAAAGCAGCTAGAAAAAAACAGATGCCTATCTATCTTTTGTTACATGGATTCCATCTCCCCATCGTCCTATTTCATATCTACCTTTCTATCTATCATCTACACCATTTCATATGAATGGGATACTGGACTGGGACTTTACTATAACAATCACCCATCGTGGATACACTATTAGGAGACTGCACATTACATGCAGCCATGACGGATCAGTCTGCCGCCTCATCCCTCAACTTCTTTATTCAATATCATTTTTGCCAGTGACTTTTTTGTCATATTGTGATGCATATTATTTTGGTAAATATTGCATTAATATCATACAAGCAGTCTCCAACTTAAGAACACCTGACATGACCCCTAGTTATAAACGGACTGCCCACTGTGACCTCTGGAAAAGTCTCTGGATGCTGGTACCGTATATACTCGAGTATAAGCCGAGGGTGGGAAATGCATTGGTCACAGCCCCCCCCCCAGTATATAGCCACCAAGCCCCCAGTAGTATATAGCCACCAGCCAGCCCCCAGTAGTATATAGCCTGTCAGCCCCTGCCCCAGTACGTAGCCTGTCAGCCCCTGCCCCAGTACGTAGCCTGTCAGCCCCTGCCCCAGTACGTAGCCTGCCAGCCCCTGCCCCAGTACGTAGCCTGCCAGCCCCTGCCCCAGTACGTAGCCTATCAGCCCCTGCCCCAGTACGCAGCCTGCCAGCCCCTGCCCCAGTACGTAGCCTATCAGCCCCTGCCCCAGTACATAGCCTGTCAGCCCCTGCCCCAGTACGTAGCCTGTCAGCCCCTGCCCCAGTACATAGCCTGTCAGCCCCTGCCCCAGTACGCAGCCTGCCAGCCCCTGCCATAGTACGTAGCCTGCCAGCCCCTGCCCCAGTACGTAGCCTGCCAGCCCCTGCCCCAGTACGTAGCCTGCCAGCCCCTGCCCCAGTACGTAGCCTGCCAGCCCCTGCTCCAGTACGTAGCCTGCCAGCCCCTGCCCCAGTACGTAGCCTGTCAGCCCCTGCCCCAGTACGTAGCCTGCCAGCCCCTGCCCCAGTACGTAGCCTGCAAGCCCCTGCCCCAGTACGTAGCCTGCCAGCCCCTGCCCCAGTACGTAGCCTGCCAGCCCCTGCCCCAGTACGTAGCCTGCCAGCCCCTGCCCCAGTACGTAGCCTGCCAGCCCCTGCCCCAGTACGTAGCCTGTCAGCCCCTGCCATAGTACGCAGCCTGCCAGCCCCTGCTCCAGTACGTAGCCTGCCAGCCCCTGCCCCAGTACATAGCCTGCCAGCCCCTGCCCCAGTACGTAGCCTGCCAGCCCCTGCCCCAGTACGTAGCCTGCCAGCCCCTGCGATAGTACGTAGCCTGCCAGCCCCTGCGATAGTACGTAGCCTGCCAGCCCCTGCCCCAGTACGTAGCCTGCCAGCCCCTGCCCCAGTAATGTAGCCTGCCAGCCCCTGCCCCAGTACGTAGCCTGCCAGCCCCTGCCCGGTTATGGAGCCGGATATGGAGCCGGATCCCCGGCCGGTTATGGAGCCAGATCCCCCGACAATTAATTAAAAAAAATAAAAAATCTAAACTCACCTTTCCGGCGCCCCGCAAGTCTTCTTTCCGATCCGTCGGTCAGCAGTGGGTCCGTGCGGCGCGCAGTTCTGACGTCAGCCTGCACACACAATAGGATCACGGCGGCGGCTGATGTCAGTGACTGTGACATCGCACGGACCTAGCGCCGCAGCCAGAGGGATCGCATAGAAGACTCGAGGGGGCCGCCAGAAAGGTGAGTTAAGATTTTTTTCTTTTAGTTGGCTTTTTTGACTCGAGTATAAAGTTTTCAGCACATTTTTTGTGCTGAAAAACTCGGCTTATACTCAAGTATATACAATAATTTGCTTAATTTTAGTCCCAGGCTACAAAGAAGCTTCATTTTTGTTACCCTGGCAACTCAAAATGTTTAACCCCTTAACTGCTTGGCCCATTTTTGTGGTTCCATTTTTCACTACCCACCCTCAAAGATCTATATTTTTTCCATGTACAGAGCTGTGTGAGGGCTTGTTTCCTGCGTAACTTATTGCACTTCATAGTGCTGGTACTTATTATTCCATGCCGTGTACTGGGAAGCTGGAAAAAATCCAAATGGGTTTAAATTGGAGAAAAAACTCATTTGCGCCATATTCTTGTGGGCTTGGATTTTTCACTGTGCGACCCAAATGACATGTCTACTGTATTCTTCAGGTCAGTACGATCCCCAGGATAACAAATTTATCTAAATCTTATGTGTTAATATTTTTTTCTTCGTTTAGCCAGATTCTGACCCTACTTTTCATACCTTTTGGTCACTTGTTATAAAATTTGTATATGTTGCAAAAAAGTGGCGTTTTCGGACATTTGGGCACTATTTGGATAACATGAGAAATAACCATTATTATATTTTGATAGATTGGGACTTTGGGAAACAGGGCTACCTAGCATGTCTATGATTTTATTTGTTTATTTTTATATCAGTTCTAGAAAAGGGTGGGCGATTTGAAATTTTAGGTTTTTAAATTTTTTTTTTACTTTTTTTCTACTATTTTTCAGACCCCCTAGGGCAGTGATGGCTAACCTATGGCACTGGTGCCAGAGGTGGCACTCCGAGCCCTTTCTGTGGGCACTCAGGGCATGACCAGAGATGACTCCAGGTATCTTCCTGCAGTCCCAGTGTGACAACTGTGACAGAGCAGGGAGTATAAATCACAAATTAAATTTCTGTGTTGGCACTTTGCGATAAATAAGCGGGTCTTTGTTGTAGTTTGGGCACTCAGTCTCTAAAAGGTTCTCCATCACTGCCCTAGGGTATAGGCCAGTGGGGGCAAACCTATTGCACGTGGTACACACCTCTCTATGGGCACCCAGGCCATCACCAGAGAGACCTCAAGGCAGCAGAAAGCCCAGGATTTGCTGCATTGAGTGCTGTTTTAAAGTGACAGTGCTGCCTGGGACTACAGGAGGAGTGGGATGCTGTGGACAGATCTGGATTATCATTGTAGCTCCTGCACCAGGCCCGACAATTCTTCCCGTTCAGGGGACCCTAGAGCGAAGCTACAATGCTCATTGTAATTTCTCCTACTTTCTACTGGATTACCATCTTCAGGATGCTGACACAAGTGATGGGAATTCCGGCTCTTCTTAGTGATCTGGCTCATTAGGCGCCACTCACTAAGACGAGCCGGTTCTTTTGGCTCCTGAACGGCCAGTCAATCCCCCCACACCACTACAGATTTTATTGTGTTAAAGGGACCGCGGTGAACCGTTTAGGGGCGGGGTTTAGTGAGCCGGCTCACATCTTTCACGCAATTGAGTGGGCTATTCGTGCCGGCTTGTTCGCATACCACCCATCACTAGCTGACACGAATGAAAGCTGTGACAGAGCAGGGAGCAATGAATTTCTACTTAAATTGCAGTGTTGTTACTATGCGATAAATAAGTGGGGTTTGGTTGTAGTTTGTCTCTAAAATGCCCCCTGTATTAGCTGCAGTATATACTGTGCCCCCTGTATTAGCTGCAGTATATACTGTGCCCTCTGTATTAGCTGCAGTATATACTGTGCCCTCTGTATTAGCTGCAGTATATACTGTGCCCCCTGTATTAGCTGCAGTATATACTGTGCCCTCTGTATTAGCTGCAGTATATACTGTGCCCCCTGTATTAGCTGCAGTATATACTGTGCCCTCTGTATTAGCTGCAGTATATACTGTGCCCCCTGTATTAGCTGCAGTATATACTGTGCCCCCTGTATTAGCTGCAGTATATACTGTGTCCCCTGTATTAGCTGCAGTATATACTGTGCCCCCTGTATTAGCTGCAGTATATACTGTGCCCTCTGTATTAGCTGCAGTATATACTGTGCCCCCTGTATTAGCTGGAGTATATACTGTGCCCCCTGTATTAGCTGCAGTATATACTGTGCCCCCTGTATTAGCTGCAGTATATACTGTGCCCCCTGTATTAGCTGCAGTATATACTGTGCCCCCTGTATTACCTGCAGTATATACTGTGCCCCCTGTATTAGCTGCAGTATATACTGTGCCCCCTGTATTAGCTGCAGTATATACTGTGCCCCCTGTATTAGCTGCAGTATATACTGTGCCCCCTGTATTAGCTGCAGTATATACTGTGCCCCCTGTATTAGCTGCAGTATATACTGTGCCCCCTGTATTAGCTGCAGTATATACTGTGCCCCCTGTATTAGCTGCAGTATATACTGTGCCCCCTGTATTAGCTGCAGTATATACTGTGCCCCCTGTATTAGCTGCAGTATATACTGTGCCCCCTGTATTACCTGCAGTATATACTGTGCCCCCTGTATTAGCTGCAGTATATACTGTGCCCCCTGTATTAGCTGCAGTATATACTGTGCCCCCTGTATTAGCTGCAGTATATACTGTGTCCCCTGTATTAGCTGCAGTATAAACTGTGCCCCCTGTATTAGCTGCAGTATATACTGTGCCCCCTGTATTAGCTGCAGTATATACTGTGCCCTCTGTATTAGCTGCAGTATATACTGTGCCCCCTGTATTAGCTGCAGTATATACTGTGCCCCCTGTATTAGCTGCAGTATATACTGTGCCCCCTGTATTAGCTGCAGTATATACTGTGCCCCCTGTATTAGCTGCAGTATATACTGTGCCCCTGTATTAGCTGCAGTATATACTGTGCCCTCTGTATTAGCTGCAGTATATACTGTGCCCCCTGTATTAGCTGCAGTATATACTGTGCCCCCTGTATTAGCTGCAGTATATACTGTGCCCCCTGTATTAGCTGCAGTATATACTGTGCCCTCTGTATTAGCTGCAGTATATACTGTGCCCTCTGTATTAGCTGCAGTATATACTGTGCCCCCTGTATTAGCTGCAGTATATACTGTGCCCCCTGTATTAGCTGCAGTATATACTGTGCCCCCTGTATTAGCTGCAGTATATACTGTGCCCCCTGTATTAGCTGCAGTATATACTGTGCCCCCTGTATTAGCTGCAGTATATACTGTGCCCCCTGTATTAGCTGCAGTATATACTGTGCCCCCTGTATTAGCTGCAGTATATACTGTGCCCCCTGTATTAGCTGCAGTATATACTGTGCCCCCTGTATTAGCTGCAGTATATACTGTGCCCCCTGTATTAGCTGCAGTATATACTGTGCCCCCTGTATTAGCTGCAGTATATACTGTGCCCCCTGTATTAGCTGCAGTATATACTGTGCCCCCTGTATTAGCTGCAGTATATACTGTGCCCCCTGTATTAGCTGCAGTATATACTGTGCCCCCTGTATTAGCTGCAGTATATACTGTGTCCCCTCTATTAGCTGCAGTATATACTGTGCCCTCTGTATTAGCTGCAGTATATACTGTGCCCCCTGTATTAGCTGCAGTATATACTGTGCCCTCTGTATTAGCTGCAGTATATACTGTGCCCCCTGTATTAGCTGCAGTATATACTGTGCCCCCTGTATTAGCTGCAGTATATACTGTGCCCCCTGTATTAGCTGCAGTATATACTGTGCCCCCTGTATTAGCTGCAGTATATACTGTGCCCCCTGTATTAGCTGCAGTATATACTGTGCCCCCTGTATTAGCTGCAGTATATACTGTGCCCCCTGTATTAGCTGCAGTATATACTGTGCCCCCTGTATTAGCTGCAGTATATACTGTGCCCCCTGTATTAGCTGCAGTATATACTGTGCCCCCTGTATTAGCTGCAGTATATACTGTGCCCCCTGTATTAGCTGCAGTATATACTGTGCCCCCTGTATTAGCTGCAGTATATACTGTGCCCCCTGTATTAGCTGCAGTATATACTGTGCCCCCTGTATTAGCTGCAGTATATACTGTGCCCCCTGTATTAGCTGCAGTATATACTGTGCCCTCTGTATTAGCTGCAGTATATACTGTGCCCCCTGTATTAGCTGCAGTATATACTGTGCCCTCTGTATTAGCTGCAGTATATACTGTGCCCCCTGTATTAGCTGCAGTATATACTGTGCCCCCTGTATTAGCTCAGTATATACTGTGCCCCCTGTATTAGCTGCAGTATAAACTGTGCCCCCTGTATTAGCTGCAGTATACACTGTGCCCCCTGTATTAGCTGCAGTATATACTGTGCCCCCTGTATTAGCTGCAGTATATACTGTGCCCCCTGTATTAGCTGCAGTATATACTGTGCCCTCTGTATTAGCTGCAGTATATACTGTGCCCCCTGTATTAGCTGCAGTATATACTGTGCCCTCTGTATTAGCTGCAGTATATACTGTGCCCCCTGTATTAGCTCAGTATATACTGTGCCCCCTGTATTAGCTGCAGTATAAACTGTGCCCCCTGTATTAGCTGCAGTATATACTGTGCCCCCTGTATTAGCTGCAGTATATACTGTGCCCCCTGTATTAGCTGCAGTATATACTGTGCCCCCTGTATTAGCTGCAGTATATACTGTGCCCCCTGTATTAGCTGCAGTATATACTGTGCCCCCTGTATTAGCTGCAGTATATACTGTGCCCCCTGTATTAGCTGCAGTATATACTGTGCCCCCTGTATTAGCTGCAGAATATACTGTGCCCCCTGTATTAGCTGCAGTATATACTGTGCCCCCTGTATTAGCTGCAGTATATACTGTGCCCCCTGTATTAGCTGCAGTTTATACTGTGCCCCCTGTATTAGCTGCAGTATATACTGTGCCCCCTGTATTAGCTGCAGTATATACTGTGCCCTCTGTATTAGCTGCAGTATATACTGTGCCCCCTGTATTAGCTGCAGTATATACTGTGCCCCCTGTATTAGCTGCAGTATATACTGTGCCCCCTGTATTAGCTGCAGTATATACTGTGCCCCCTGTATTAGCTGCAGTATATACTGTGCCCCCTGTATTAGCTCAGTATATACTGTGCCCCCTGTATTAGCTGCAGTATAAACTGTGCCCCCTGTATTAGCTGCAGTATATACTGTGCCCCCTGTATTAGCTGCAGTATATACTGTGCCCCCTGTATTAGCTCAGTATATACTGTGCCCCCTGTATTAGCTGCAGTATATACTGTGCCCCCTGTATTAGCTGCAGTATATACTGTGCCCTCTGTATTAGCTGCAGTATATACTGTGCCCCCTGTATTAGCTGCAGTATATACTGTGCCCCCTGTATTAGCTGCAGTATATACTGTGCCCCCTGTATTAGCTGCAGTATATACTGTGCCCCCTGTATTAGCTGCAGTATATACTGTGCCCCCTGTATTAGCTCAGTATATACTGTGCCCCCTGTATTAGCTGCAGTATAAACTGTGCCCCCTGTATTAGCTGCAGTATATACTGTGCCCCCTGTATTAGCTGCAGTATATACTGTGCCCCCTGTATTAGCTGCAGTATATACTGTGCCCCCTGTATTAGCTGCAGTATATACTGTGTCCCCTGTATTAGCTGCAGTATATACTGTGCCCCCTGTATTAGCTGCAGTATATACTGTGCCCTCTGTATTAGCTGCAGTATATACTGTGCCCCCTGTATTAGCTGCAGTATATACTGTGCCCTCTGTATTAGCTGCAGTTTATACTGTGCCCCCTGTATTAGCTGCAGTATATACTGTGCCCCCTGTATTAGCTGCAGTATATACTGTGCCCTCTGTATTAGCTGCAGTATATACTGTGCCCCCTGTATTAGCTGCAGTATATACTGTGCCCCCTGTATTAGCTGCAGTATATACTGTGCCCCCTGTATTAGCTGCAGTATATACTGTGCCCCCTGTATTAGCTGCAGTATATACTGTGCCCCCTGTATTAGCTGCAGTATATACTGTGCCCCCTGTATTAGCTGCAGTATATACTGTGCCCCCTGTATTAGCTGCAGTATATACTGTGCCCCCTGTATTAGCTGCAGTATATACTGTGCCCCCTGTATTAGCTCAGTATATACTGTGCCCCCTGTATTAGCTGCAGTATAAACTGTGCCCCCTGTATTAGCTGCAGTATATACTGTGCCCCCTGTATTAGCTGCAGTATATACTGTGCCCCCTGTATTAGCTGCAGTATATACTGTGCCCCCTGTATTAGCTGCAGTATATACTGTGCCCCCTGTATTAGCTGCAGTATATACTGTGCCCCCTGTATTAGCTGCAGTATATACTGTGCCCCCTGTATTAGCTGCAGTATATACTGTGCCCCCTGTATTAGCTGCAGTATATACTGTGCCCCCTGTATTAGCTCAGTATATACTGTGCCCCCTGTATTAGCTGCAGTATAAACTGTGCCCCCTGTATTAGCTGCAGTATATACTGTGCCCCCTGTATTAGCTGCAGTATATACTGTGCCCCCTGTATTAGCTGCAGTATATACTGTGCCCCCTGTATTAGCTGCAGTATATACTGTGCCCCCTGTATTAGCTGCAGTATATACTGTGCCCCCTGTATTAGCTGCAGTATATACTGTGCCCCCTGTATTAGCTGCAGTATATACTGTGCCCCCTGTATTAGCTGCAGAATATACTGTGCCCCCTGTATTAGCTGCAGTATATACTGTGCCCCCTGTATTAGCTGCAGTATATATGGTCCCCCACTGCAGAGCTGCAGTATATACTGTGCCCTCTGTATTAGCTGCAGTTTATACTGTGTCCCCTCTATTAGCTACATGTATGACCACAGTCACAGAGGATACAATGATATGTGTCCCCCTCATTTAGCCATTGGGAGAGACCACCATGATGACTTCTTCCAGCACTGACTTGTCCTGTGGATGTTACAATTGATTATCTCCTGCACCTAACCAAAATGTCAGTCCTCCTCCTGCTACCTTGTACAGTGGGTTCTCCGGGATTCTTGTCCCCCATGATGACATGTACACAGCAGCTTTCCTCATGATGAAACCTATGAGTATGGCCACCCCATAATGTAAAATGCCCTCTATGCAACATAAAAAATACTTCAGCTCAGTTTTAAAATGTAAAATTAGTTTTAAAACTTCCGTTTAGAAAGTAACGACTTCATCATTGTCTATGGGATCATCTCTGGGAGTGATTATTGTCTTATTGTACAGAGCTGATAATATTATCAGTCTCCATTTCATGTACATTATAATAAAAAAGGAAAAGACTCATTTGAGCAAGAATTTAAATTTTTTTTCGACATATGTGTAACTTTTAATCCCTGCATTTGCATCATAATGAGACTTTATGTGCAGAGATAAAGGGGCATATTTATCAGGACCTCTGCGCACCGCCACTGGCGCAGAGGCCCTGAAATAATCGCAAATGCTAGCTTATTTTAAGTGGCTTGGAACTGCAGAAAGATTCTTTGAGTCCTGTCTGGTGTGCTGGGGCGATGGCCCAAGTGCCCACAGAAAGGGCTCTGAGTGCTGCTTCTGGCACCCGTGCCATAGGTTCGCCACCACTGCACTATGATTAATGTCCCCCTATGTGTTTACATGGGTCCTTGGGAATGGGGTCAGTTACTCCTCAGCGTCTTGTCCCAGCGCACTATACAGCAGTAATGTTACCAGTAATACAAATTTTTTTTTATAACAGGTAGACGGTAATAATCAGTCGTGCGCCATAAAAATGTCGACATCAATGAGATATGCGCCAAAAGCTACATGGACTGCGTTTTAATTTTGCTCTCTGACCATTTTTTTCCTGGTCTAATGTGCGCCTAAAAATGCTGACAAAATACACATAAATGTGACAGATAATGTGGAAAAGTTGGCCACACCGACTTGCTCAAGAAAAAAGACGGAGGAGTCGGGATAGTCGGGAACATCTGTCCTTTCTGGCGCAAACTCATTATAAATGATCCGCAATAATTCTGTGCCCCAAAAAACGAAAGATCCCGCCATTTTCTAGGCTCAGATACGATACTTCATGTCCCCCAGTGTTTCTACCTTCAATATATAGCAATAAAGCCTGTGAGTAGCTCGTAGTGTTTCTGCCTCGAATAGACAGAAGCGCAGACTGTAGTCAGTGATAGTGTTTCTGCTTCGCATCCATTACAGTTTAGCCGGGGTTCACTGGGGGGGGGGGGGGGTAATAAATCGTTAGGCGGCTTCATGGAATAGTTCTATGTCTGTTTTTGGAGCTTTACTGACGTCAGATTCATTAACCCCTTAATGACATAGTCCTTTTTTGGGTTTGCATTTCCATTTTTCACTCCCCACTTGCACTTGTTGACGGTATTTAATATTCCATGCCGTGTACTGGGAAGCGGGAAAAAAATTCTAAATGCAGTGAAAAAATGCATCTGCGTCATTTTCTTGTGGGCTTGAATATGACGGCTTTCACTGTACGCCCCAAATGACATGTCTACTTTATTCTTTGGGATGCTGCCATCACAGGGATACCAACTTTTTTGAGTTTTTTTTTATAATGTTTTGATACATTTAAAAAAATGTAAACCTTCTGTACAAAGTAAATATCTTCATTTGGCCATTTCTAGTGCTAATAACTTTTTCATACTTTGGTGTATGGAGATGTGGGTGGTGTCATTTTTTTGTGACATTTGATGACATTTTCAATACTACCATTTTAAGGACCTTTTTGTTTTTTTACTATGTTTCAGACCCCCTAGGGTACCAAATCACTTATTATAACTTGCAAATTATAATTAATGAGAGAAAATGAGACAGTATCGGGTCTTGTTTGCCGAACCTGACGAAGGCGCTGGTCCAAGCGCCGAAACGTGTAGTTCATTTGCAATAAAGATTCTTACCAAAGTGTAGTTGCGCCACACTGTGGATCTTTCCTGTCTTGCTTACCTACAAGCATCTCCGATGTTGTCATAGTAACCGATTGCCGCCCCCGATGACTTCACAAGGGTTGGGGATCGAATACAATATGGCGGCGCCACCTGGATTTCAGGGTAAATCCCACCTTCGGTGCCAGCACCGACTGCAGGTTTTACCGGTGGGTGTTTACTACAATAAAAAGTCGTAAAAATGTATAAAGGTCCCAGCAGATACGGCAGCAGGTGATTTGTGTGACTATGCAACTTTTTAAAAAAAAGTTGTAAGTCATGACTCATGCTTTGCACAGTGTTGCATTAACAGTGGTTCTATGTTTATGCCAGAATAGGGAAGTAGCACAAGTAGCCCTTTGTGACTTTCTTTTTATCACTGAAAAGCTGCAACAATCCTTAATGCAATTTTTTGTAGCAAAAAAGCCCAGAGACAACATTGCAGACTGAGGGCACGGTTATTATTTCTTCTCCTATGGATAACAGTACAGCCTGTGCCTGTAACACAATAATTCTATGGCATTTATCAATGTATCCACAGATGACCATTTCCAGAGACTTGCCTCGTCATCGTGAAATTCAATTGATCAATTTATTGAGTTTTATAAAAAGTTGGAGTATTTTTCACATTCAGTGCACGGGTAATGGGAAAGTAGGCTTTACATGAGATCATTTTCATATGTCAAAAAAAGTACTGTAACTTGTGAAAGCATTTTGCCCACATGGAAAAATTCTTGCAATTGTTGGTCAATTCTGCCCCATAGGCTGTAATAGACACATGACAGGTTTGCAGCTCATCACTCGTTTGACCCCTGCAGCTTTATTCCCAGCAGAGACCTGGAGGGTGTTGTTGTCATGACATGATGTAAGTGTGATGATATGAGCCCCGGGATCCTGATGATTACAGTGACACATTAGCAGCAGTTTACTGACTCTACATTAACCCTTTCACGACTTGGCCTTTTTTAGTTTTTTCACTTCCATTTTTCACTCACCAACTTCAAAAATCTATAACTTTTTATTTTTCCACATAAAGAGCTCTGTTATGGCTTATTTTCTGCGTAACAAATTGCACTTCATAGTGACGGTATTTAATATTCTATGGTGTGTACTGGGAAGCGGGAAAAAAATTCCAAATGCAGTGAATATGGTGAAAAACCACATTTGTGACGTTTTCTTGTGGGCTTGGATTTTACAGCTTTCACTCTGCGTCCTAAATGACAGGTCTACTTTATTCTTTGGGTCGGTACGATCACGTGGATACCAAATTTGTATAGGTTTTATAATGTTTTCATACATTTAAAAAAATTAAAACCTCCTGTACAAAATATTTTTTTTTTATTTTGCCATCTTCTGGGGCCAATAACTTTTTCATACTTTGGTGTACGGAGCTGTGGATAGTGTCATTTTTTGCGAATTTTGATGCCGTTTTCATTACTATAATTTTTGGGACTGTGCGACCTTTTGATCACTTTTTATTAATTTTTTTATATTTTTCAAAATGGCAAAAAAATGCCATTTTCGACTTTGGACGCTATTTTCCGTTACGAGTTTAAACATAGTGAAAAAACATTATCATATTTTGATAGATCGGGCATTTTCGGACGCGGCGATACCTAATGTGTTTATGATTTTTACTGTTTATTTATGTTTATATCAGTTCTAGGGAAAGGGGGGTGATTTGAATTTTTAGGTTTTTTTATTATAATTTTTTTTTTTTAAACTTTTTTTTATTTTTACTTTTACAATTTTTCAGACTCCCTAGGGTACTCTAACCCTAGGTAGTCTGACCAATCCTATCATATACTGCCATACTACAGTATGGCAGTATATGTGGATTTTACTCCCCATGCATTACAATGTGCAACTAGCACATTGTAATGCATGGGTTAAAACGAAGTAGCCTCGGGTGTTCGGAACACCCGAGGTTACCATGGCGACGGATCGCCGCTCCCCGTGACGTCATCGGGGAGCAGCGATCCACGACAAGATGGCGGCGCCCCTGCGGCGCCATCTCTTAGAAGCCGCCGGCAAGGCGAAGAAAACTTTGCAATATGCAGCAAAGACTTACCGGCTATGGAGAGGGCTCGGCCCGCGGTAAGGGGTTAAAGAGAACCCGTCAGGCAGAATAACCCCCCTAAACTAAATATATTTTCATAAACTGCCATTAGAGAGCATTGCCTCTATCCCTTCATTGTCCCTCTACATGCCTGTAAACCTAAGCAATGAGGTCCTAAAGCTGTATGCAAATGACCTGTGAAATGTCCAATGAGTCATTAGCATATTCAAGCTGTCCACTCTATTCATGAGTGGGAGGTACAGCCACACCCCCAGTGCTTGACTGACAGCCTGTATAATGATGTGAGGCATTATAATGATGTGCTCACTGGTGCTGGTGGCCACGCCCCCTGCAGCCTGTGTGTGCATGTGTGTGTGTTTAGGAGAGATACAGCAGCTCCAGGATACAGCCATGTTACAGCAGAACATGTCAGATTCATGTGTAGCTGATGTCTGTGTCTCTCACCTGTATATTAGGAGGATGCAGTATGTCAGCAGATGCAGCACACACACTAGCAATGCTTTACTATACACTACACACAGACATGAGCAGGGGGAGGAGTGGGGAGTGGTAACAGGGGCGAGTGACATCACTGCTTCTGACCATGTGACCAGCCTCATTTACATGATAAAAAATAGATGATTTTACAATGAATAATGTATGAAATAACTAGATAATGGCTGGGATGGGATCCTTGTGAACTGCTCCAACAGGTAGAGGTGACAGGACTAGTGGCAGAGACCTGATGACAGGTGTCCTTTAAGCCAGAATACAATATTTTGGCTCCAATCGTTTAACGTTTTACAGAATACCAGTGTCATGAGCCCCACCGCTGTACAATAACACAGAATGAAGGGGATATTTCAATCATTGTATGACTTAGAGTTCTTCATCCTGACCCTTCTCACCCTATTGTAGACAATAGTTTTGTGAATAGGATGTAGCTTACGTTAAGTTGTCTGGTTAGAAAGATGCTGGTTGCATAAACTCCAAAGTGACCACAGGCTGCACTGCTGTCTATATGACCCTTATATTTCAGACACACTCTTTACCTGCAAATCAAATCTATTTTGTATTTCTAACTCCTATTTCTATCTCAAATCCCTCTTCTACCCTGTACACCGCGGACCGCACTTTCGTCTGACATTTTGCACCGCTGGGACAGGGATTTAAAAGGGGGTTTTGGCACACGCGATCAGATTTTGGCACAATCGAGCTGGCTTTCATGTGACACAAATCGGGGGGGGGGGGGGCAGGCTGTCGGATGATCCTACGGATTCGGACAAACCGCGGGATTTAACTTAAAAATTGTGTCACAAGCCAAGCACTTACATGTACCAGGAAGAAGAAGGTGAACTCCGGTGGACCTGATCCTGGAAGTGACATATGCAGGATATCGGGCGCACTATCTTCATGAATTGCGGCATAGTTCATTCTTGTCGGATCTGGGATTACGCAGGGACCGGGTAAGTAAATGTGCCCCATTATCCCTGACCACAGGCTGCATTGTTGGCACTTAATGAATGGATGACTTTCTTATGTTTTTGTCGATGATCATTAACGCCATGCTGGCCAGGGCGCTGCTTGTTAGGAATCGTCTGTATCTTTAAGTGCATATAAAATGTAGGTGACCACAGGTTGCAACGCTTTCTACGATACCAATTTCCTGAACCTGGTCAAGAACCTCTAACTCAGCCAAACCAGTTCCCTGCACTGTACTGGAGAGGCCCAAGCAGGTTACATCATACAGCACTGTCTACACTCACCGGCCACTTTATTAGGTACACCTGTCCAACTGCTCGTTAACACTTAATTTCTAATCGGCCAATCACATGGCGGCAACTCAGTGCATTTAGGCATGTAGACATGGTCAAGACAATCTCCTGCAGTTCAAACCGAGCATCAGTATGGGGAAGAAAGGTGATTTGAGTGCCTTTGAACGTGGCATGGCTATTGGTGCCAGAAGGGCTGGTCTGAGTATTTCAGAAACTGCTGATCTACTGGGATTTTCACGCACAACCATCTCTAGGGTTTACAGAGAATGGTCCGAAAAAAAAAAACATTCAGTGAGCGGCAGTTCTGTGGGCGGAAATGCCTTGTTGATGCCAGAGGTCAGAGGAGAATGGGCAGACTGGTTCGAGCTGATAGAAAGGCAACAGTGACTCAAATCGCCACCCGTTACAACCAAGGTAGGCAGAAGAGCATCTCTGAACGCACAGTACGTCGAACTTTGAGGCAGATGGGCTACAGCAGCAGAAGACCACACCGGGTGCCACTCCTTTCAGCTAAGAACAGGAAACTGAGGCTACAATTTGCACAAGCTCATCGAAATTGGACAGTAGAAGATTGGAAAAACGTTGCCTGGTCTGATGAGTCTCGATTTCTGCTGCGACATTCAGATGGTAGGGTCAGAATTTGGCGTCAACAACATGAAAGCATGGATCCATCCTGCCTTGTATCAGCGGGTCAGGCTGGTGGTGGTGGTGTCATGGTGTGGGGAATATTTTCTTGGCACTCTTTGGGCCCCTTGGTACAACGCCACAGCCTACCTGAGTATTGTTGCTGCCCATGTCCATCCCTTTATGAGCACAATGTACCCTGTAACATCTGATGGCTACTTTCAGCAGGATAATGCGCCATGTCATAAAGCTGGAATCATCTCAGACTGGTTTCTTGAACATGACAATGAGGTCACTGGACTCAAATGGCCTCCACAGTCACCAGATCTCAATCCAATAGAGCATCTTTGGGATGTGGTGGAACGGGAGATTCGCATCATGGATGTGCAGCCGACAAATCTGCGGCAACTGTGTGATGCCATCATGTCAATATGGACCAAAATCTCTGAGGAGCTTCCAGCACCTTGTTGAATCTATGCCACGAAGAATTGAGGCAGTTCTGAAGGCAAAAGGGGGTCCAACCCGTTACTAGCATGGTGTACCTAATAAAGTGGCCGAGAGTGTACTTCTGGAATAGATATACTGGTTTGGCTTAAAGGGAACCTACCACCACGAATCTACCTATAAAGGTAGATCGGGTGGTAGGTGGATCAATAGGACGTGAGGATAGCCCTTTTAAAGGCTAATCCTCACGTCCACACACGTTTTCGATAACTTTTATTATCTTTATATTCAAATTTCCTTATGCGGCTACTGGGGCTACTCCACGCCCCGGTAGCGTCTTTTCCCCTCCTACTCACCATCTTCGGCGCGCAGCCACGAGGAGCTGCGCGCCCTCGTCCGGCGATCCTGCATTCTGCGCATGCTATTGGACTTCTTGTTGGTCATGCTTGGTGTTAAGGGGGCTGCCTTTTAAGGAAGCATAGGAAGGAGTGCTTTTTGATAGTCATACAGGTTTGCCAGCAGGGCATGCGGTGCCAGGTTTGTCTTGTATAATGAGAGACTCTGCTACAACCGTAAAAACCACAAGTAATGACAGCGATGAGGAAGGCGATGATTACACAGTAATTCATTATTGACTGCATTTCTTATTAAATTTATGGAGATAAAATAATCATTAACCCTGTGCTGACCGGGGCACATCTTGTTCAAAATCAAGATAGATTAAACAGGCAGTTAGTTTTTTTTTTTTTTTTTTAAATCGGGTAATTTTTATTAACCACCAACTTCATTTTCCATTTTCATAACAGAAAGTTACAAACTTAACGTGAACAATACAGATCACAATTTACATACAATGCAGACAACAATTCCCCTCCCTCCCAGGCAAGTGAAGCAGTGCAGCGGTGTATATTTTATCAGAGTTCCTATACCAGGAATTGTATACGTTCCCAGTTCCAGCTCCTAGGGCTCATACTGAACTGTCCTGCAGATCGGCATGTTCCTAGAGGGGTACCGGAAGCGTTAATAGGACCCTAGTGTGTATAAGATTCGCTTTCCCCTCCAGAGGTCTAGATATGGATCAAGTCATCTCTAAGCAAAGCTCCAGATGGCAAACCTGGAGTAGAGATCCAGTTACCCCAAATAGCATCAAACTTCTTGAGTATCCCTCTTTTTTTATATACCGCTTTCTCCAGTTTAATATAATTGTTTACTCTCGTACGGAATTCTGTAATGGTAGGGACAGTGGGTTGAATCCAGTGTGATGCAATAAGTTTGCAGGCTTGGTATAGTAGTCTTGCAACAGTTAATGTCAGTGCATTACCTTCACATGAATCCTCGAGCCACCCTAGGATGCACGTGATTGGGGAGCCCTGAAGAGTTATTGAGCATACCTTCCTTACTATTTCTAATACTTCATTCCAGAATGGCCCGATTTTGACACAACTCCAAAACATATGCAGTAAATCTGCCCCTTCCACCCCACATTTGGGGCATTTCGATGTATCCCATGCCCCTATTTTCTCCAGGACAACCGGTGTCTTATATGCTCTATGAATCAGCAGGAGCTGTGAGTATCTATGCATCTCTGAGAGGGATAATTGGGGTGTCATTTCTAGGATATTGTTCCACTGTTCCTCAGATATTGGTCCTACATCTATTTCCCATTTGTTTTTCACTGTTAAGGGAGACTTCTCCAAATGTTTACTAAGTAGTAGATTGTACATACTTGAGATGAGCCCTTTCGTGCTCTTTGCCTGCCCCAATAGTCCTATCACGGGAAAGGAGCCTACTTCTCTGACCTCATCTTTAAACTGAGTTTACCATGCGTGTCGTAACTGTAGATATTGATAGAAGGAACGATGTGGGATATTATACTGTTCTTGCAGTTGGTCAAATTGTTTAAGTCTCCCACCTTCTAGTATTTTGTCCACTGTCACTACTCCTGCTGTCAACCAAGTGTCAATTTCGTTAAGTTTTTGGAGTTCTGGAAAATGAGCATTGTGCCATATTGGGGTATGTTTGGTCCAACCCATAAAACCTACACACGACTTCCCCCTGTCCCATACTTTGTATAATAACTGAACTGTCGGAGCGTCTTTCCACTGTTTGTGTCCATCTAAGATTTCTAGGAGGTGTACTGGAAGTTTCCATGGTGAACCCTCTATTATCAGTTTACCTGCCGACCCTAATTGATGGCAGTTAGGTTTTGTAGGTTTGTTCTTAAATTGAATTTGTATGTAAGTTGGAACTGTATATTTTATAATTGTAACCCCAGCCAAAGAAATTTTTTGTCCCAGTGACGATTGGATTATAAAACTTTTGGGTTGTCATAAGAACCAGGATTAACAATAAAGCGTAATTGCAGACACCTTAGATAATTCGTAACTAGGGATCGTAACTGGGTGTTCTGAAGTAGGGTAGTGCCTGTATAAGTATTTATAATAGTGTGCAGCAGGGCTCCATCTTCACAGTCATGTTCTCCTGGTCACCCTGGAAGTGCTGAGATAGATGCAGGGATCCCTTCCCAGTGCCTTATTCCTCTAATCTGTAGAAGTGGAGCTTCACTACTGAGCATTTACATGAAATGTAGCCACATTTGTCTCCACTAAAAGCCTAGATCTGTGGTGCACAACCTTTTCTCACAGGCCATATGCCTTTAAAGCCTCAAGTTGTGTCCCATACCCTGCTGACAGTCAGAGTCCAATGATCTCTTCCATATATCTCTTCTGATATAAGCATTCATTGGTGCAGGAGGCTGGTAGGTGTGAGTACAGCTGAGAAGTCCTTACCGTCCTGGGTCCTCTCCCGCTGCTCTGTTTCCCGACTCTGGTTGTATAAGCTGGCGTCAGGACCCAGTGCAGAGAGAACCCAAAAGGGTGCTGTTTGGTGCAGGGAGGAGAGGAGAAGCTGCAGTGTTTGGTGCAGGGAGGAGAGGAGAAGCTGCAGTGTTTGGTGCAGGGAGGAGAGAAGAAGCTGCAGTGTGCGGTGCAGGTAGGAGAAGCTGCAGTGTGCGGTGCAGGGAGGAGAAGCTGCAGTGTGCGGTGCAGGGAAGAGAGGAGAAGCTGCAGTGTTTGGTGCAGGGAGGAGAGAAGAAGCTGCAGTGTGCGGTGCAGGGAGGAGAGAAGAAGCTGCAGTGTGCGGTGCAGGGAGGAGAGAAGAAGCTGCAGTGTGCGGTGCAGGGAGGAGAGGAGAAGCTGCAGTGTGCGGTGCAGGGAGGAGAGGAGAAGCTGCAGTGTGCGGTGCAGGGAGGAGAGGAGAAGCTGCAGTGTGCGGTGCAGGGAGGAGAGGAGAAGCTGCAGTGTGCGGTGCAGGGAGGAGAGGAGAAGCTGCAGTGTGCGGTGCAGGGAGGAGAGGAGAAGCTGCAGTGTGCGGTGCAGGGAGGAGAGGAGAAGCTGCAGTGTGTGGTGCAGGGAGGAGAGGAGAAGCTGCAGTGTGCGGTGCAGGGAGGAGAGGAGAAGCTGCAGTGTGCGGTGCAGGGAGGAGAGGAGAAGCTGCAGTGTGCGGTGCAGGGAGGAGAGAAGAAGCTGCAGTGTGCGGTGCAGGGAGGAGAGGAGAAGCTGCAGTGTGCGGTGCAGGGAGGAAAGGAGAAGCTGCAGTGTGCGGTGCAGGGAGGAGAGGAGAAGCTGCAGTGTGCGGTGCAGGGAGGAGAGGAGAAGCTGCAGTGTGCGGTGCAGGGAGGAGAGGAGAAGCTGCAGTGTGCGGTGCAGGGAGGGGAGAAGAAGCTGCAGTGTGCGGTGCTGGGAGGAGAGAAGAAGCTGCAGTGTGCGGTGCTGGGAGGAGAGAAGAAGCTGCAGTGTGCGGTGCAGGGAGGAGAGGAGAAGCTGCAGTGTGTGGTGCAGGGAGGAGAGGAGAAGCTGCAGTGTGTGGTGCAGGGAGGAGAGGAGAAGCTGCAGTGTGCGGTGCTGGGAGGAGAGAAGAAGCTGCAGTGTGCGGTGCTGGGAGGAAAGAGGAGCCAGAAAAGGATAGGGTTTATTTTTGTTGTCTGTTCTGTTCGGTCTCCAGTTTTATTATTGTTTCTCTATTATTATTATCATTGTCTGCTCTGGGGTCTCCAGTTTCATTCTCTGGTCTGTGGACTCAGGGCCGGCTCCAGGTTTCAGTGGGCCCCTGGGCGAAAGAGCCTCAGTGGGCCCCTTAACAGTGAACTCATGTGGCGGCAGCTGCAGCCTCTATTAATAATTACTAATAATTAATTGGCCCACCCCTGACTGCAGCCTCTATTAATTATTACTAATAATTAATTGGCCCACCCCTGACTGCAGCCTCTATTAATTATTACTAATACCTTATATACTCGAGTATAAGCCTAGTTTTTCAGCACAAAAAATGTGCTGAAAAACTCAAACTCGGCTTATACTCGAGTCAAAAAAATAAATATATCTAAACTCACCTTTCCGGTGACCCCTGTATATCTTCTGTGCTATCTGTCCGGCAGCGGCGGCAGGCTATATACACTGGGGCAGGGTCTGGCAGGCTATATACAGTGGGGCAGAGCCTGGCTGGCTATATACTGAGGAGGCTGTGACCAATGCATTTCCCACCCTCGGCTTATACTCGAGTCAATAGGTTTTCCCAGTATTTTGTGGTAAAATTAGGGGCCTCGGCTTATACACGGGTCGGCTTATACTTGAGTATATACGGTAATTAATTGGCCCACCCCTGACTGTAGCCTCTATTAATTATTACTAATAATTAATAGGCCCACCCCTGACTGCAGCCTCTATTAATTATTACTAATAATTAATTGGCCCATCCGAGGCTGCAGCCTCTATTAATTATCTTGCAGCTGGGCAGCCCCCATGTATTAATGTAGAACCTCCTCGGTCCTCGGGCAGTAAAAAAATAATAAACTGTAAACTAACCTTGAGAATGCAGGTACAGCGATGATCGATCTGTCCGTTCTCCACTGTTCTGCCACGATCTTCACTGACTTCAGCGCAGCGTCCGGCAGGGAGGCATGCGCTGTGAAGTCATCACGCTGAGCGCTCAGGCTCAGATACGCGCTGACGCTGATTTCTTCCACGATGATCTGCGCTGGCGCCGCCCCCTGTCAAGCCGTGTCAGATCGTCGCACATAGTAAGATTGGGGAAGCGTGTGTTTCAATTACATTAGCGACGGCATCCTTGTCGCTGATGTAATTGAAAGATACGCTGCCGCGGTTTGATCCATGGCCATGGTGGGCCCCTGTGGAGCTCTGGGGCCCCGGCACTTGCCCGGGTCAGCCGGGTGCTGACGCCGGCTCTGTGAGGACTCCACTGTTATAGTCTACTTTTAAGGCAGTATTTGGTGTTTGGGTGGTATTTATTGCTGTGGTGTTTATAATTTGGGGGGGGGGGGCATTTTGTGCTGCATTGTGGTTGTTGGTGCATCTAGGCTGCCGGTTACTGGTGCAGCCCCTTAATGTTGAACATTATGACAATGTGGCTCTCGGACCAATAGATGTGGTTCACCTTCGGCCTAAATCCTTAGATCAGGAATAGAATCGGAGTCAGTCCGTTTTATGACTACTCTGACACCACAGCCCTGCTATGCAGAAAATGGAGCTTCCTTTGAGAACAGCATTCTGGAGGCCAAAAATTCTGATAATCCTGTACTATGCGCCTTGGTACCGCAGTCTCCTCCAGCGATTTCTGCCACTAAAAATTACAACCTGTCGTGGATTTCTACAAAGAGGAAGTAAATTCAGGTTCTACAGATTTTTGAAGCAGTCAGTATAATGTAGTAAAATCCTGCCACCTGGTGCTGAGAACAGCTACTACACTGCCGTATTCTACTATATGTTCAACTGCTCCTTGGAAGGAAACCTGAAGACATGGGGTTGTTTGATATCCCCCTAACCAAAGACTTATGGGTAGAGTTGAAAAAGCAGTTTTTGTTCCCAATGACGACCAGTATGTGCAACACCCCTGTCAATAAATAGGCAGGCTGGTAATTGTGAATAGCGCCCTCTCCAGGTTAGAAACTGTCGGAGGGAGTCATGAACCCTCTCGTAAGTTTCTAGGACTGGGTCATTATGTAATTGCAGCTGTAGCCTCTGCCTGAACAAGCAATAGTTTAATGGGTGTAGGATGTTAACCAATTATTTGGCTGTATTGTAAACTGGAGTGTGATTGGAGAGGTGCTACCACTTGAGCAGGGGGAGTATTAAACCCCTGTGCAGTGGGAGCACAGGTCTCTTTACCACCAGGTCTCTCAGCACATCGTCTGAGTGAAGAAAGTGTCGGGGTGAAGCACACCTTCAGTACTGACACAGAACCCAATCCCAAGACCCTGAGTCAGGAGACTCCAATCCAGAGCTGCAGCTTCCATAGTTTGGACAAAGCTCCATCCCAGCTGCATCTACTACCGGGCTGGTGCACTATTCCTGAGGACTACTCTCCACGACCACTCCAGTACCAGAATCCGCTGTTGACTGTACTGGCCCGTTGCCTGCAACCTGTTGTTCAATAAAGAACCGTGAGTTGATTGACCCAACGTTGCCTCCGTCTGATCCCTGGATACAGTTGTCTACCACCACGGGCTACCCATCCATTGCCCAGGGATATATCTTACAGACACTCAGGGGTTGCCCCAGGGAGATCTGGTACATCATCCTCTCTGTCCATATTTCTTGCACCTAATGAGTGCACCCAAAAGAGTTGAGTGACAAATCTATTAACAGCCCAAAAACATGTGCAATAATGACCCAAAAAGGATGATAAATGTCCCCCTAATTGTTTCTCTGATACTTTCTTGTCTCAATAAATGTAACTCTCAACTAATTGGTCTTCCAGTTTCTAAACTTTCCCCTCTACTGCATCTTCAATGCAGCAACACCAGGGTAGGACCACCACTGCTATCTCAAAAAAGTAACATGAAAAGCTAGACGCTGAGCCAAACGTATGAAACACTCAAGAAAAAAACATGTGTCATGTAGCAAAAACAAAATACTTTATTGAATAAATTCATGAAATAAACACCAGCCAAAAACAAAATAAAAACAATTTAAAAAAGGGGTTAAGATAATGTCCTCATGAAAGTTCCTTTTATAACCCCCCAAAACCACAACCCACTATAGGAAAAAATTGTTGGTGCACAGTAACATTGGCAGGTCCAGAAAGAAAATGTAGTCAAATAACACTATTGGGCCGTAGTGGAGACGTAAATTTTAGTTTTTTAGACAGTTTTTGGCAGTTTTTTGTGGGTGCAAAAATCTGGCGCAGTTAGGTAATGTGACACATTTTTAGGCACACATCAAAGTTCGCCACTTTTTTTTTCGCCTTATCTGACATAGTGAGCGGCTGTTATACAGATGTTTGCTCGGCATCTATCACAAATTTGCGCAAAAAAGGCACTTACTCTGAGCAGATGAACTTCAAAAAACTTTACTTTTCATTACTGAAAACAAAGGTTTCCACTTCCCAAATGAAAAATTCCCTCTATGCAACATAAAATATACTTCTGCTCAGTTATAAAATGTAAAATTTCTCCAGTAACGACTTCATCATTGTCTATGGGATCATCTCTGGGAGTGATTATTGTCTTATTGTACAGATCTGAAAATATTATCAGTCTCCATTTCATGTACATTATAATAAAAAAGGCAAATAGTAATTTGAGCAAGAATGTATTTTTTTTTACATCTCTGTAACTTTTAGTCCCTGCAGTTACATCACAATGTGGTCCGGACATTGTACAAGCTGAGACTTTATGTGCAGAGATGAAGCCCTGAACGTTCTGTCACATTTTCTCAATCTCGTTCCATTATTAGTCTCAAATGAGATCTACTTTGTAGGGTAAAAATTAGAGACAAATTTGGCGCAAATGAATCGGACATGAGACAATTCCAAAACGCATTTACTAAGACAGAACAAGATCCATCATAACTCACAAGCCAAAAAAAAAGAATAAACCAGGTGCAAAAATAGGCGAACCTGAGACCCACTACTATTAATTTCGCCCTTTGTGACCACAAAAATGTATAGTACAGAATTACAATGGCAAAAGTCGCCCAAGGCTAAGATAGGACATGGTGAACAATGACTCCTAACAATGCTCAAAGAAAACCCATATGCAATAGAAACAAAGTACAATCACATACTGGCCTGGCTGGATAATAACATAGTGCAGTGGAGGGAAGAGAGTGGTGCCCCATGCATATCACCACGTAAATGTGGCTTCCTCACCACCTCGCTGGTGTAGAGACGCCGTGGTATAAATACCTTAAATGTAATCCTGATATCTTTCAGCTGTGCCGCATCACATGCGGACAATGGCTGCGCCCATGCAGGATTTGTTGCGTGTACGGTGCGAGGGTTAAATACTCAGCACAGGTGCAATGAAGTGTGCAGTATGCATATGTGGTCAACTAGAATGAGTGTGTCATTATGTATCAAATTAATGTCAATGGGGCACATTTACTTACCCGGCCCATTCGCGATCCAGCGGCGCGTTCTCTGCACAGGATTCGGGTCCGGCTGGGATTTAAGATGGTAGTTCCTCCGCCGTCCACCAGGTGGCGCTGCAGCGCCGAAAATAATCTTAACGCCCCGGAATGCACCATCCCATAGAAGGTGAAGGTGAGCGCTCCCCAAGCGACACATTTTCGGATTTTAAATGCGGCGGTTTTTCCGAATACGTCGGGTTTTCGTTCGGCCACGCCCCCCCCGATTTCTGTCGCGCGCATGCTGGCCCCGATGCGCCACAATCCGATCGCGTGCGCCAAAAACCCGGGGCAATTCATGTACAAGCGGCGCAAATCGGAAATATTCGGGTAACACGTCGGGAAAACGCGAATCGGGCCCTTAGTAAATGACCCCCAATGTGTCTAATATCCGCAATCAATGTTATCTAAATGCCACTAATATAACACAAAACCTGTGACAATATACAACAGCCATTACGGCTGATGCACAAATATATATATATCTCTACAAGGATACATAACAAATACTTTTACTTGTGTAAGAGCCATATAAACTACTAATAAATTCATATACCCTATACATTATTAATGTTTAATTTTTAATGTTCACTGCATTGGGGGCCCATCCTTTTTCCATATCCAATTTAAATCCCCTTCATCCACAAAGCTCTCTACAATGCCGCACCTCCCTACCGCTCTTACCTCATCCCAGTCTATCGCCCAAACTTGTGCTGTTTGAGTGTCCTGCTATCTAAGTTTATTCTCCTCTTTCATTTGAACCTCCAAATCATGTTTCCAAGACTTCTCCTAAGCTGCACCAATTCTTTAGGACTATGACCCTGGACTATGAGACTAATACCCAACTACTAAAACTTCAAACGTGCCCTATAAGCTCATCTCTTCAGGCAGGACTATCATACTTAGGAAGTGTTTGTAACTTTCTCTGCTCACTAACCAACTATGTGCATGTACTCCTCCATTCTCTATTTACTCTCAGTACTTAATTAAACAAGATAGGCCCATTCACCATGAACTCTGTGAATATAGATAGGGGCTGGCTGTATTTTTTTTTATTTTTTTATTTTTCTATATATGTGTCAGTACAACTACTGACCACCAGATGGCGGTATTGATTTGCAGAAATGACAGCACATGGTGAACCTGAGCTGCAGCATGTAGGGGCAGAGTTACTTACCTGGTCCTGTTGCGATCCCGCGGTGCGTTGTCCGACGAGGTTTTCGGGTCTGTCGCGATTCACTAAGATTGTATACCCAAGTTCCTGCATCCATCGCTTCTGTGCAGAGGTCCACCGGGGGTTCATCTGCTTCTTCCAGGTGCTTGTAAGTGCGTGTCTTGTCGACACATTTCTAAATGTTAAATCCAGCGCACTGTCCGAATCCGTCGGGTTGTCCGACAGCATGCCCCCCGAAGGAAAATGTGCTGCGCGGACCCAAAGTAAATGAGCCTCTTAGTCTTATCGTGAGACTGGCCCACATGTAAGTTACCTGTAATGGGTGGAGGGTGCCACAGATTCATGAATTGTGCATACATTCTTCACAAGTCTGGCACCCCCTGCACTGCTCCAGCACTTTTTTTTTGGCTCACATTTAATGTAAAGCGCGTGACACATTTCTGTCCGACGCTGCATGATGTGGTGCACGGTCCACTGAATTTTGTGTCGCCTCGGGTAAGTACAGCCAAGACACAAACTTCACAGACACTTTAAAAATACATGTGCAAGCAGTTTGCACTGAAAAGAATGTGCAGGGGGTTTAATAAATGCAGTGAGTGCAGCTCTGGAGTATAGTATAGGACAGTGGTGGCAAACCTTTTAGCAGCGGAGTGCCCAAAAAGCAACCCAAAACCCCCCTTATTTATTGCGAGGTGCCAACCAAAAATTAAAGCAGTAACTTATTGCTCTGAGTGCCGCCTCTGGCACCAGTGCCATAGGTTCGCCACTACTGGTATAGGATGTAACTCGGGATCAGTACAGGATAAGTAATGTCATGTATGTACACAGTGACTGCACCAGCAGCAGAATAGTGAGTGCAGCTCTGGGGTATAATACAGGATGTAACTCAGGATCAGTACAGGATAAGTCATGTCATGTATGTACACAGTGACTGCACCAGCAGCAGAATAGTGAGTGCAGCGGTGGAGTGTAATACAGGATGTAAGTTAGGATCAGTACAGGATAAGTAATGTCATGTATGTACACAGTGACTGCACCAGCAGCAGAATAGTGAGTGCAGCACTGGAGTATAATACAGGATGTAACTCAGGATCAGTACAGGATAAGTAATGTCATGTATGTACACAGTGACTGCACCAGCAGCAGAATAGTGAGTACAGCTCTGGGGTATAATACAGGATGTAACTCGGGATCAGTACAGGATAAGTAATGTCATGTATGTACACAGTGACTGCACCACCAGCAGAATAGTGAGTGCAGCTCTGGAGTATAATACAGGATGTAACTCAGGATCAGTACAGGATAAGTAATGTCATGTATGTACACAGTGACTGCACCAGCAGCAGAATAGTGAGTGCAGCTCTGGAGTATAATACAAGATGTAACTCAGGATCAGTACAGGATAAGTAATGTCATGTATGTACACAGTGACTGCACCAGCAGCAGAATAGTGAGTGCAGCTCTGGAGTATAATACAGGATGTAACTCAGGATCAGTACAGGATAAGTAATGTCATGTATGTACACAGTGACTGCACTGGCAGCAGAATAGTGAGTGCAGCTCTGGGGTATAATACAGGATGTAACTCAGGATCAGTACAGGATAAGTAATGTCATGTATATACACAATGACTGCACCAGCAGCAGAATAGTGAGTGCAGCTCTGGAGTATAATACTGGATGTAACTCAGGATCAGTACAGGATAAGTAATATCATGTATGTACACAGTGACTGCACCAGCAGCAGAATAGTGAGTGCAGCTCTGGAGTATAATACATGATGTAACTCAGGATCAGTACAGGATAAGTAATGTCATGTATGTACACAGTGACTGCACCAGCAGCAGAATAGTGAGTGCAGCTCTGGAGTATAATACATGATGTAACTCAGGATCAGTACAGGATAAGTAATGTCATGTATGTACACAATGGGGCACATTTACTTACCCGGCCCATTCGCGATCCAGCGGCGCGTTCTCTGCACAGGATTCGGGTCCGGCTGGGATTTAAGATGGTAGTTCCTCCGCCGTCCACCAGGTGGCGCTGCAGCGCCGAAAATAATCTTAACGCCCCGGAATGCACCATCCCATAGAAGGTGAAGGTGAGCGCTCCCCAAGCGACACATTTTCGGTTTTTAAATGCGGCGGTTTTTCCGAATACGTCGGGTTTTCGTTCGGCCACGCCCCCCCGATTTCTGTCGCGCGCATGCCGGCCCCGATGCGCCACAATCCGATCGCGTGCGCCAAAAACCCGGGGCAATTCATGTACAAGCCGCGCAAATCGGAAATATTCGGGTAACACGTCGGGAAAACGCGAATCGGGCCCTTAGTAAATGACCCCCAGTGACTGCACCAGCAGAATAGTGAGTGCAGCTCTGGAGTATAATACAGGATGTAACTCAGGATCTGTACAGGATAAGTAATGCCATGTATATACACAGTGACTGCACCAGCAGAATAGTGAGTGCAGCTCTGGAGCTCGTTAACTATGTGTGCGGTGTTGATCGGCAGTGTCTGTGTTGCTTCTCCCAAACTAGGCCGACAGGGGACAGGAATAGCCAGTTACCCTCCAACTCCCCCCAAGTCAGCAGAGAAGTAGAAGACCTGCAAGACCTCTGGAAAGCTGTGTACATTGGGAAAGCTGAGTGCTCAGAGAGGTCAGGCTGACCTCAGTGGGGAATGTTTAGGAACCGGGAGTCTATTTCTACCTATGCCTCTTGGGCTCTAGACCACCTATCTGAGATAATGGTTTGGTTGCTAGTGAGACTGTTGCAAAATCATTACCAGCTTTGAGAGTGAGGGGTGGAGTGACTGGTGGTGCCGGTGGTGCGGCTGAGTGTAACATGGAGTTGGGTACAGGGGTTGGTCCGGTTTCTCCCCCAGTGGCGAACCCTGTTAAGAGCTATGCCAGTGTCGCTGCTGGGGGAAGTAGGGTTCCATCATCCTCGTCTCTGGGCTCTGGGGACAGCTTTTTGCAACGGCGCCTCCTGCAGGCCTTACAGAAGGGAGAAAGGACGATCAATGTAGCGGGGCAGGAGGTTGATTTGTCGTTTTGGATAGAGAGGCACGGCCTGTCTGCCTTCCGAGAGCAAAGAGGCAGGGAGACACCATGGTCGCTCCCAACAACCGGGCCGGGTGCTAACCGTAGGAATGTGGTGCGTCTTCGGTGGCGTGGCAGTGATGTGTGTCCCCCTCGGGCACGGGTAGTTGAGTTTCTATTGAAGATGGACTTCAAGGCGGCTGACATCTTTGCCTTGATCCATCCCTATGGTACATCTGAGTTTGATATCAGCTTTGTTCGGCCGGAGGGGCTTGAGCTCTTCTGGTCCAACTATGAACTGAGATACAATGAGCCCGAGTGGCGGGACTTTGCTGTGCAAGCAGTGTCCCGCCAGAGCGAACTCAAGAAAGTGACTGTTCTTACCCGTAACGAATCACTATCTTGCTTTGACATCATGGCCTGGATGAATTGCTATGGAGAGGTGCTGGGAGTACCTGAGAAAAATCTGGTGAAGTTGAGCCCTTCAGGTAAGTAAGCCGCCCACATTCCTTCATCAGCCTTCCTGGGGAGGGATCGGATCCTGATCTTCTACCGGGGGCAGCCTAAGCTGTGTCACAGGTGCGGTGATCCCACACATTTCAGCGCAAACGGGATGTCGGCCATCTCTCTGCATCCTGTACAGATCAGATTAGGTGTAACCTTTGAGGTGATCTAGGTCACCCGTACAGTCGTTGTCTTCTTTCCTTCACTAATGAGGACTCAATAATGGCGACACCCACTCCTTTGATGCTTGTGCCCATTAATGTCGCCAGCATTAAGTCTGATGCGGCTAGATTTGCAGCCTTTGATTTTCTCGGCCGTGTTGAAGCCAACATTTTATTTTTGCAGGAGACCAGGCTGCCGGATTTGGCGGCTGTGTTTAAAGCTAAGAGCGAATGGAGACACGGGCCTTCCTATTGGTCTCTTGCGGCCGAGCCGTATAGCGGAGTGACGGTCCTTTTTACTGCACCGGTAGAATGCCGACGAGTTATTGAGTTAGAAATGGGGAGGTGCCTGATCCTGGATGTCCTCATGAAGGGACAAGAGCTTTTGTCTAATAACATCTATGGTCCCCAAGAAGAAACTTTATTAATCCCTTAATGGCCGCCTTATCGGGATTCTACAATGGTTATTAAGGGTACTTCTTTTGACACGATGCCTTTCCACAGCGGCGCGTCAGAAGAAGATTTTGGGACATCGGGTTAGGTTGGTGCCTGTGTCGGGCTGTGATGTGACAGCCCAGACCCGGCACTAACACGTGTTTTCTGATGCCGAGTGTTTAACCCCTTACACGCCACGTTCAAGCATAACCGCGGCGTGTAAGCGTGTCCCACATGGATCGGACCCCCCGGTGTGCTTACAGGGGGATCCGATCCCTCCTGCCGACGAGTGCCCCGAGGCTCCCCGAGGTTCTGTATTGCAGTGTAAAGGCTTGAACAAGTGATCGGATGATCGCTTGTTCAAGCCAAAGGATGGAAAATGGAAAAAAAAAAAAAAAAGATTAAATCATTCTATAATAATAATTATATAAATAAAATTAAAGTCCCATAATCTCCCCTGTTACACATACAAGGCAAATAAAGTATATAAAACACATAAACACAAAAAAATTGGACATATTTGGCATCACCGCATCCGTTTTACCGTATATACTCGAGTATAAGCCGACCCGAGTATAAACCGAGGCCCCTAATTTTACCACAAAATACTGGGAAAACCTATTGACTCGAGTATAAGCCGAGGGTGGGAAATGCATTGGTCACAGCCTCCCCAGTATATAGCCAGCCAGGCTCTGCCCCAGTGTATATAGCCAGCCAGCCCCTGCCCCAGTGTATATAGCCAGCCAGCCCCTGCCCCAGTGTATATAACCTGCCAGACCCTGCCCCAGTGTATATAGCCAGCCAGCCCCTGCCCCAGTGTATATAGCCAGCCAGCCCCTGCCCCAGTGTATATAGCCAGCCAGCCCCTGCCCCAGTGTATATAGCCTGCCAGCCCCTGCCCCAGTGTATATAGCCTGCCAGCCCCTGCCCCAGTGTATATAGCCTGCCAGCCCCTGCCCCAGTGTATATAGCCTGCCAGCCCCTGCCCCAGTGTATATAGCCTGCCAGACCCTGCCCCAGTGTATATAGCCTGCCAGACCCTGCACAGAAGATATACAGGGGTCGCCTGAAAGGTGAGTTTAGATATATTTATTTTTTTGACTCGAGTATAAGCCGAGCTTGGGTTTTTCAGCACATTTTTTGTGCTGAAAAACTAGGCTTATACTCGAGTATATAAGGTAATCTGTACAATAAATCTTAATCAATATTGAACCTGGTCGGTGAACGACGAAAGCACGAAAAACTTCCTGTAATATACAATCTTTCATCAAACACCATCACAAAAAAATGTTCTAAAAAGTGATAAAAATAAAATTAAGCCCTCAACCAGATCTGACAACAGAAAAATACAATAGTTATGGCCCTGAAAAGTTGTCCATGGTAAAAACAATGCGATTTTCTCCAATATTGGTTTTGCTCAGTAAAATTGAGCAGAGATATATAAATGAGGTATCACCGCAATTGTAATGAACCAGAGAATAAAGATTAAAAAAAAGTGCTAAAAATCCAAAATAAAAATTGATGATTTTGTTTGTGTCCCCCTTGAAATAGTTAATAAAATCTTATGAATAAGCTTAAGACCCTCCTAAATAATTATCTATACATTGTATCTCATCCCCTACATAATAAGCCTCATATGTTTGCATTAACAAAAAAAATTTAAATTTATAGCTTGTCCAATGTGACAATACAAATCTGCTGTGAATAGCGCTGCTTTGATCCTATGCTCGGCTGTGCGCCCATACAAAGGTTTACCACCACATATGGGGTATCAGTACACTTGGGAGAAATTGGGCATCAAACGTTGCAATGCGTTTCATCATTTAATTTATTATGAAACTGTCAGTTTTGGCCTAAATTAATGTATTTTCCAAAAAAATTCAAAAGTTTCTAAATCGCAGGTCCATATTGTTTTAACCCATGTGAAACACTTAAAGGGTTAATAGAACCAATAGAAGTTGTTTTACCTACGTTGAGGGGTGAACTTTTTATAGTGGGGTAATTTATGGGGTTTTACTATTACCGTATATACTCCAGTATAAGCCGACCCAAGTATAAGCCGAGGCCCCTAATTTTACCACAAAACCTATATTTTTGTTACTTGAGTATAAGCCGAGTTTGGGTTTTCAGCACATTTTTTTGTGCTGAAAAACTAGGCTTATGCTCGAGTATATATATTTAGGCCTTTTCGAAGTCACTTGAAAGCTGAGTTGTCCATCAAAATGTGAGTTTTGGCAATTTTCGTGAAAAATGATAGGAGGCATAAAATATCATCCCAACATAAAGCAGACATTCCGTAAATGTTAATTATCAAGCTTTTTGGGTAGTTTTACTTCCTGTCTGGAAAGCAGAACATTTCAAACTTGGAAAATAAAGAAATTTTAAAAACTTTTGCCAAATTTTCACTTTTTTTCAGAACTAAACGCAAAACTTATCACTTAAATTTTACAACTAACATGAAGTACAATGTGTCACAAGAAAACATGCTCAAAATCATCGGGATATGTTAAAGTGTTCCGGAGTTATAATCAATTATCATGAGACATGTCAGATTTGAAAAATTGAGTCTGGTCATTGAGCTGAAAACTAGTGTCGGTGATAAGGGGTTAAACAGACATGGGTACATCAACATTGGCCTGACATAGAAATGGTAACAATGTAGCGCCTTTTAGGGCGGCATGAATTCAAAGCCAAACAAGGAAGATAAGTTGACAGTGGGGAGAAAGAAAAAGGGAAGACCGGTTGGGTGTGTAGAATTGGGGGGGGGAGTTAAGAAGAGGACGGTAACGGGGGAAGGGGTAGCCGGAGAGCTGAAAGAGACTGCACCTTCTCTCCATGATCGCTAGTTTTGGAGCGTTCGGTACTCAGTAGAGGATAGAAACTATTGCCAGTGCAGCCTGGTATTGGAAAATCGGGTACATGAGTTCCTCCATTCTGTGCGTGGAGGCCACTTCTGCCAACCATTCGGAAGTTGGGTGGGTGGGGATTGTGGATTCTTATACCCAGTTATTTAATGCCTTCTGGCGGCCAAATGAAAGGATATCCCGACATCAAGCCAGGCATGTCGGTGGGAGGGAGTGAGACATTGAGAGCTTCAGATTTGGTCATGTTGACCTTTAAGTTCAACCACCGGCCAAACTTGTCCAGGTCATTTATCAGCGTGGAAAGGGTGCAGTGGGGATCTGTTATATAGACCAGTAAGTCCTCCGCAAAGGCTGAACATTTGTATTCCGTCCCTGCAATCTGGTACCTCCTAATGTCTGAATCGCCGCCAGGAAGTGCTCCATTACCAGTACTATAGGAGTGGGGATAGGGGGCAACCTTGGCGGGTGCCATTGTGGATGTCGAACTAATCAAATAGACTGCCACTTATTTTAAGTCTGGACGAGGGATTGCGGTAAAGGGAAAGGATTCTGGCTGTGAAATTTGGGCCTAAGCCTATATTGGAGAGGGTCTAACTGAGAGAGAACCATGAGATTCTATCGAAAGCCTTTTCAACATCTAGGGAAAGAATCATCAAAGGTTTCTGGTGTGACTGGGCTTAATGCATTATGTCCAGGGTTTTTAAGGTGTTGTCTCGGCCCTCTGCCCGGCACAAATCCCACCTGGTCCATGTAGATGAGGGTCCGCAACAATGGGTTGAGTCTGTTAGACTGTAATCTTTAGGTCTACATTAAGTAGAGAGATGGGAAGGTAGTTGGAGCACAATTTTGGGTCTTTACCGGGTTTGGGGATGAAAACAACATGAGCAGATGTGGATTGCACCGGGAAGGGAGAGTCAGGGGTGACTGTGTTAAAGGCCTTTATTAGTACTGGGTTCAGTTCCTATAAGAAGTGTTTAAAGAATTTGCCTGTAAATCCGTCTGGACCTGGGATTTTGGCTCCGGGTAGGTTCTTGACCACCTTAGCAAACTCTGATGGAGTGAATGGGTCCTCCAAATCAATGATGGAGTTTGCCTGGGGGGGGGGGGTGACATGGAGGTGGAGAGGGGAGACCCGGGGTCGGCTCTTGGGGTGCAGCCGGAAGGTTGTAGAGTGAGGTGTAGCAGGAGAGAAAGGTGGAGTGGTGTGTACCACTTTATTCTGGGTGGATTTAATATTTGTGGATGAAGGCTGTGCTATGCTTTTAAGGGCTTAAGTGAGCATGCGGCCGCATTTGTTGCCATACTCATACTATGGCACACCTGCAAGATTCCTCCTTAGGCTATTTCTAATAGGAGCTTAACCTTTAACTTTGCCGCTTGGAGGTACCAGAGAATTGGGCTGGAAAGGGTCTGTTTATGTCTCAGGGCATGGTTAGTCTTGGGATCTGGGTTGTGTGTCTGTGGAAGTGGTGAAGTCCTCCCCCTACTGAAGCGGACGTGAAGTTCATCTATAGGGGAGGTTATGCTCTCTAAGTCCAGCAGCGGTCGGACAGCAGCTCTTTGTGCCAGGGTGGCAGTATCTTGATCTGGGTTTTCTGGTACTGGATTTGCCTTTGGTCCCTTAGCTGTTCTAAGATTTGTTCCTTGAGAGAATAGAAGTGCATTCGGTACACTACATCTCTTAAGTTCTGTGCATTGGGGTCAGGGGGCAGAGAGCCCGGTGGGCTGTCTATTTCTATATGAGTAGTGGGGGTCGTCCGAGGACTCCATCGACGATTTCCATTACAGAGGAGAATGGTGATGCAGGTTATATGGATTCTGGCAGGCCTTTTATGCACAAATTGTTGCGCCTGCTTCTATTTTTAATGTTGTCCATGTGTTGTTGCACCGCCGGTAGTTGCATTTGGTGGTGTTGAAGGGTATCTTGCATGGCCTCTAGACCCCGGTTAGTTAAAGATTGTGCCTGATCCAGGTCATCTACTCTAGTTGTCAGGAAAGTAACATCAGAACGCAGACTAGCAAATTCTTTACGACATTCAACCAGGATCTGAGAAGCAAATCCTCCTTGGTGGGTAGGAAGGAGAGTAGAGAGTTAATGTTTCCGCCCCGTGGGGAGTCTGTCCCCCTGAGGAGCTGGTAGAGGGGGCCTTGCGAGCGGGGCTTGGGCCAGAGCCGTGCCTTCTGGAGTACCAGGGGCTATTCCAGTGAGTTGGCAGGTGGGCACTGGAAGAAGGGTGAAGATTGGGTAGGCCATGGGGTGTTGGTGGCCCGAGGTGAGGCCCACAGGATCTAAGTGGTAGGAGAGAGGGGGGCCTGGTGCACCATGTGAGGTGTGCTTCCGCCATGGGAGATGATGTGGTGGGGTATGGGGCGAGTATGGCTTGCGCCTTAGGGCCTAGGGCTTCTTTAGTATTTACAGAATCCGGACGACAGTTCATAGTATGCTTTTAGGTATCCAGTGAGGAGGGAGTTGGCGAGTCTAGAATAGACAGGTTTTATTTAAAGGGGGAAGTAATTTCTTCAGCAGTGTCTGTTGTTCCCGTGGACTACTCTCACCACTGTCTAATTTTGTTTTCTCTGAATGTTATTGACACCCCCCAGATGGCATGAGGCTATTGAAAGCTCAATTTTTCTCTCCAGAAACCAGGTACCATTGCTGGGCCTTTGTAGCAGTAACTCAGAGTGGTAGGAGAAAGAAAAGGGTGGCGAGATTCTTCCTGGACAGGCACCTCATGAGGAGGAAACTCGAGCATGATTGGTGGTAGTCGCGAGGAGTTAAGTTTTTGCTTAAGAGCTGTTAGTATGATAGACATGCATGGTTTTTGAGAGGGATTACTGGAAATACTGCACGCCTGACTCTTACAGAAAGATGTTAGTGAGTGGTAACGTTGTCACAGGACTGTTTGATAGTACGGAATCCCTGAAAAAGTTCAGATCAGGGATCTTGGAGGTCGTCAGTTCTTTCTACTCACACCTTTTGGGCAGGAAGGATCTAAATTGGGATGTGATTTCAGCTTTTCTATTCCTGATGTGGGATGTGATGTTGGCTGTTCCTGAGCCAGTAGTAGACCCCTCTCTTGATGCTTTGAGATAAGCAGGAAAGCGGAAGTTAGCCTGTGTATTGAGGTGCTTTCCCTTAAAAAATCCACAGGTTCCGGACCATCTTCTGTGATGCATGCTCTCTTGACTGAGGTATTTAAAGAGTTTCTTTCCTCGTGCACTCTGACGAAGCCAATGAGGAGGTCTGCCCTGGTCATCTTGGTTGGGTAAGGACCAATCATGTATTGAGAACTGGCATCCCATAGCGCTTCTCAGTACAAACAGAAAAGTGTCGTCAAAGGTGCTTTTTAGTCAGCTGCTGCAGTATGTGCCCAGACTCCTTTTGGGGGCCCAGCACTGCTCTGTTACAGGCCGCAGTACATTTAGTGCTGTGCTCTGTGTCCAGGAGGAAGTGGAACAAGGCAGGACGGGTCCCGGGGGGGGGGGGGGGGGACTTGCTGGGTGGGTTTGCTGAAGGTTTTGTATTCAGGGGCAGAGAGGGATGGACCAGGTGGCACCAGAAGCCACTTTTAGAGTGGTAGCGTTCCGTTTGCCAATGATGTCACTGTTTTGTGTCCACGTGAGGACAATTGGTGATGTTGGAGGTTGACCGCTTCTCAGAGGCTTATGGGTTCAAGATCAACCGGGATAAGTGTTAGAGTCTCTGGCTGGGAGAGGGAGGTCCAGGCTTTGGTGTGCTGGACACTTTTCCAGGGCCCCAAGACGCTGCCAAAGTACTCGGGATCAAATTTGGCCAGGGGGATAACCCAATGCATAACTGGGACAATGGCTTAAAAAGTAGACCAGTAATAGGGTTAATCAGGGTGAACCTGATTAAAACTTACCTGTTCCTGATGCTGATATCTGGGCAGTCTATGCATTTTGACAGAACCGCTGGAGGCGATTCGTGGGTGGGGTCTGGGAATGTGGGAGATTAGGACCATCTGGAGGAAACTCCCCTCCTGGTGATGGGCTGGTGCTGCACTGCAGATTTTTGTTTTGTGTTGGGAGTATACAGTGATGTAGGACTTGCAAGTGCATTTTGACTTTGTATTGTTATTTGAATTTGTGTTGTTAATTATTATTTGCATTTTATAATAGGGATAAGGGATACTTTGGGAAAAGTATAGGTGGGTAGGGGGAGAAAAGTGTATTATATTTATCACTTTATTTTGGTAGGGGAAAATAAAGATGAGGGTGGTGGGACAGGCTTCATACAGAGTGACTTTTTATGCTGACTGTGTCATGTGTTTGGCTAGGCCAGGAGATTGTCTTTCCATTTATATTATTCTGTTCTAAATATTTCCAGAAATGATGGCTTGTTATGTTTTTCACTTTTATATAAAATAAAAGATCTACAGGCTGTAACTCAGGATCAGTGCAGGAGAGGTAATGTTGTACATGGTGTCAGGGGTGACATGATGTTGGTATATCTGGTCGACTTGTGGCGGTTGTTTGTTTAGGTTTGGATTCTTCTTTATGGTCCAGGTGTTCTTCATATAGGTGCAGTTGTTATTACTGTGCACCTTCTGTGAATACAAACCTCTGCTGATTCCACCATTTTGCTGACACCCGACAGAGAGGATTCAGTAACGCCCTGCACTCCGCTTTCTACTCTGGCTTTGAACTGATGCCGGTTCTATTCAATGTTCCATGAAGAATTCCAAAACTATCCGATTTTTTTTCTGTCTTAAGTTTCTTGGAGGCATCAAGTGATTAATGAGGTCTCTGAAATCCCAAGAAATCATACAACTTGGATGCTGCCTGTCATTAACCCTTTGTTGGATTTTTGTCTATTTTATATCTATCTGGATGGTCCAGAGCAGTGCCATGTAAATAGTTGAGGGGATTAAAACTTTCTTTCTTGCGTACTTTTATAGTATACCCATTTTATAGTATACCCATAGAGTCCTATCTATCATCTATCTCATATCTATATGTAACATCCCCCACCGGGGCCTAGCCTTTTCTTGGGGCCTGGAGGCAGACTGGGCCCAGAATACCGGAGTGGCTGGTGATTGCGGCCTAGGGCACGGTGTTTGGTATAATGGACTGGAGGGCTGACCTACAGCCTGGCAGGTCTCCAGCAGGTGGTGTGTGCAAGAAATATGGAGGGAGAGGCTGATGTACTGGTTTCTCCCTGGGGCAATCCCTGAGTGTCTGTAAGGTTCCTGGGTAATGGATGGGGAAGCCCGTGGTGGAAGACAGCCGTATCCAGAGATCAGATTGAGGCAAATCAACTCTTTATTGTACAACAGGTAGCAGGCAACGGGCCTAAAAGGTCTAACAGCAGATTCTGGTACAGGAGTGGTCATGGAGAGTGGTCCGCAGGAATAGTGCACCAGCCTGGTAGTAGATGCAGGCTGGGGTAATTTAGATGGTGCTGTGTCCAAACTGTGGAAGCGTCAGCTCTGGATTAGAGTCTCCTGACTCAGTTCCTGGGATTGGTTTCCGTGATGGCACTGAAGGTGTGCTCCACACTCTATCTCTCTCTTTACTCTGACAGCAGGAAAGACCATGAGCTCCCCCTGCACAGGGGTTTTATATTCCCCCTGGTCAGGTGGTAGCACCTCTCCAATCACACTTTAGTTTACAATACAGCCACATAATTGGATAACATCTTTCACCCATATTGCCTTTCCAGATAGATCCTGACAGGGAGAGGGCCCTATTCACAACTACCCCCTTGCCTATACGTTGGCAGGAGTGTTGCATATATATCAAACCATATACTATCTATTTATTTATCTCCTATATGTTATCTATCCATTTATATATCATATATCTATCTGGTATCAAATTGAAAGAAGCTTAATATTCCACCATGATACTAGCCACAAGGCCACTAGCAAGCCAAGTGTTTCGGACCAGATGGTCTGGTTTGGTAGTGGCCTTGCTGTCGGTGTCATGGTGGATTGTTTCTGTACCTGGCCTCGTTCTTCCCTGTCTGGGTCAGCAGGGTAGAAGCAAGAAAAGGAGGGGGAGGCCTTAGTATGGTAGATAGTACCCCTGGTGCACCCCCGGATTATATAGGTTGTCAATCCTTGTCAGTTGGTAGATGGGAGGCCCTAGATGTTAACAGCAGGTCAGGGATGCACACTCTAGACACTGAAATGATGTGGTAAAAGCTTACAATTCCATTAATGGAAAACAGTCCAAACAGCGGCATGTAACAGGCTGGCAACAGTTTCTTCCTGTGGCTAGCGGATCTGTCTGTCAGCTGGCTTCTGGTAAAGGCAATAATTCTTACTTGTATGAACGTTTTGGTACCATCTATGAGTCCACTATGTTGGATTGTTTGGAGCCCGTTTGGCTCTACTGCATCAGTAGCTCTGTATAGCAGCCTGCCCTCTATACAATGTGCAGAAAGAAGAAAACTCCCCAGGGCTGCAGACCAGGCCTAATTTAATACCTTTGGTCTTTAAATATGTATCTGAGTTACCAGCCAATAACCGAGCATAAATGACCCCCTGAGTTACATAGCATTACATACAAGCATTGCGCAGATGCACACCCGTTTCCACCACTTGGTGGTAGTGATGTTCCATGCAGCCAAACTAGAGATGAGAAAATCTAATTATAACCATGAGTTAGGCCGATATCTATACTTGTGGTGGTGTGAAGTACTTGTGAACCTCTGAACCTGAGTTGCTGATAACCTCAGTGGAGTGATCAGTTTCGTCACTTTAGCATTGAGGTGTGGATTTGTAATAACTTATCTTCGAGTTGGTTGAGTTTGGTGGAGACCTTCACATGCCAATGCCACATAGATGTGTGAGTGATTATAATCCGAGAGCACGTCCCCCATCCAAGGATAAATGTCTATTATGCAAGTAGCCATTACACTGTTTACTGTACACCAAATATCTGATGCTGTGCAGACCTCTATCTATCTCCCGACACGTATACTTCATCTGATGGATGCTCCCGGTGATTGCCTCTTGGTGGAGTGTTGGATGTTGCGGGGAGCTCTCCAGCGGGATGAGGTTACTGGCGGCTCATCTTCCTGCTGGGTCCCAGGCAGGACGCATCCTGGGAGCGGCGGGCAGGCAGGAGATGAGGATGTTCTCAGCAGCTGTAGGATCTGCACCTGCTTCTCTTCTCTGATGGAGGCTCCAGCTATTTACAGCACAATCACAGCCTGAGCCCGATTCCTGCTGATTACCTTCATTTATATGTGGGATCAATACAAAGCCCCTGTGAAAGCAGCTGCAGGACCCCCCCACAATTGCCCTAACATCAAGTGATTGACATCATCTAATCAAAAAGAGGTATAATTCGATCCAAAACCCCCCACATATAAGGAGATAAAGCACATCATCAAAGCTTATCACACTCCTGTCCCCCAAAGTGTCAGTGTTGCCCTGTCCTGTCCCCCCAAGTGTCAGCGTGTCCCTAACTTTAGGTGCAAGGATTTCAAAAGTGTTTTACAAAGTGACACACAAGTGACGTAAACACTTCATAAATACATATGCAAGATCCAAAGATCCTTTTTAGTGCAGAAAATGGGGACAGTGATATATCTGGGCCAGATTGTTCCGGTGTCTGTGAATTATTCATGGTGCTACTGATATCGGGGACCCCTGGAAATCTGAGATGACTGGAGACACTGCGGGGTGAGGGAAACAATGGGGCATTACCTTCAGCAATTCATTACCACATCAAACAATGGGGCGTTGTGGTGTCTCATAGTAACAGGGCCCCGCCGCGGGAGAGCTCCATGAGGTTTCCTCTCTGCTGATGAAGCCACATTTGGGGGAACCAATCAGAGAAATCCAAAAATTAGGAGAGTTACTCATAATCAAAAGACAAAGACTTTATTTAGCAAATGCGCTAAGTCTCTATGTCATACCTATGTACTGTGTGTCTCCTACCTCTCCATACCTCTATATAATAATTCTACACTATTATATCTCTCCACTAATTCTCATACCTCTATGTCATACATGCACAATTCTGCACTACGCGTCGCATTCCTCTATGTCATACCTGTATGCTATGTGTCTCATATCTTTATAGTACATGCCTTGCGCCTCTATGTCATACATGTGCACTGAGTGCACATGAAGGAAAGGGGTTTTATTCTCTACTGTTGACAAGAAGTTTAATCACATGGTTCAGATCACAGCATTAAATGCAGTCATTGATTATATAGACTGGATGTATTGGGGGTCATTTACTAAGGGCCTGAATCGCTATTTTTCATCTGGTTTCCCGAGAATTACTGTTTTGCGCCAAACTGCCCTGGGTTTTTGGCGCACTTGATCGGATTGTGGCTTATCGGCACCGGCATGCATGCGACTGAAATCGGGCATGCATGCGACTGGGCGTCGGAAAACCCGACAAATTTGGAAAAAACGCAGAATTTTTTTTAAAAAATGTGTTGCTTGACACGCACTTACCTGAACCAGGAATAGGATAGTGAACTCCAGCGGATTTCAGCGCAGCAGCGACACCTGGTGGACATCGGGCGCACTACCTTAGTGAATCTTCGGAAGACCTGGATCCTCGACGGAGAACCTGCCGCTGGATCGCGACAGGACCGGGTAATTAAATCTGCCCCATTGTTGTATATGATAAATCCTGGAGATGAGGATAGGTCAGGGGTCCGGTGATTGGGTAGAGCTGCCCCACCTTGGTGATTAATCAGGACCCCCCCTTGTTGAATAAATCACAGCAGATGGCAGATAGAGGCAAAGGCTCATGGGAGACAGTCAGTTATCGCTTTCCCATGGGTTTTCCTGACAAGACTTTACCGATAGTGACGGCGTGCCAGCCCTAAATAAATATTTTTCACCGCTTCTACGTCCTTCTGAACTTCGCTTAACGAATGTGGCAAAGTAATCAAAGGGACAATCCGAGTAAAACAGTGCCTTTCCCACTATATCTCCGGACACACAAGTAGCGGTAAACTCCTATTGCCCGCTTATCTACCCGGGTTAGCGTTTCGCGGGCTGCAGCTGTTCGCGGAGCTCTCGGTTCACAGCTAGTTCCGGATGCAAGGGTCCGGTCTTCCGACTGTGAAACTGCACCTTTCTGCTGTTAGTTCTCCCATGGAAGGAAGAAACGACACAATAGTGCAGCAGGTTTTTTCTTCTTAAATTCAAAAAGTTACTTACAAAACATAAAGTTAAAAAGGCCTTCAATAAAAAAGATCACACATTTGGTTCTCCTTGTCTGACTCGGAGTTCTAATGGGCTGTGCCACATGGGCACAGTGTAACCCCTTCTCTGCTGGTGGTAGGGTTGAAGGTGTCATTCCTCACCATGTATTGCCTATAAACCAGCATCATCAGGGATAAATCTGCTACATAGTATAACAAGCGACTCATTGCGCCATTGTTTACAACTCCTGAAATGTTATCTGGATTGTTCTATAGAAATAATCCAAATCCTCCTTCTAAAGTCCACTCCATGATTTGTATGAGAGTCCGTCCATACCTGCTCCTCTGACTGGCCCAATACCAAAAATGTGAATTTCCCCAAATGAGATTTTATAGCATTTATTCAGGACGTGGCTCCGCACCAAATGGCGTCAATCCTCCCGATGCCACAAACTAACGAACATCTGCGAATGGGTCCTGAGAGGTCAAGGACTTGCGAGACAAGAACCGGGAGCTGAAACGTTCCCAGAATGAGAAACTATCTACGCAAATCCCATAATAAGGAGTGCGGCACAGGCCTGGATGATCACCTACAACAATAGGAAAGGGGGAGGGGTTAGGCTCAAAGGGGAACTCCACATATAACATTTGTAACCCTACCTGCAAGGGACCCTCATAGTAAACATTGTAATGAAGCCACCACCGCTTGTGCTTCCATCTCCAGTACATGATCCTTATATTAATAAAAACCATTAGCCGATGTGACCATTCTTATGCATTGTCCCTGGGGAGATGTGTAATTAGACATCTGTATGTGTTGTTAGTAGCAGCAGGACTGTGATATTTGGATGTATATTACAGGACTGCAGGACACATCTACTACATGATCTGTACTCGGAGATATCACTGTGTTATCTGTGGTGTTACATAGGACTGCAGGACACATCTACTACATGATCTGTACTCTGAAAGTCATCTCAGTGGTGTTACATAGGACTGCAACCCCTCAATTTGTCAGCATACAGCTCTGCTACATCTAGTAATGTGTGATGTTTTTGGTCATCTTTCTCCCTGTAGAGTTTTTAGTGTAAATAGGTTATTTTCTTTTGCACATCTTATGATAATAAGTGTTTTGGGAGTATTTTTGGACTTTTGGATGCGTATCAGGACTGGGCTCTGCTTCCCCTCTATGTTCTGGAGTTGCAGCTGATGAATGGGGCGTTTTCATTGCGGGGTTGACATTTGAGGCGCTGTTTATCTGTCTATTTAGGGTGTAATTACAATGTGTGATGTCCCCGGCTCTGCGCCACAGACCAGCGCTGCAGCTCCTGAAGAATGTCACACCTTGTCCCTGAATTCCAATTCCATTTTTTAAATCTATTTTGATTTCCATTTTGTTGAGATGTCTGTCCCATGCACAGAAAGCATTGTCGCCTAATACACAAATGCTGTACCCTATTAAAACTGTGTAGACATTGTAGGAAAATTTGTTGAGAACACTGCTGTGCTCTGTGCTCTCTGTAGCCAGTGTTATGTATTGTCCCTGGAGAGATGTGTAATCAGACCTCACACTGCTGTGCTCTGTGCTCTCTGCAGCCAGTGTTATGTATTGTCCCTGGAGAGATGTCTAATCAGACCTCACACTGCTGTGCTCTCTGCAGCCAGTGTTCTGTATTGTCCCTAGAGAGATGTGTAGTCAGACCTCACACTGCTGTGCTCTGTGCTCTCTGCAGCCAGTGTTATGTATTGCCCCTGGAGAGATGTGTAATCAGACCTCACACTGCTGTGCTCTGTGCTCTCTGCAGCCAGTGTTATGTACTGTCCCTGGAGAGATGTGTAATCATACCTCACACTGCTGTGCTCTGTGCTCTCTGCAGCCAGTGTTATGTACTGTCCCTGGAGAGATGTGTAATCAGACCTCACACTGCTGTGCTCTCTGTAGCCAGTGTTATGTATTTGTCCCAGGAGAGATTTGTGATCAGACCTTTGTGTATGTTGTTATTAGAAGCAGGAGTGTGATATATGGATTTATATTTCAGGATTGTAGCATCTCCAAGTGCACTGGGGATGTGTCCTCACACTGCTGTGCTCTGTATTCTCTGAAGCCAGTGTTTTGTATTGTCCATGGAGAAATGTGTAATCTTACCTTTGTGTAAGTTAGTCGCACCAGGTGATGGGGTGTCCTCACACTGCTCCATGTATTCTAGTTGTCTGCATTGATCTGCTTGACAGCCCCTCTACTCTGAGTAAAAGCTTTTGGTTAAATAGTACAGCAGGTCACTCAGAGCAGTGTAGCGGTGCAGTTCAGTGGACAGAGCACAGCAGTGTGAGTGACTCCTCACTCACTGTTGACAGATCCCTGTCATTGACATTTTATGGTTCTGTGATACACTCTTAGTATTGCATGTGCTACTGTGGCAGTGCAGTAGGGTGTAGGGCTACTGCATATACCCAGAAGCAGCACTATATACTGGGATAGAGATGGGCTGCAGTGACGTGACCTGGCCACTACACAGTGGATGGTACCGTGTTGGCGGGTGTGCGTACTGTGAACACGGATGGGTGTGAATATCAGCAGTTCTTCAATGTGGAAATGCACATCATGGTGCAACACCCCTGCCAATGCATAGGCTAGGTGGTTATTGCAAATAGCGCCCTCTCTTGTCAGGAGCTATCTGGTGAGCCTGCACAACTCACTCAGAAGCTACTGCCCTGGTAAACTTTGTAATTGCTGCTGTAGCCACCGCCTGATAAGGCAAGAGTTAACATGTGAAATGTTGTTAACCAATGATATCCTTTGTACTATTGTAAAGCAAGCTGGAAGCTGATTGTAGAGTGCTGCCACCTGACCAGGGAGTCTAAAAACCCCTGCTTGGCGGGAGCACATGGTCAGAGTCAGTCAGAGCAAAGAGTCAGACCTCATGGTTTGAAGCTGTAGTACATTCCAGGAGCAGGGTGAGAAGTAGGTCCAGTGTGCAGCTCCTGCAGAGCTGCCACCCAGACACATTACCAGGAAAAAGAGGTACCTCAGGCCGCTGCCTGACACCTAGAGCAAGACAGGAAACTAAGCCCCAGAGCAGAGGTCCACTGTCCGCACTCGGCTCCATCTACAAGCCCAGTCTCAACCTACTACCAGGCTGTGAGCAACCTTCCTGCGGATGAGCTATCTCCTACCACCTTTAAGGCTCTGCTGAACCTGCTGCTGTTGATGTTTGGCCGTTGCCTGCTGTTCCAGTTCGAATAGAGAACGGTGAGTTGATTTGCACAATGTTGCCTCTGTGTGATCCCTGGATCAGGCCGCTTCTCTATCATGGGCTCCCCCATCACTCACTCAGGGATTCATCCTACAGACACCTCAGGGGTTGCCCCAGGGAGATACCTCCCTAAACAGCCTCTCCCTTTACTTTTCTTGCACACACGACTTGCCAGGCAGTAGGCCCATCCTTCGGTCCCATTACCAAGCACCATGACTATAGTGCACCCAAGGCCGCATAAGCCAGCCACTCTGGTATTTTGGGCCCTGGCTGTCTACAACCACTGAAGAAAGGCCTGGCCCCGGTGGGGGATGTTGCAATAGGACTGAAGAAAATAAACAATCCGCCACATAGGAAAGGATTATCTAGTCAGAACAGCCGCACTCTGGACCTCCCAACCGCTGAACCAACAAACCAAGTTGGGGAAGTGGACAACTACAGCCATGAAAGGGCATCAGAAATGAACTTCTATGTAGAATTATTAGGGAAAATCTCCTGTTTCACCAGTGACCATGTGGTCAGGAAGACGACCTTCTATCAAGGATGACAGAGAAATATGTATCCAGGCTAGTAGAATTAGCGCCACCCCTGTCTAAGGGTTGAGTATGGTATTGCAGTGGAAATCCATTTTACATCATTGGATAAATACGACGCTGTTTTTGGAGAAAGCAGACATGCAATTCAAACTCTGAATAACCCTTCATTTTCTAGAGTACAAGGCACCAGACGACCACCTACCTACCTGCTCCACGTTGTGCTCGGCTGAAGCGCGGAGTTGTCATTAAGATTCCTCCCCCGGCTCCTGACAGCGGAGCCATGATCAGGCCTTAATGTCAGCCGCCACTAATTCAATCAACTTATTGAGCTGATGTGTCCCTTTATTACAATTATTGTCAGATCGGGGGCTTCATTCCATCATGGAGAATAAACATCGTTTATCATCGTTTTATGGATTAGCGGCTGACAGGTCGACGCCTGCTTTGCATAAATGTGTATTAATGCCAGGCAGCGGCGCAGACAGCAGCGCGCCTCGTGTGTGATTAAATCGTGTCACCGCCGCTTTAAGGAGTGTCTTATCACAGAGGGTAATCAGTGAGTGGAACAAAATATAAGAAGGGGAAACCAATTTATTGTGCAGATCGTGTGTTTCCTAAGGACCAGACCCAACAGAGTGGAAAAGCTCACAACTGGACCCCTAAAATGTTCAGTGGAGTGCAGATTAACCCTTCTTTGCCAGGCTCGGACATCAGCCAGGTGGTCTAATAGATAATGGAATGATCTGGAGACAAGGATCACATTACAGTTACAACGTGACAATTCGAAACATTGTTACAACTCTCTCACAATTTATCATCACTCAAGTACCCACTCCAGAGGATCAATGGGTAAATCCATGCTTCTCCAATCAATGACTAATGGCGGTCTGGATGATAATGGTCAAAGTGGATCCAGCCGTCGGTTCTAGCAGTTAATTAATCGACATCTTTTATTATCATTATCACTAATAATACTTTATTGCGTTACTTTGACTTAATTGGCTGGAAATGACACCGAGGTGGGGAAAACAGATTGCAGATGTTAAGAAACAGATGTGATTGTAACGTTAATGGGAACATGAATATTTATGTGAAAGAAATTAGTGTTGATTACAAGATTTACCTGCAAAGTACAACCCCCCCAACCCCCCATAAATACTGAAATAATGTCATAGAAGAATAAGAGGCAGAAAATACAAGATAGGGAGTTTATTGACGGTCCCTGCTCATATGTCTGAAGACAACACCCGAGACCACCATAATGTCAACTTTACCTATGTTATACCGCCCCAAGAATATGCAGTTAAAACCAGAAGTTTCCATGCTATATTACTATATAAAAAGATGTTTTTCTTACTATCGGACATAAAATGAGAATAAACCTTTCCCTTTTCTAGGTCAATTTGAATTACCAGAATTATTTACATATGCTAAATGCCAGGATAATGAGAGAGAGAATTTTTAAGGAATTTTTATGATTTTACGATGTTAACATACAGCGCATATGGCTTGTTAAGTCTTTGCAACATCTGAGATAGACACAGCTGTGGATGCATTTTAAGACACACCTGAAGCACACTGCTGTTTTCTGTAACATCATAAAAGTCTAAAGAAATCAGCCAAGATATCAGAAAGATAATTGTGGACTTGCACTAGTCTGGTTCATCCTTGGGTGCAATTTCCAGAAACCTGAAGGTGCCTAGTTCATCTGTACAAACCATTATATGGAAGTACAAACAAGATGGGAATGTCCAGCCATCAAACTGCTCAAGAAGCAGACAGGTTCTGTGTCCCTGAGATGTGGAGAAAGTGCAGATCAACCCATTGGGGCAGATTTATCGAGTGTCTGAAAGCCAGAATATTTCCAATTGCCCATGGCAACCAATCACAGCTCCCCTTTAAAATATTCATGAGCACTGGTCAAATGAAAGCTGAGCTGTGATTGGTTGCCATGGGCAACTGGAAATATTCTGACATTCAGACTGCTTGATAAATCTGCCCCATTATGTCTATTTCTACAGTGGAACGACTCCTTTAGACATGAGCAGAAAGGTCACTCTGCCAGGGAGAAGCATTACCCCCAAAAAAACTATGGGGCTCATTTACTTAGGGTCCGCTGACCGCACTTACGTCGGGGTTTCCCAACATTTTCCAATTTGCGCCACATTTAAAATGATTTTGTGTCGCACACGATCTGATTTTTTGGGGGGCGGGGTGTTATGTGACGTCGAACGATCCGACTCATTCGGACTAAGCGCGGGATTTAACTTTTAAATTGTCTCAAGACAAGAACTTACATACGCCCGGGAAGACTCCAGTGGACCTGAGCGGGGAAGCGACACACGCAGGATATCAGGCGCACGATCGGGGATCGCAACTTGGACGGGTAAGTAGATTTGCCCCAATGTTTGCAAATGCAGTAACAAAGACCTTAATGGAGGCATGCCCTGTGGCATAAACTAAAAATGAACTGTTTGGACAAAAAAAGGGAGAAGCTTCAAACCCCGAGAAGCCCATCATGCGAGGCAACATCATGTTGTGGAGGGACTGGGGCACTGAATACAATAGATGGATCATGAGGAAAGAACATTATGTGGCAAATACTGAAAAGCATCTCAAGACATCAACCCAGAGGGTAAAGCTTGGGTGCAAATGAGTCTTCCATATGGACAATGACCCAAAGCTACTGCCAAACTGGTTACACAGTGGCTGAAGGATAACAAAATAAGACATCATAAAGCACTGATCTCAATACTATTGAAAAGTTATGGCAAAGCTGAAATGGCCAGTGCAAGCAAAAAGCTACAAAAATGTCTTAGTACCACCAGTTCTGTCTGGAAGAATGGACCACCATTCCTACCATCTATTGTGAGAAGCTTGAAAGGAGATCCCCAATGTTAGACTCATACATTGTACTAATGAAATGCATCTATATTTGACTTGGCAGTAATAAAAATGTTTTTAAAAAAAATCTCTCATTATCCTGCCATTTGGCAAATATAAATATTATTGGTAATCCTAATTTACCACAACTGGGAAAGGTTTATTCTGCTTTCATGTTGGATACTTAGAAAAACATCATATGTGGTTTTTTTATATAGTGCATGGAAACTTCTGTTTTCAAATGCAATTACTGTAACACTGCCCCCTGTACAAGACTATAACTACTATAATACTGCCCCTATGTACAAGAATATAACTACTATAATACTGCCTCCTATGTACAGGAATATAACTACTATAATACTGCCTCCTATGTACAGGAATATAACTACTATAATACTGCCCCTATGTACAGGAATATAACTACTATAATACTGCCCCATATGTACAAGAATATAACTACTATAATACTGTCCCTATGTACAAGAATATAACTACTATAATACTGCCCCATATGTACAATAATATTACTACTATAATACTGTCCCTATGTACAAGAATATAACTACAGGCGGTCCCCTACTTAAGGACACCCGACTTACAGACAACCCATAGTTACAGACGGACCCCTCTGCCCACTGTGACCTCTGGTGAAGCTCTCTGGATGCTTTACTATAGTCCCAGACTGCACTGATCAGCTGTAAGATGTCTGTAATGAAGCTTTATTGATAATTCTTGGTCCAATTACACCAAAAATTTTTAAAACTCCAATTGTCACTGGGGCAAAAGAAAAAAAATTGTCTAGAACTTCCATTATAAAATATACAGTTTCGACTTACATACAAATTCAACTTAAGAACAAACCTCCAGACCCTATCTTGTATGTAACCCGGGGACTGCCTGTACTATAATACTGCCCCCTATGTACAGGAATATAACTACTATAATACTGCCCCCTATGTACAGGAATATAACTACTATAATACTGCCCCCTATGTACAAGTATATAACTACTATAATACTGCCCCCTATGTACAGGAATATAACTACTATAATACTGCCCTCTATGTACAAGACTATAACTACTATAATACTGCCCCATATGTACAAGAATATAACTACTATAATACTGCCTCCTATGTACAAGAATATAACTGCTATAATACTGTCCCCTATGTACAAGAATATAACTACTATAATACTGCCCCCTATGTACAAGACTATAACTACTATAATACTGCCCCTATGTACAAGAATATAACTACTATAAAACTGCCCCCTATGTACAAGAATATAACTACTATAATACTGCCCCCTATGTACAAGAATATAACTACTATAATACTGCCCCTATGTACAAGAATATAACTACTATAATACTGCCCCTATGTACAGGAATATAACTACTATAATACTGCCTCCTATGTACAAGAATATAACTGCTATAATACTGCCCCCTGTGTACAAGAATATAACTACTATAATACTGCCCCCTGTGTATAAGAATATAACTACTATAATACATCTCCCTATGTACAAGAATATAACTACTATAATACTGCCCCTATGTACAAAAATATAACTACTATAATACTGCCCCCTGTGTACAAGAATATAACTACTATAATACGGCCCAATATGTACAATAATATAACTACTATAATACATCTCCCTATGTACAAGAATACAACTACTATAATACTGCCTCCTATGTACAAGAATATAACTGCTATAATACTGCCCCCTGTGTACAAGACTATAACTACTATAATACTGCCCCTATGTACAAGAATATAACTACTATAATACTGCCCCCTGTGTACAAGAATATAACTACTATAATACTGCCCCCTATGTACAAGAATATAACTACTGTAATACTCCCCCCTATGTACAAGAATTTAACTACTATAATACTGCCCCCTATGTACAAGAATATTACTACTATAATACTGCCCCATATGTACAAGAATATAACTACTATAATACTGCCCCTATGTACAAGAATATAACTACTATAATACTGCCCCCTATGTACAAGAATGTAACTACTATAATACTGCCCCCTATGTACAAGAATATAACTACTATAATACTGCCCCCTATGTACAGGAATATAACTACTATAATACTGCCCCCTATGTACAGGAATATTACTACTATAATACTGCCCCCTATGTACAGGAATATTACTACTATAATACTGCCCCCTATGTACAAGAATATAACTACTATAATACTGCCCCCTATGTACAGGAATATTACTACTATAATACTCCCCCCTATGTACAGGAATATAACTACTATAATACTGCCCCCTGTGTACAAGAATATAACTGCTATAATACTGCCCCCTATATACAAGAATATAACTACTATAATACTGCCCCCTATGTACAAGACTATAACTACTATAATACTACCCCCTATGTACAGGAATATAACTACTATAATACTGCCCCCTATGTACAGGAATATTACTACAATACTTCCCCCTATGTACAAGAATATAACTACTATAATACTGCCCCCTATATACAAGAATATAACTGCTATAATACTGCCCCCTATGTACAAGAATATAACTACTATAATACTGCCCCCTGTGTATAAGAATATAACTACTATAATACATCTCCCTATGTACAAGAATATAACTACTATAATACTGCCCCTATGTACAAAAATATGACTACTATAATACTGCCCCCTGTGTACAAGAATATAACTACTATAATACGGCCCCATATGTACAATAATATAACTACTATAATACATCTCCCTATGTACAAGAATACAACTACTATAATACTGCCTCCTATGTACAAGAATATAACTGCTATAATACTGCCCCCTGTATACAAGACTATAACTACTATAATACTGCCCCTATGTACAAGAATATAACTACTATAATACTGCCCCCTGTGTACAAGAATATAACTACTATAATACTGCCCCCTATGTACAAGAATATAACTACTATAATACTGCCCCCTATGTACAAGAATATTACTACTATAATACTGCCCCATATGTACAAGAATATTACTACTATAATACTGCCCCCTATGTACAAGAATATAACTACTATAATACTGCCCCCTATGTACAGGAATATTACTACTATAATACTCCCCCCTATGTACAGGAATATAACTACTATAATACTGCCCCCTGTGTACAAGAATATAACTGCTATAATACTGCCCCCTATATACAAGAATATAACTACTATAATACTGCCCCCTGTGTACAAGACTATAACTACTATAATACTACCCCCTATGTACAGGAATATAACTACTATAATACTGCCCCCTATGTACAGGAATATTACTACTATAATACTTCCCCCTATGTACAAGAATATAACTACTATAATACTGCCCCCTATATACAAGAATATAACTGCTATAATACTGCCCCCTATGTACAAGAATATAACTACTATAATACTGCCCCCTATGTACAAGACTATAACTACTATAATACTACCCCCTATGTACAGGAATATAACTACTATAATACTGCCCCCTATGTACAGGAATATAACTACTATAATACTACCCCCTATGTACAAGAATATAACTACTATAATACTTCCCCCTATGTACAAGAATATAACTACTATAATACTGCCCCCTATGTACAGGAATATAACTACTATAATACTACCCCCTATGTACAAGAATATAACTACTATAATACTGCCCCCTATGTACAAGAATATAACTACTATAATACTGCCCCAAGGAATATAAGTACTACATGTTACTGTGATGATGTGTCTGGAGTGTTTCAGTGTTACTACCAGTGTATCCTCCCTCCTCTTCCGTGTTGTATGTGGTGCTGGGGTTAGGCCTTATATAGAGAGCAGTTTTATACAGAGAACAGAATGAAAATGCAGACATTTATAAAAAGTACAGGTTTAATATACAAAATGTGTATTTACAAGGCAGTTTTAAATTGTAAAAAACGCTCAGATTTGTCACAGGATATAAATTTCTTGGATCAGTCCCGCTCATCGGCTGGAGCTCTATACATTATATTTACAGCTTGGAAGAAATCCAGAAACACTTCAGATGAAGCAGAAACAAGAATCTGTCAGTGTGACCGGTGCTGAACGAGAGACGCTGGGACCTAGAGGATACACAAGCGGCTAAAGGGGGCGCTCTGCATGATATAGGGGGTGGTGAATGCCAGGGTAATTATTGCACTATACATCCAGCCTACAGGACACCTCCCCACATTCACAATAGCGCCTAATATACTGCATGGACCGCACAGAATAACAGACTGACAATACGGGATAAAGAAAAGTCAGAGCAAGGGTAAAACCTGCATTATATAGTCATAATAATTGTGTATGAGATGGGAGGTAATGATTGTACAATAGTCAGAAGGGGGGCAATCTGTGCACCTAAAGATGAAGCAGGGGACCATCATTGTGCCTACATTCACAGCATGAGGGGGCAGATATGGGGTAAATCATTGTACCTGTTCAATTACAGTACCTCATGTGAGCCGCAGGGGTGACCAATGTACCTACACTCAGACTAGGGAAGAATCACTGTACCTACAGTCAGTACAAAGTGTCAGTGTCTGTACTTACTCTCAGACTAGGGGGTTTTCACTTGTACCTAGAGTCAGATCAAGGGGGGGATCATTGGGTGGGTGTGCAATTACTGTAACTATTGCCAGCCTCAGGGGGATCATTGTACCTACAGTAAGAGGAGGGGGTGATCACTGCCCCTACTACAGTCAGAGCTTTATTTATCAGGTCAGTTAATATCTTTAGTGCTTTACTCACTCCCTGCTCTTTCCCACTTCAATGTCCGATGTGCACAGTTTCATGTTTGTTATACTGAAAAAGTTTCCAAAAATTACTTTATTTCCCGTTGAATGTGACCGAACCTCCCGTCCTCGTGAGCTCATGTCCAGCTGGGGCCTGAATAATGGAAGGGGCTGGAGCATGACATAACAGTAAGGATGAGGAGCTGATTCATGGAGACGCTGCCTCATTCTGCAGAACACAATATGGCTTTTCACAACGTGTGAAATGATTGGCACAACATATGAACGGCACGCAACACTCCCATGCACGAAGACCATAAACGGAGTATTTACACGCGGTTGTAAACAATGGCGAGGCTTGGATGGCTTCAACGTAATGAAGAGTCAATGCATTGATAAGCAGCTGGGAGCCGCTGGCGGCACACCGGGGCTCTGTACGGCTTACACAGCAGCGGTTTGTGTGGAACAAGTCATTGCTGAAGATTTGCTGCTTCTCTCCACACCAGAAACTTGGGAAACTCTTAAGAAATAGTTTATCTTGGGCAGTTTACAGTCCACATCCGTCTTGCATGAGGAAAAGGATGTGGACGTTGGTGGAAGAAGATGCTGAAGAAGAAAAACCAGGAGCTGCAATAATGACTCATTGTGGGAGCCGTCTCCGGAGCCTGCCCGTTGGCACAGTAATTCTCTGCTGTGCATTGTACTTCTATTAGTTCTTCAATACAAATCTCATCTCAGTTCCCTCTACTTGCTTGGCAAGTATGACAGTCCTGCAGTACCGTCGTCTTGATGCATTGGGGATTGTCCTAGAGACAAAGGTCTCTGCACTGCTTACATAGTCACATCGAATCATCAGACCCCACCACTGTCAGCCTTCACAGTCTGTGCTTCTAGTTAGGACATAAGGTTTAGAAATTTATTTTCTTCTGCCAATGTGCTGAGCATGGAGTTCATATCCCCGATGGCCATATTGCTTATCCCGGATGGGACAGAAGGAAAAGTCAAAGAGTTCCTTGGAGTTGTGAGGCGAGAAGAGTTTTGAGAGAGGCTCTGGAGCAGGCCAGGGCTTATGGTCCCTGACATGAGACTGGAATGGTCCCCGTCATCCATCATTGCATCAAAGTCTATGACGGGAGGCTGTTCCAGACCCTGAGAGTCCACTGTGCTGGTGACCTGATTGACTCCTGGAGACGGCATGGTGGGGACCTGCCGTGCCGTACAGTCTGCTCCAGAATTGTAATTGCTGTTCTGTTCGAACATCTGTATTTGGCCTGAGTAATACAGTAAACCATTGTCCTTAGCGTTCATACAGGAGGCTGGCTCAGGTTCTTCACTTGTTCTTTTTGGGGTAGCCTCTGCTGTTTGATGGCATGGACTTTGCTCACTTACCGAGTGCGGACTCCTCATAAAAGTGGGCTGATGCCCGGATTGTATACTCCTTGGCCTGTTGGGTGGATGAGGTGGTGGCCTTGGTTGCATCAATGTGCTATTATTGATCTGACCAGACATTCCCATATTATTGAACAGGTTGGGATTATGTGTGTTGGGGTAGGGATTCGGTGATTGAAGGGTCTCATGATTGGCACCGAAATGACCTGAATAGTTCTGGGGGTTTGTGGGGTGTACCTCCCGGCTGCTGTTCATAATTACATGCTGGTTATTACTCATGGTGCTACTCTGAGGGGAGTGCATATGATGGCCTGGCCTTTCTAACAAATTGGACGAGGGGGATAACTGACACTGGCCATTATTCAGAACTTTTAGTGTGTGTGGAGACTGGTTAAAGCTCTGCTGGTTGTAGTTGGTGTTTTGATTGAGGCTCATCTGCATTTGCCTTTGTTGGTTGTAATTGAACCTCTGCCCATTACAATTCCTCTGTGCCAACTCCTGTTGAGTTGTGGGTAGAGTATTGGCATTTGCCTGGCATGGCTGATGGTTAAAGTTTTGATATTGGCTAAAGTTTTGCTTCTGCTGCACGACCGCCAGATTCCCTTGTGTGAACGCCTGCTTTGGCACATTGGCTGCGACATCTACTGTACCGGAGCTGACTTCATTCCATTGCACAGGCATGTTATTCTTCTGCAAATCGGGAGCAGGGACCCGACACTGGTTCTGAGCTGGTTGCTGATAGTTCTTCATATTATTTTGGAAATTTGGATGATTACTGATGTAAGAAGGAGGTTTATGCTCCGCTGCTCCTCTGTTCTGAGAGTTAATATACTGGACGACATCGTCCGGCAACACAAGGTCATCCTCCCCACCAGGGACATCCATATCAGCTGACATGCCTTCCAGGATGACGTTCTCGCTGATGCTTGGTGGCCGTGGAGAGTAGATGTGTCGGTGAAGGTTCCCATCTGAGCGGGTGTACTGCTGGAGGCTGATATTCCTCTTGTCCATGACCTGTGGCGGATGCAGCGTATTCATGCCATTCATGCTGTGGAAACGCTGGACTCTGGAAAGATGTTGTCCATCAAATCCTACAGTTGCTCTAACAGGGTCACTGGCACGCCTGGTGTTGTTTCCTGGAACCTGATGTGCAAACATTGATGCTGGGGAATGACCCAAACCATCACTGCATCTTCGTGGACCTGGCTGCTGCCGGAAGGCAGGCAAGGAATAATCTGAGCCATCCAGCAAAGACATCTTGCTTCTTAAACTCATCTTCTCCATGTTGGGGAGGGGTGTAGGTGGTGGACCCCCTGTTGCTGCAGCGTACTTGGCTTTCAGTCGATACTGCTGGGCAGGAGTGAGGTTCAGAAGTGTCGGCAATCCATTATGTTGGCTGGCATCACTTGATCTCCTGGAGGCATCAGTGGAGATGGGGTCATAGGAATCAGCAGAGCTGGCGTTGTTCTGTCTCCCACAAAACTGTGAAGCTTCACTGGAACGGCGGCTGGAAAAATAGGGGGAGATCCCTGAAGATCGCCGACTCGTGTACGCGGAGCTGATGGTGCTAGTGGCGCTGTCTCGCCTGTCATTTAGCTGGTTTAACATTGTGATGTCATTCAAAGATAAGTCAGAAATTCTTGGGTTTATGTTCACACTGCCTGGGACACCCATATTGTCAAGTAAGGAGCCTGGAAGAGACAGAAGTAATATTGGGTCAATTCATGGTATTTCATAGGTTTGTGCAGATGTTTCATAAAACATAACCATCTTATCTATTATGGACATTTCCTCCTTCCGGATGTCTCAGGACAGACGCAGACACTCCATCCCTTGGAGAATATGGTATATCAGGCAATGTAAAGGAGAAATTTCCTAACAAGGCACCAGAGGCATAGCTTAAATCATCCCAAGTATAAAATGTATAGTACTGGTCTCCTCATATGACCTGCCCCCCCCCAGTAGTGTGAAAGACAGCCCCCTTAACATCAAGCATGACTTGTAAGAAGCCTAATGACATGATAAAAGGTATCTCCCGTGTAACCTACCATTTCCAGGGATGGCTGGGAGTTTGGTGTTCCTGGCAGGTGGAGCTGAATTAATGAATGAGCAGGATTCCTTCAGTGTCTTTAGCTTCTCCTTCTTGAGCTGCTCCAGTCGCTGTACTGCGGTGCCACCTTGTTTCCTGAGCTGCAGGCCAACCATTGCATTGCCAGACGACACAGTAGAGTCCACCACGGGGCTGGTGTCCTCCAAGCCAAAGATGTCCCCCAGACCTCCCTCACCATGAAACTCTACTCCGCTGTCAGTGTTGTTGGAGTTGCCAAGTGGAGATGGCTCACTGCTGCACGATGACTGACCACCAGGACTGGGCTGCACCTGACAGAGGAGACGTGAGAGGTGCAGGATGAGAGTTGTGATCATAACTGAAGGTACCATGGCGGTGGTCGGATATTGGGGGTATAACCAGCATGCACATGCATTCTGCTCAGGTTCATCTACTAAACTGTGAGGGTTAACGGGTATAAAACTTAATCACTGTATAGTATAAAGTGCTGCTCCTATATAGACTCTCTAGGGGGAGATTTATCAGCAGATCTGTTCTAGGTATGAAATGAAAGCTGAGCTCTGATTGGTTTCTATGGGCAACTAGTACAGTTTTACTTCAGACACTTCTAATAAATCTCCCCCTCTGTGTCTCATATCTTCACAATTTTCAAGACCTCTGCTTGTTATGAGTAAATATATCTGCATCAAATATAGTGCAATGAGCACATGAAATCTCATGCTGACTTATGGATCATGCTGCAGCTGTGGGTTTGTCACAATGTATCAGTACTAAAAGACTGCATCAACTTCTTTCTTTCTTGTTAATTCCAGGCTGATGGCTCTTAGCTGCTCTGATGACAAAACCATCAGTAGATTGAGTGGTACCTGCGTCCAGTATGAAGGTTTGCAGACAGCAGAGGTCTTACAAATGGTGAGTAATTGAAAAGCAAAGTCTATAGAAAAGTTGCAGAACTTTGCATATTGTAAGTTATCAAAATACCCATCATATAATAGAAGATTATGAAACTGAAAAAGAAAATACACAATCTCTCTGCCCCCCCCCCCCCCATTTCTCACCTTAATAAGGTCTGTCCTTAGGAAAGTGTTAGAAAAAGAACAGAAAGAGTGGGTGGAGTAGTTAGTAGGAGACTGAGAGTCACAAGAATCCGCAGTTATTTGCAGGGTACAATGTATGAAGATATATGGGGCTGCTCTGCTACAATATATTAGTGATACATTGTATTGTGCCCTCTATATACAGAGGCCAGGGGTGGAGTAATATAACGCAGCAGCTGATATACAGTCAGGCCGCTGTATAATCCCACCATGGATTCTCCGCAGCTTCTCGCTTCCTCTGGATTAATGTGGATATAAAATATCGGCCTCCAATGTGTTATATCAGCTAATTGGAGCGGAATCCGAATACGCTCCCAGTAAATACTGGAAATCAGCAGCTGACAGGTTTACATACAGCAGTGTGTAATATTAGCCGCCATTCAGACCTGGTCTATGGCTTCTCTTATCACAGTATGAGAGAACATCCTATATAATGTAAAGAATCCACAGTAAAAATGACAAAATCGAGCCACTACTGATTGCTATATGTGCCTCTGCTCTGGATCTGCGGCGCTCAGCGTCTGACTACTCACCATATTGTCCTCAGTCTTGATGGTCCTGGACTGGAATCCATCTTCTCTGCCTCTGGAGCTTCCATTAGCCTCCATGTGGTCTGTGTAGAGTCTGGTACCGACCTCGCTGTCACCATTTTCCCTGGGTCCTGGTCTGGAGATGACGTCATTGCGCTGCTTCTTTGTCACGTGTGCTTCGGGTCCATGGACCGTCTTCACATGTTTCCTGAGAGAGCTAGGGTCTGTGTACCTCTTCGTACATCCCGGGATCTTGCAGATGTACGGTTTCTGGAAAAGTCAAATCATCGCAAATACAACATGAAATCCAAACTTCAGGGGTTCAAACATTACCTGGGACTGGAAAGGCAGGGGATGGCTGGGCCTATGAGATTTGGGTTTGGCAAAATGTTCACTAACAAGATTCACTAACTGGAAGCAGAGATCTTAAACATAGGAATTTAGTATCCCATGTACTGCAGCAAAAAATTAGCAATTCTTGGTGCAAGACAAATTTTGCCAAAAATGTGCCACTTTTCTCTCACTGGGTTATAACAGGGAGAAGAGAAGTGAGTGGAGTTTTATCATAACTAATTTGTGCATAACTTACTGTGCGGCTCTTTGGCTGCTCCTATCACACACACTAATGTTACACAGAGGCCCAAGGATTGATGTATTCAGTGACGCATTAGTACAGTGTAAATCCTGCCTTCAGTCTCTGATACAAGCCCCCGGTCCTCCCCCGCCACCTCTTCTGTACCAGTCCTCTGCTGTTCTGCTTTCCATCACTACCCTATTAACTAACAACCTGGCCGTGTCTATTGAAGCAATAAAACTGCAGGTTATATGTTAGCGCCAGGTCCGGGGATGACCGCAGGGGTCTATATGATGCATGTGGTGAATATAAAGAGAAGCCAGCAGATTCCAGGTCTGCAGCACAGGTGCTTCCCATTTCCTCTGCTCGGCCCTTACAGGACGCGCTGGTTTTATAGTCCACACCTATTTGGCATCAATGCGCCAACACAACATCTGCAGCCACTTTAAGAAAACACAGAACCAGCGGGGGTGCGGTCTGGCGCTCGGCACAATAAAATGTGTAACAAGGAAGGTATTTTTTTTCCTCCTGTACGAGTCCGATGTGGAACCCCTCACCTCGTTAGAGTGAGTCCTGTTTTGGTGCTTGGCGCGGTCAGACGCGTTGGAGAAGGCTTTGTTGCAGCCCTCATGCTCGCACACGTATGGCTTCTCTCCGGTGTGAGACCGCAGGTGAGTCTTCAGGTTTTCCAGCCTGGAATATGCTTTAAAGCAACCTTCGAACTAAATAAAGAGGGAATAGAAAACTTGTCAAAACATGTTCATCTCAACCCAAATAAGTGTGGGGTCTCTCATCATGTTCTCCCACCCCCTACGCTAAGAGCGTTAGCGCAGCACTTTTCGTAGGCCTCCCCCTGGACTTCCTCGGAGGTGCAGTAAGTACAGTGGTTAGGGACGTCCCCGGAGGGGCAGTGTCAGCTACTATTTATGGGTCGGTGTGCTGCAGCTGCTGACATTGGCAGTTTTTCGGCAGCTTACCGTGCATTTATGAGGCTTTTCTCCGGTATGCCTCCTCATGTGAACCACCAGCATGTACTGCGCTTTAAAGGGTTTCTGCTCCCGTGTACAGTCCTGCCAGCGACACACAAACTCCTTCCTCTCGCCGTGAATGTGCTCATTATTGATGTGCTGTGGAGGGAACATGCAGAGGGTAATTATCTGCGTGCTGTGGCCATGATGTATCGTACATTATACATGAGCCCAATAATAAATATCATCCACTTATACAGAACGGTGAGGGAACCAAAATTCTCAAAATACTGCAAATCTCTTTGTATCCCCTGTAAATTGGTGCATACAAAAAGCACCACTGAAAACAGCGCCACAAATACATCAACATTGGACTTTTTATGTGGCTCAATCTGCAAATATTCCGGACAAACACAATTCCAATTTTTTGTTGTAATAAGTCTTGACCTGCTGTGCAGCAATGATGATGGGCAGGTTCCTGAGAGGAGGGGGAAGGGGGTGTGCTGGGTAATAATAATGAAGCAGGCTTTCCAAGAACTGGATCAGATTATGAACTGGTTTTTGAGGGGTTATCGCATGCGTTAACGGTTGCATTTTGTAAACACACATGTTAACAGCTGTTTAATAAGGCAAATCACTCTTCAGCTATTCCAATGCGTTTTTAAACGCATGCGGTAAATGCAACGTGTGACTGCACCCTTAAGGTTTCTCAGGGATCTGTAATAATAAACTGGATCTCTAGGGGTAGGATCTGCACTATGATTACTAATTGGTCCCTCAGGGATCTGCCCTGTGATGATTAGTAGGTCCCTCAGGGGTGGAGCTCCCCTTATATCCCCATCTCCCTCCCATATAGATTGTGAGCCCTTGGGGAAGGGTCCTCCTCCCACTTGTCTCCTGATCACTGTAGTTTTGTATTTTGTACTTTCATTTGTTTGTATCTTAATGTAATTGTATGTGAACCCCTTACTGATTGTACAGCACAAGAAATAAATGCCCTAACTAAATAATAGTAATCTGCTGTCTGATAACAAGTTGGTTCTCTAGGGGATAGGATCTGCCCCATGATTATTAAAAGGTCCCTCAGGGGTGGGACCTGCACTATTATGATTAGCAGGTTACCCTTGGGTGGAATTTTCCCTATGATAATGAGCAGGGTCCTAAGGGGGGGAATCATGATAATGAACTGGATCTCCAGGGGCAGGATCTGCCCTATGATGATTACAACGTCCCCCAGGGGTGGGATATTTCCTTTGAGTAGCAAGTTCCTCAGGGGAGGGATCTCCTGTGTGATAATGAACTGGATCTTCAGGGGTTGTTTCTTCCCTATGATTATTAGCGGGACCCCATGTGTGGAATCCGCCCTATGATGATTAACAGGTCCCTCAGGGGTAGAATCCGCCCTATGATGATTAACAGGTCCCTCAGGGGTAGAATCCGCCCTATGATGATTAACAGGTCCTTTAGGGGAAGGATCTACCCTATGATGATTAGAAGGTGCCTTTGGGGTAGGATCTATGATGATGAGCAGGTCCGGGGTGGGATCTGCTGTTTGATAATGAGCAGGTTCTCCAGGGGTGGGATCTACCCTATTATGATTAGCAGGTTCCTTAGGGGTAGGATCTGTTCTGATGTAATGAGTTGGTTCTCTAGGGATGGGATCTGCATTATGATGATGATCTATGATCTATTTTTCTAGGGATGGGATCTGGTATGTCCTGACAAATACCATTACAGTTTATTGGTGTAATCTGTGGCTTTGTGTATTTGCTTCCCGACATGATGGATACACACATAGTAATGAATCTGAGGTGACCGGGACAACTCACATGAACCAACTGGTCCTGGGTGTCAAACTCCTTGGTGCAGCTCTCCCAGTGGCAATTGGTCTCATAGATGACCTCTGGTTCCTGTTTACAGTCTTCTCTGTCCAAATCGTCTTTCAGGTCAGTTACATCCTGCCGGAAGGAGAAAGAGCGTAAAGACTAAAAGGAGTTGGTTTTATAGGTGGACAATCACTAAAGGACCACCAGAATTGTAAACCAATCACACTGACATACTGATGTGAGCCCCCTCTGGCAGGATCTGTTCTCCTTTTAGCTTCTTATATCCTTGTTTGTACATAAAAAAGCTTCAATAATTATGCAAATGAGCCTGAGGGGCTCTAGGTTCCATTAACCTCTCTGGAGCCCGGAGCTTCTCATGCACTCATTTGCATAATTTTTAAAGCATTTGTTAAAACAAGCCCATGAGAAGCTAAATGAAAAATGAATCCTGTCAAAGGGGGCACACACCAGTATGTCAGTGTGCTTGGTTTACAATCCTTCATCCTGGTGGTAGATGTCCTTTAAGGTTGTTGTTTTATTATGTTATTTCTGTAATATAAAGGGTAGTTTCCCAGTAGAGAGAATAACAGGAAAGTCCCAAATCAGGATGTTGTTTATTACAGGAGACATCAGTCATCAAATACACAACTATCAATCATGTTCTTGTGTATCATTCACTTGTTTGACGTACAGTCACAGTTTATGGGGCACATACATGTTGGATACAATGTACCAGTGATGTTCAGTAGATTTGTTTGATTTCACACATATCCTGCATGTGTGTATGATCATATTACCGGGGGGCTGGGGGAGTCCCTGCTTGGTGCCTCCTCTTCGATCTTGACCTTGCTGCGCTTGTTGATCACCTGATTGACCGTACTGCTCACCGCTGACTCGCTGCTCGGCTTCTAGTAAGAGTTGCATAGGCGATCAGTTAGACAATGGAGGAAACAGAAGTCTACAAAGTCCATTTAACTCCATGGTAATTACTAGGCCACTATTGTGGATATTATCCAGTACAAATGTATTAAACTAAACTCACGGAGGTGCGATCCTAAAGGGTGTGTCCAGGATCAGAACCACACACCTGCATAGCACTACATCTATCTACAGGTTATTTGTGGCTCTACACGAGGGCTCCACAAGCTGCCTGCTCACCTGGCTGGGGATGGATGTAGCATTGCTGCTGTGGGTTTGGGCTGGCACAGGGCTGGAGGCTGGCACACACCCCTGCTGGCGCAGTGCAAGGGTGGGGGATGGATGAATGAGCGGACTGTGCCCAAATGTGGAGCTCAGACTCCTCTGCTGGTTCAGTAGCTGCTGGTAGGCCATTGGGTTGATGGGATGAGGGAAACTGAAGGCTGGACTGGAAGAGACGAGGAATCAGATCTATTGTTACAATGTATCAGAGGTAACAACTACTGTACATAATTCAGAGAGAACCATAAATGTCAGTGTACTGAATCATATAGAAATAATGTGACAAGGAGATATCCTGCTAGATGATCCATTGCCCCTCTCCATATCCCAGATATGGTGAAGCAGAGCTAACACTTCACTCACCTGATCGCTCCGGCTGATAAGTGCCCATAGGAGCCGCTGGCGGCAGAGCTGCTCCGGGAGTTGTTGATATACGCCACCAGTGAGTTGGGGGACGTGCGGATCATGGTCTGCAGGTCTATGCTGGCATCAGAGAGGGGCGAGATAGATAGGGCCCTCTTCCGGCTTAATCGAGGGGTGACCCGGGGACTCGAGAACCTCGATACTGGGTAAGAGTAAGCAAACAAAGTAATGAAAATTGAGCTGTACATCACATACACATATCCCCTGGCCAGGCCATGTATATCCTCTACATCCAGTATATACTATGGTGGCAAAATTGTGGGGTGCAGGCCTCAGGGGGTGACCTCAGATGGGGCGTGACTTCTGCTTTGTACATGTAGTTACAATGTATCCACTGTGCTCTTATTGTATAAGAGAATCCGCCGGCACAAATATAATTATCCAATGAGGGATGACTAATGAGTGGGGATTCGGAGACGGCGGATTACAATGTGTTTTCCTCCCTCTATTAGCTGGCGGAAGCAGGACAGCGCTGGCAGCCGTATCTATCTCTGCCGCGGCCACCTCTGGGGAGACCTGTTTATTAATGCGCCACTTCCCCTGATAAATTATCAAACACAAAGAAAAACTTTGTGCTCATTTTTCTGTCCTCGTTTGCATTGATTTATGTTGGTGTTCGCCACTTACCTGCATCCCCATTAATATAGTCATGAGGGTGCGAGCGCTGCCTGCGACTATCTGACCAATGTGTGGACGTCTGCAGAATTTACTGCTCCACCTCATAGGAAACCAACCTGGATCCTGAGCCACAGCTGGGACCAAGGGGAAACGGAGGCATCCTTATTGAGCAAATTTTACAGAGAGAAGAGATGGGAGCTTAAAATTACCACCCCTATTGTGGAGAATAGGAGACCCTTTAAGCACAACTTTGCAAATCTTTTGATGCCTGCAGATAGGACAAGTCCTTAACATCCTCAATGCCCCTGTGGAGTAGGAGCACGGTCATCCTCAGAGCCACCCCACCTCTATGTTCCCCCAAATCTGTAGATGTTCTCCTCAGGCTTATGATTTGCAGATGACACCGATCCCCTTTCTACTACAGACAGGACACATAGAAGGATCACATCAGCACTTGGAATAAAATAAATCTGAGTCGTCTCTGTGGCCGTTGTCCAGCAGCCGAGCAAATGACCAGCTTCTGGCACAGTGCGAGCACTCCGAAGACAAGGGCGGTCACAGAGCAGAGCCTGCAGCTGCCCGGCCGCCATCAATCACACACTGTGTGGCCCTGAAACACGCAGGATCCTGGCCAAGCTCAGGACAGAGCCATGAAGCGCAGCTCACAGACGCAGCACTAAGAATCGCCTCACTACCTGCGACCACCCAGCAATCACGACTGATCACTGCTATTGATCTCTCACATTTTCTCTTCTCTGAATTTAGTGTCTGATGTCTACAAATTAAGCATTTTTTTTTTTTAAACAAAACCGATTGAGATAAATTTAAGTGTTTGTGCTTCTTATAATAAATTTATCCAAATTCTGGTGTGAACCAGGCCATAACTGATCCAGCTGATTTTATGAGAACAAGGAGTATGGAGCTCACTACATACAGATTATACACCACCACTAGGGGGAGCTCACTACATACAGATTATACACCACCACTCGGGGGAGATCACTACATACAGATTATACACCACCACTAGGGGGAGCTCACTACATACAGATTATACACCACCACTAGGGGGAGCTCACTACATACATATTATACACCACCACTAGGGGAGCTCAATACATACAGATTATACACCACCACTAGGGGGAGATCACTACATACAGATTATACACCACCACTAGGGGGAGATCACTACATACAGATTATACACCACCACTAGGGGGAGCTCACTACATACAGATTACACACCACCACTAGGGAGAGATCACTACATACAGATTATACACCACCACTAGGGGGAGCTCACTACATACAGATTATACACCACCACTAGGGGGAGCTCACTACATACATATTATACACCACCACTAGGGGGAGATCACTACATACAGATTATACACCACCACTAGGGGGAGATCACTACATACAGATTATACACCACCACTAGGGGGAGGTCACTACATACAGATTATACACCATCACTAAGGGGAGGTCACTACATACAGATTATACACCACCACTAGGGGGGGGTCACTACATACAGATTATACACCACTACTAGGAGGAGATCACTACATACACATTATACATGACCACTAGGGGGAGCTCACTACATACATAATCTACACTACCACTAGGGGGAGCTCACTACATACATAATATACACTACCACTAGGGGGAGCTCACTACATACATAATATACACTACCACTAGGAGGAGCTCACTACATACATAATATACACTACCACTAGGGGGAGCTCACTACATACAGATTATACACCACCACTAGTGGGAGCTCACTACATACAGATTATACACCACCACTAGGGGGAGCTCACTACATACAGATTATACACCACCACTAGGGGGAGATCACTACATACAGATTATACACCACCACTAGGAGGAGCTCACTACATACACATTATACACCACCACTAAGGGGAGGTCACTACATACAGATTATACACCACCACTAGGGGGAGGTCACTACATACAGATTATACAACACCACTAGGTGGAGCTCACTACATACAGATTATACACCACCACTAGGGGGAGGTCACTACATACAGATTATACACCACCACTAGGGGGAGATCACTACATACAGATTATACACCACCACTAGGAGGAGCTCACTACATACAGATTATAGACCAATACTAGGAGGAGCTCACTACATACAGATTATATACCACCACTAGGGGGAGATCACTACATACAGATTTTACACCACCACTAGGGGGAGATCACTACATACAGATTATACACCAATACTAGGAGGAGCTCACTACATACAGATTATACACCACCACTAGGGGGAGATCACTACATACAGATTATAGACCACCAGTAGGGGGAGATCACTACATACAGATTATACAACACCACTAGGAGGAGATCACTACATACAGATTATAGACCACCAGTAGGGGGAGATCACTACATACAGATTATACACCACCACTAGGTGAAGCTCACTGCATACAGATTATACACCACCACTAGGAGGAGCTCACTACATACACATTATACACCACCACTAGGGGGAGATCACTACATACAGATTATATACCACCACTAGGGGAAGGTCACTACATACAGATTATACACCACCACTAGGGGGAGGTCACTACATACAGATTATACACCACCACTAGGGGGAGGTCACTACATACAGATTATACACCACCACTAGGGGGAGGTCACTACATACAGATTATACACCAATACTAGGAGGAGCTCACTACATACAGATTATATACCACCACTAGGGGGAGATTACTACATACAGTTTTACACCACCACTGGGGCGAGATCACTACATACAGATTATACACCACCACTAGGAGGAGCTCACTACATACAGATTATACACGACCACTAAGGGGCGCTCACTACATACAGATTATACACCTCCACTAGGGGGAGGTCACTACATACAGATTATACACCACCACTAGGGGGAGATCACTACATACAGATTATACACCACCACTAGGAGGAGATCACTACATACAGATTATACACCACCACTAGGGGGAGGTCACTACATACAGATTATACACCACCACTAGGGGGAGATCACTACATACAGATTTTACACCACCACTAGGGGGCGCTCACTATATACAGATTATACACCACCACTAGGGGGAGATCACTACATACATATTATACACCACCACTAGGAGGAGATCACTACATACAGATATTACACCACCACTAGGGGGAGATCACTACATACAGATATTACACCACCACTAGGGGGAGCTCACTACATACAGATTATACACCACTACTAGGGGGAGATACAGTCACTAACAGAAGGATTGGGCCAGATCCGAGCCTGCTCTGCTGCGAGGACCTTTTCGTGTTTCCTCCTGTTAATTTCCACGCCCTGATGTGACACTAATGAGACACTAATTGGCCGCTGATGTTGCAAAAACTAACATCTCCATTCTGCCCTCATCCTCCTGTTCTCCGGAGCTGACAGCTCTCCGCCACTTCCTGGACATCACTCCCAGAATGGTTTTAAGTACTTATACTTGTCTGCGGTTTATACAGTGCACAAATCCCGCGTGACTGGAGAGCACCAAGGCAGGACGCCCTGAAATCTAGGAAACTGTTGCCCCTGGATTAAGGTCAGGAGCTGTGCCTGCTGGCGGACCACCAAGCCCTGAACACCAGGGGTCTTAAAGAGGATTTCAGCTTTAATGTTGAAGAAGTTGAACAACTTCCTAATAGTCGTGGTATTCTAGTTCCTCAGCACTGACAACAAGCTATAGAGATGCTTCTCAGAGTTGAGGTTTTGCTACAATGTTATCCAATCTAGAAAATACAAACTGCCTTTGCTACTTTTTACCTGCACTGAAACATTGCAGCAAAACCTCAGAAAAAAAAACCCTGCTGCCTTTAGCATTGTCTACACTGATGGAACAATCTTAGAGAAGTGGAGACAGGACTGCGCCCCCTGAGGGCGGGTTCACACATTGCGCTTTGGTTGCATTTCCTTTGCGTTTAAAATGCATTATAACAGCGGAGGAGAGAGGATTTGCCCAATTACAGTACTATTTCCATTTGCAACACCCTCGCCGATGCAAGGCGAAGGAGTGCTTGCGAATACGTCCCACAGCATATCAATACATCACACAGGGGACATTGCAGTGGTAGATCCTGCCTGGCAAGGCAGGAGTTAAGTGTTTTGTATGATGCAAGATCTGTCGTCCAATCACTTGTATTGCATTCTGTCCAATGTAAGCTGAGATGTAATTGGAGGAACAGCCACCACCTGACCTAGGGGCTATAAAACCCCTGGCCAGGAATATTCCAGAGCTCAGTTCCAGGCAGACCTGATGGTCTGCAGGACACTAGAAGAGGCTAGTTTTAGCCTAGCTCAGATGAGAAGAAGCAGACTGGGTTACCCCAGTCCAGACTCTATTCAGCCAGCATACCATACCAGAGCAGGAAGAGCCTAGCCCCTGCCTCTGAAGAGTGGAGCTAATAGATAAGAGTTAGTGAGGAAAGGGGTATCATCCTACCTTCAAGGGTGATACCTGAACCACTCCAGGACAAGCTGAAGCTTCCTATTAGGACACAGCTACCTCCCAGCCTGCCCTCTGCATCCAGGCTGGCGATCTACCTCCTGTGGCTTCCTCCAAATGCATCTCAGCACTCCACCATTCTGTTAAAGGCACGTTGCTGATGTTCCTGTCGGTTCCAATAAAGAACTGTAAGTTGTTTTTGTTCAACCTCTGCCTCCGTCTGGTCCCTGCTACTACGGCTGTCACCATCACAGGCACCCTGTCCACCACACAGAGACGAATACTCTAGACACCAAAGGGTTGCCCCAGGGAGATCCGCTATAGCAGCCTCTCCCTCATCATTTCTTGTCAACACCACCCTGCTGGAGACCTGCCAGGCTGTAGGACAGCCCTCCGGTTCCCCATACCAAGCACCGTGACACAAGCGTGCTTAGGCCGCAACCGCCAGCCACTCAGGTACTGCGGGCCCCGGCTGACTCCAGGCCCCGAGAAAAAGGCTAGGCCCCGGTGGGGGATGTTGCAAGTGGCGTCACGAACAGGATTGATACTTCTGTGCCTTATTCCGGCATTAAAGACTATCCTTTATTGAAAAAAGACTGTGCTGCCTAACCCTGCTACCATTCGGGTATAGGCCCAAGTGATTGTGTGTTTCTGCATTGAACTGTATTACTGCTTCCACGTGCTGTCGAGCACCGCTCCAGCACTCAAGAGGTTAACCCCATGCCAAGAACTTTGTCAGCTCTGCTACATCTGGCGCTGCCGCGCCTGAAGCATTTTTACCTCACAAAACTGTGGCGCAGCAAGTAATCCCAGCCCGCCAAAACCTTCACTGGCGGGAAACCCAGATGACACATCAAGCTCCACCCACGCACGAAGGGCGCGAACCCCGCCTCCTGTGGCGCAGGAAAAATTAGAGCCCGCCACAGCTCTTGGCGGGAAGGGCTTGGACTCCTCCCTCTGGCACGAAGCGGACTTCCTGCCCCGCCTCAACGAAAGGCCAGAACTCGTGAGGATCTTGGACAGTGAGGTCAGCACCATGTGGGGTCCTCGGCCATTTCCTGCGGTAGAGCAACCCGAGTTCTTGGAGGTTCTGGAGACCATGGTTTTGGTCTCTGCTCAGCCGGTCCGGAGGCCCTTCGCTGGGCACCGGCTGCATCGTGGACTGACCCGGGCCTTCGTCACCAGGACGTACTTCCAAAGGGTGACAGAGCGCCAAGTACCACCCGGGCGGTTCCTAGTGCCTCTCCCGGCTACCATGCTACCCGGCCCCGACTCCTGTAGAGCCAGCGCCTGGGCCTACTGCTGCCGTGCGACCTGCATCGAGGCCCACTGCTCCTGCCGACCAGCCTGCCAGCCCTGCTGTGGTGGTTCCTGACCCTCCAGCTGCTCCTGCTCCAGTTCCGGCACCTGCCCGACAACCTGCGAGACCCGAGCCTACACCGGAGCGACCTACCCCAGCACCGGCACCTCCGCAGCCTCGAGGCCGAGGTTAGGCCCTCCGCCGGCAACTCCGAGACGCTGTCTCGGAACAGCGACGCCAAGAAAAGGAGGCCCAGCGCTACATGGCCGGCTGGTCTAAAGAGGGAGCCTGGGTGAAGAAAAACCGCACCACCGGCATGGTCCGGTACTTCGACCGGCAGCGGGGCTATGGCTTTGCCACTCAGGACTATACCGGACTGGAAGTATTTATCCCCCGCCGGTCCGTCAAAACGCCTGACTTGCCGGAGAGACTTCACAATTTGAGACCGGGGGAGTGTATCGAATTTTCCCTGCAGGAGGGACCTCGAGGGCCGTGGGCAGCTGGCATGATCCGGATCCCAGACTACGATGAGGACCACTACCCATCGTGCGATGAGCTGTATGAGGACGACGAGTGGCCGGAGTCTCCGAATACCTCTTCTTCCTCGGCTGCGAGTCCCCGGGCGGTGACCCACGTGAATGCTCCATCCACGGTGATCGTGAGTACGGGCCCCATTGCTATTCATGGGCCGGGAATGATCCAGGGCGCCACCCCCACCGTCTCTCCGGCAGGGAGCGTTGCCAGTTCCCGCAGTTCTTCCGTGGGAGAGGATATCCCGGTTGGTGAGCCTTGTCCGGAGGCTCCAACTAGATCCTATTCTCCCCCTGCCGGTTATCAGTGGGGTGACGACCCGGCCCCAGAAGAATCGGAGCAGGAGGGAGCCGCGGCGCTGCCGCAGGATCCCATTTATTTCTTTCTGGACCCCTCTGTGGTTCCTGGCTCTGTTGAGCCCCCGGCTGGAACAGCCGACACCCCGGGTGACAGCCCCCCTCCGCCTGAATGTCAGGAGGATGCTGCTGCGCCTGCAGTTCCTGCAGCTGCCACCGGGTGTCCCCAGCCGGCTCCTACCACCGCTGAGGATGCACAGGATTCCCTGCTGACTTTGGATCCTGTCCCTGCTGAACCCAGCAAGATGCATCTGATTAACCCCTGATGGGCTGTAGCCCTCTTCAGGTACTGTGCATATTGTAAATATTTATTTCTGTCCCTACCCTATAGAGCCAGAAACTGTCCTGAGACTCTTACCCTTATTTATCTCAGTTAAGAGATTTTCCACTGTCATGTGCTATGATAGCACCCCTCCTCTGCCACAGCAGAGATTCCTACAAAGGACTCTGTCCCTGTACACATAGAGGAGACCCTTTGCTTCTTTATTGCACTTTTCCCCACATCAAGGGCTGTACCCAGAAGATGGACTTTGCTATTAAAGACCTTCTGTGAGACTTTTGCCAACTCCAAGGAAAAGTTGCTACTTTATTGACTTATTATATTGCACTTAATGCCTTCCTTTTAGGTATGGACATTCTGCATGCACTATTATGCCTTTTCCTTTTCAGGTAAAGAGACATTTTATTCTGCTACCCTGTGTAGCCTACCTCTGTAACGTTTGTAATGTTTGTAAGATGTGTACCCATTGGGCTCCTAAGCCAATGTGAGTTTACAACATGTTTGCACATTGTCAATATATGTCAGTAGTTTGCACTAACCTTTTATAGGCTTTTCAGATTGTAGTGTGGCTGTGTCGGACCGTCTCTATGTAAAACCCTGACCGCTACCTTATCCCTCAAACCGAGGTTTGCACGTGGGGGTAGTCCGTAAACTGCGGGTCTTTAGGGGACCGGGGGTGTTACAGAGATAGCACCTGGATGGCGCTCATACAAGGGTAAGAATGTTAGTCGGCAGGTACTTGTACATTGTACAATGTCTTATTGTGTCACATATGCCAATGTAATGCATATATATACACACTATATATTTGTCGCCAGGGAAGAAGTGTTTACATAACAAATATACAGGCCCTGGTGCAAGGAGTGGATTACAGTACATGACACCACACCTTTCCTACTGTACAGTTTGGTTTAATGGCGTTAGCGACCAACTGTCATACTTAGCATTTACATCTGTGTCTTAGTCCGACACCAACCCAGGTGCCTGTCTCCAGGACCATGGGCGGTTTGTCCCTACATATCATGTAGCCTACACTTCATAGAAGTGCCCCTATCTACCTCTGCGCCCCAAACCATCCGTAGTCGAGCCGAGGGCGGCTCTTTCAATTGCCCCGGGGGTATGCAGCACCCTCGCCGATGCAAGGCGAAGGAGTGCTTGCGAATACGTCCCACAGCATGTCATCACATCACACAGGGGACATTGCAGTGGTAGATCCTGCCTGGCAAGGAGTTAAGTGTTTTGTATGATGCAAGATCTGTCGTCCAATCACTTGTATTGCATTCTGTCCAATGTAAGCTGAGATGTAATTGGAGGAACAGCCACCACCTGACCTAGGGGCTATAAAACCCCTGGCCAGGAATATTCCAGAGCTCAGTTCCAGGCAGACCTGAGGGTCTGCAGGACACTAGAAGAGACTAGTTTTAGCCTAGCTCAGATGAGAAGAAGCAGACTGGGTTACCCCAGTCCAGACTCTATTCAGCCAGCATACCATACCAGAGCAGGAAGAGCCTAGCCCCTGCCTCTGAAGAGTGGAGCTAATAGATAAGAGTTAGTGAGGAAAGGGGTATCATCCTACTTTCAATGGTGATACCTGAACCACTCCAGGACAAGCTGAAGCTTCCTATTAGGACACAGCTACCTCCCAGCCTGCCATTGCATCCAGGCTGGTGATCTACCTCCTGTGGCTTCCTCCAAATGCATCTCAGCACTCCACCATTCTGTTAAAGGCACGTTGCTGATGTTCCTGTCGGTTCCAATCTGCCTCCATCTGGTCCCTGCTACTACGGCTGTCACCATCACGGGCACCCTGTCCACCACACAGAGACGAATACTCTAGACACCAAAGGGTTGCCCCAGGGAGATCCGCTACAGCAGCCTCTCCCTCATCATTTCTTGCCAACACCACCCTGCTGGAGACCTGCCAGGCTGTAGGACAGCCCTCCGGTTCCCCATACCAAGCACCGTGACACAAGCGTGCCTAGGCCGCAACCGCCAGCCACTCAGGTACTGCGGGCCCCGGCTGACTCCAGGCCCCGAGAAAAAGGCTAGGCCCCGGTGGGGGATGTTGCACATTTGTTAACGTGATGTTAAGTGTGTTAACAAAAGGAATGTGTTAACACATTGTTAACACTTGTGTTAACATCGCGTTTACAATGCGTTTTTTAAACGCAAATGTTAACTGTAATGTAGTTAGGCAAATCACCTCTCCTCAGCTGTTGTAATGTGTTTTAAAATGCAATGAAAACGCAACCAAAGCGCAACGTGTGAACGCGCCCGAGGCCGCATTCACACATCACAGTTTCTGATGCAGCCTCAGAGAATCTTACATGGATGTAGGGCATGAAACATAGAAAGTGGGGCAGACACATCGGGTGTATCGTATCGGCTGTGAAGTCCAATGAACTCTGTTCTCTGTTGTCAGCCACTTCAGTGCAGGCTGTATATAGGGATCTCCCTTTTGACGCAGGCCGCGCTGGCCCTTTAATACGGGTTCCATAGCACCAGCAGTAAAAGGGAAACCTCCTCCACAGTTCTCCTATGGACTCCAATTTTCCGCCTGCCCCCCGATCTGGATTTTCCTCCTAATCCGGTTGTGATGTTATTGTAAATGATGATTGAGATGACAATTAAGAGTAAACTGCGGTCTGTCTGCGCTGGCGGGAAGTCGCTGCGTGACAAAGCTAAAGGGGTCAGGCTAGGCCAGAACATGCAGAGGGGGTTTATACTAGGACAAGAGGGGGAATGTTGCCCAGATCCAGGCCGATACACTGTAACAAACCCATCAGCTGTGTGAGAGCTTTCACAGCTGAAGAGCTTGTAGCAGTTGTATCAAGTTGAGGAAGTTTTCTATAAGTTGATACTTTCCTCCTGCACTGATACAATGTCATAAACTTACACAACAGCAGAGACATTTTTCCTCCTGATAATTTAAACTGATACAATTGTAGCAAACACTCAGCTGTGTGAGGTCTGCATGGCTTTAGAGGCTTGGAGGTTAAATTAGACTTCAATTCAATGACAGGAAGCGAGGACCTTGGTAAGTGTGAATCAAAATCTAGTCTAAAGTCACAGACCTTGAAGCTTTATGGCAGACAGGACCCCGCTTTCAATATAACATATGGGGGGGAAGCGGTCGGGGGTCTTGTCTGCCCTCACCATCTTATAATAATATATGTAGACGTGGAGTTTACTTTCCTGGGACCCTCAGCCAGTAGAACACACGGGACCTTGTCAGCGGCACATACATCATACATGGCAAATATTTCTATATAAAGCGGGTAATGCACAGGTAGCAGCCCCCTCCCCCCTCCCGCAGCGCTCAGCATCTGCAAATAATTAATGCAGAGTTTTGCCTGTTCTGTTTTTTTGGGGGAAATGGACTCCAGATCCTGATTAAAGGCGGCAGATGATGACAGAATGACCAGGAGACTGTAATCTGGTCGCCCCCTAAGAAAACACTGCTGCCCCTGTGTACAGATCCCACATCAGGAGGCAATTACTGGTACAATGCAAAATATTGTACGGGGCAGCTATAGGGGATAAAGCTGTATAGTACTGGATGATATCATATATGATGCCATATATCATATATACCGTGTATAACCACATATGTGGTTATACACAGTTTATGTACAGATATCTGTATGTATACCGCGCATAACCACATCAATCTGTATGTATACTGTGCATAACCACATCTGTATATATACCGCGCATAACCACATCTGTATATATACCGCGCATAACCACATCTATCTGTATTTATACTGTGTATTACCACATATTACTATATATTATGGATAATTACTGCATCATACCGTGTATACCATGCACATTAGTGTATCATACTGTTTATGACATGTATAGCGTTACAATGTATGTAGCTATATAAATACATTACCATTAGGGGGCGCTATTCGTAGTCCTACAAATTAGTGCACAGGAATGTGAATCTCTTAGGTATGGGAGTCTCCGAGAAGACTTGGGGGTGAGGGGGTTGCCTTAAAGTGATGGAAGCTGCGGCATCTTGGGATTTAACCTGTTATGTGCTGGAAAGAAAGGAGGACGCAATGTGCAGACACACTGGGGGGAGGTGATGTAATAGGAAAAGACTTACCATCCATAGGAGTCAGATAGTCATGAAGGTGGGGTGCGCTCCCTGCAGCCCCAGCCTGTATCAGGAGCTCTCCATAGGGGCTGGGGTGTCCGGCCAGCAGCGTCATCTGGTGGTAGTAATCCGCGGGGTTAACGCCAGGCGGAGGGGGTGCGATGCCAAAGATGCCCCTTTCTTTTAAGTGCTCGTGGGCAGCTGTGAGGAGAGAACAGAGCAGGGTCACCAGACAACTCATTTGGTAATATTTAGGGAAGTCAATAAGTGCAGATTGGGAGTGTTTGTCCAGCCAGACCCAGGCCCCAGGGCACCGGATAAAATCCTCATCTTTAGCTATTTTTAGATTTTCTTAATGGCGACATTGACAGATACGTCCCCCCCGGGCATGGATGATTATAACAGAGGAAATGCCAAAAATTATCCCGAAAGCATCAGTGATGTAAATAGATACAATTTATAGTCATTATGAAAAGACTGAATACTCCATAAACATCTTTCCATAGATTCGGCCTAATCACATTTATCGATACATTTCTGCGTAATATATTGAAACATTTGGGACGTAGCAATATTATTCAGTAGTCTAACTTCTTATAGGATCACTGCTTGCTGTGCATTCATTATTTATATCCAGGGGCTGGAAACCCATCCTGATCTGCCTGATCTATTTGCTTCCATAACTCAGACAGATCCGTCCCTCTGGACATAAAATCACTACAGAAACATCACACAGCAAAATAGATAAGATGATTTGTAAAATGCATTGATATATATATATATATATATATATATATATATATATATATATATATATATGAGATAAGACCGGGGCTGCGGCAGATTGTACTATCTGGAGTCCTTGGGGGTCACAATGTAATGGTATAACGGATGGCGCTATCCTGATACACAGAATAAGTAGATTTTAGAAGAGTGGGGCGGATCGGTGGACGCTGCGTGTGAACCCTTCATCCTGTAGGAAACGTCTAAAGGTCCCATTAATGTCGGATCCACTCGGGTGATGCTGAGGAGACGCACATGGGCCTAGAGATGTGTTGGGCGCAGAAAGTCTCGGCGTCTGGCTCCCTGAATCCCTGCACTTTGCCAGAGCCAATTATAGAATTTCTCACAGCTGCAAATCCTCAAAACTTCACCCGGAGGGGAGAGGGGGGCGACAAGACCCCTGGAGGAAAAATAAACAGTGTCACCCTATGTCCAAATCCATTCAAGGAGAAAATTTTCAAGGCTGAGAACATGGACGGAGCCTCCACTCCCCGCCATGACATACGCCCCATTCACATATATTACGTACATGTCACCCTACTGGCCCGCAGCTGCAATTGCTCTGCTTTTGGGACAGAATACAGGCCAATGATGGGAAGGGACACAGTGCAGTTCATCTGTTCTCCTGTAGGGGGCACCTAATATAAACCACCAAATTACCTTAGATGACTGATGGCGAACCTAGGCACTCTGAGCCCTCTCCGTGGGCACCCAAGCCATTGACCAACAGAGATTCAAAGAATCTTCCTGCAGTCCCAGGTAACTCTGGATATGCTGTTCTTGGGGCTGGTTTAAAGCGACACATTATTGGCTGCTTGGGATTCCAGGAAGAGTGGAAAGGGACAGATTATTTTTGGAGGTTCTCCTGCTGGTCCCATGTTTCTACCTCTACAGGGGAACCTTGGAGAAAAGCTGCAATGATTCCATAAAATTCTCTAAAATTTGCCTTTCTTCTTCTTCCTACTGTATTGATGTCCTCTAGAGGCCGATACGATTGAAGGTTGTGGCAGAACAGATAGCAATAAGTTTAAATTGCTTTGTTAGCACTTTGTGATTATTACAGTCTTAGATTATCCCCGAGATGGGGGGTCATTGTGTGATCGGCTGATTGTGGAGGGTTTGAGACGGAGATTGTGTGATATATTGGGGCTCATTTACTAAGGGTCCGAATCGCTCATTTTCGTTGGGTTTCCCGACGATTTCTCATTTGCCCCGGGATTTTGGCGCACGCGATCAGATTTTGACACATTGGCGCCGGCTTTCACGTGACAGAAATGGGGGGCGTGGTCGTCGGAAAAACCGCGGAATTTAAAAAATAAGTTGATTCGCAAGATCAGCACTCACATGCACCGAGGAGAAGAAGGTGAATGCCGGCGGACCTCGGCGCAGCAGCGACACCTAGTGGACATCGGGCGCACGGACCTTAGTGAATTCAGGCAGACCCGAACCCTCGTCGGAGAACGCGCCGCTGGATCGTGACTGGACCGGGTAAGTAAATGTGCCCCAATGTGATCATCCAGATGTGTAATAAGACATTCACCATTTTTATTACTAATTACTAATTTTAGATTGAAAACCTGTACAGAGCAAAGACTTCTCACAGCTGAGGTGGTGTTACAATAAAGTTCAACCTCTGTATCACAACAACGGCACAAATCTCTCTCTCCTGACAATGTGTAACAATGTAACAGCTAAAGGAAATCTACCATCAACATCCATCCTGTTAAACAAGAGGCATTTCTCATAGATGCGGGCACTGTGACTGTGGTAATCTTCTTATATTTGTTATACAAGGCCTCCTTCCTTCTAAAATCAACTTTTATAATTATGCTAATAGACCTTAAGGGGTCTGGGGGTATTACCAGAGACCTTCTGTGCTGTAGCTTCACAGGTTATTACACTGTCCCCCCTTTGCTCTCTTAGCTTTCCCCCCTCCCTCTGCCAGATGTAATCTTACACAATGGGAGGGGGAAGTGCTCCTGTACAGTGTTGCCTGTTATGCTACAGCATGGAGGGGTGAGAGAAGCGGTCATGAGGAGTTTTCAGCCACTGGGTATAATGAATGCACAGCAAGCAGTGATCCTATGAGGATGAGGATTACAGTAGAATATTACTACCTCCCAAATGTTTCATTACAAAATGTAAATAGATTTGTGACTTTATTGATGAAATTGTTAAAACAGAAGGACAATCCAGGCTGAGTTATGCCTGATGAATCAGAAATTCATGAACTCTCCTACCTTCGGCCGGGCTGAGCCCCCTGGCGGCAGAGATCATGGACAGGGTGGGACTTCCATGGACAGATCGCAGGTAATGCTCCATGTGTGGGCTCACATAATGATGAGCGTGGCTCAGATCTGTGGTGGTGCCCACCGGGTGCGGGGACAGGCGGATGAGGGAGATGTCAGAGATGACCGGGCTGCCACTGAGGCCTGGAGGACTGGAAGAGAAGAAACCATGTTACTATACAGAAGAAAAGGTCATTATTCTCCAGCTCTGTACATATATACAGGAGATCCCCAGGTTATACCAGCTGTACATATATCATTATATACAGGAGATCCCCAGGTTATACCAGCTGTACATATATCATTATATACAGGAGATCCCCAGGTTATACCAGCTGTACATATATCATTATATACAGGAGATCTCCAGGTTATACCGGCTGTACATATATCATTATATACAGGAGATCTCCAGGTTATACCGGCTGTACATATATCATTATATACAGGAGATCCCCAGGTTGTACCGGCTGTACATATATCAGTATATACAGGAGATCCCCAGGTTATACCAGCTGTACATATATCATTATATACAGGAGATCCCCAGGTTATACCAGCTGTACATATATCATTATATACAGGAGACCCCCAGGTTATACCAGCTGTACATATATCATTATATACAGGAGATCCCCAGGTTATACCGGCTGTACATATATCATTATATACAGGAGATCCCCAGGTTATACCGGCTGTACATATATCATTATATACAGGAGATCCCCAGGTTATACCAGCTGTACATATATCATTATATACAGGAGATCTCCAGGTTATACCGGCTGTACATATATCATTATATACAGGAGATCTCCAGGTTATACCAGCTGTACATATATCATTATATACAGGAGATCCCCAGGTTATACCGGCTGTACATATATCATTATATACAGGAGATCTCCAGGTTATACCAGCTGTACATATATCATTATATACAGGAGATCTCCAGGTTATACCAGCTGTACATATATCATTATATACAGGAGATCCCCAGGTTATACCAGCTGTACATATATCATTATATACAGGAGATCCCCAGGTTATACCGGCTGTACATATATCATTATATACAGGAGATCCCCAGGTTATACCAGCTGTACATATATCATTATATACAGGAGATCCCCAGGTTATACCAGCTGTACATATATCATTATATACAGGAGATCTCCAGGTTATACCGGCTGTACATATATCATTATATACAGGAGATCCCCAGGTTGTACCGGCTGTACATATATCAGTATATACAGGAGATCCCCAGGTTATACCAGCTGTACATATATCATTATATACAGGAGATCCCCAGGTTATACCAGCTGTACATATATCATTATATACAGGAGACCCCCAGGTTATACCAGCTGTACATATATCATTATATACAGGAGATCCCCAGGTTATACCGGCTGTACATATATCATTATATACAGGAGATCCCCAGGTTATACCGGCTGTACATATATCATTATATACAGGAGATCCCCAGGTTATACCAGCTGTACATATATCATTATATACAGGAGATCTCCAGGTTATACCGGCTGTACATATATCATTATATACAGGAGATCTCCAGGTTATACCAGCTGTACATATATCATTATATACAGGAGATCCCCAGGTTATACCGGCTGTACATATATCATTATATACAGGAGATCTCCAGGTTATACCAGCTGTACATATATCATTATATACAGGAGATCTCCAGGTTATACCAGCTGTACATATATCATTATATACAGGAGATCCCCAGGTTATACCAGCTGTACATATATCATTATATACAGGAGATCCCCAGGTTATACCGGCTGTACATATATCATTATATACAGGAGATCTCCAGGTTATACCAGCTGTACATATATCATTATATACAGGAGATCCCCAGGTTATACCGGCTGTACATATATCATTATATACAGGAGATCCCCGGGTTATACCGGCTGTACATATATCATTATATACAGGAGATCCCCAGGTTATACCGGCTGTACATATATCATTATATACAGGAGATCCCCAGGTTATACCGGCTGTATATATATCATTATATACAGGAGATCCCCAGGTTATACCGGCTGTACATATATCAGTATATACAGGAGATCCCCAGGTTATACCGGCTGTACATATATCATTATATACAGGAGATCCCCAGGTTATACCAGCTGTACATATATAGCTATATACAGGAGATCCCCAGGTTATATCAGCTGTACATATATAATTATATACAGGAGATCCCCAGGTTATACTAGCTGTACATATATCATTATATACAGGAGATCCCCAGGTTATACCGGCTGTACATATATCATTATATACAGGAGATCCTCAGGTTATACCGGCTGTACATATATCATTATATACAGGAGATCTCCAGGTTATACCGGCTGTACATATATATTTATATACAGGAGATCCCCAGGTTATACCGGCTGTACATATATCATTATATACAGGAGATCCCCAGGTTATACCAGCTGTACATATATCATTATATACAGGAGATCCCCAGGTTATACCGGCTGTACATATATCATTATATACAGGAGATCCCCAGGTTATACCAGCTGTACATATATCATTATATACAGGAGATCCCCAGGTTATACCATCTGTACATATATCATTATATACAGGAGATCCCCAGGTTATACCAGCTGTACATATATAGCTATATACAGGAGATCTCCAGGTTATACCGGCTGTACATATATCATTATATACAGGGGATCCCCAGGTTATACCAGCTGTACATATATAGCTATATACAGGAGATCCCCAGGTTATACCAGCTGTACATATATCATTATATACAGGAGCTCCCCAGGTTATACTAGCTGTACATAAATCATTATATACAGGAGATCCCCAGGTTATACCAGCTGTACATAAATCATTATATACAGGATATCCCCAGGTTATACCGGCTGTACATAAATCATTATATACAGGAGATCCCCAGGTTATACCGGCTGTACATATATCATTATATACAGGAGATCTCCAGGTTATACCGGCTGTACATATATCATTATATACAGGAGATCCCCAGGTTATACCGGCTGTACATATATCATTATATACAGGAGATCCCCAGGTTATACCGGCTGTACATATATCATTATATACAGGAGATCCCCAGGTTATACCGGCTGTACATATATCATTATATACAGGAGATGCCCAGATTATACCGGCTGTACATATATCATTATATACAGGAGATCCCCAGGTTATACCGGCTGTACATATATCATTATATACAGGAGATCCCCAGGTTATACCGGCTGTACATATATCATTATATACAGGAGATCCCCAGGTTATACCGGCTGTACATATATCATTATATACAGGAGATCCCCAGGTTATACCACCTATACATATATCATTATATACAGGATATCCCCAGGTTATACCAGCTGTACATATATCATTATATACAGGATATCCCCAGGTTATACCAGCTGTACATATATCATTATATACAGGAGATCCCCAGGTTATACCGGCTGTACATATATCATTATATACAGGAGATCCCCAGGTTATACCAGCTGTACATATATCATTATATACAGGAGATCCCCAGGTTATACCAGCTGTACATATATCATTATATACAGGAGATCCCCAGGTTATACCAGCTGTACATATATCATTATATACAGGAGATCCCCAGGTTATACCGGCTGTACATATATCATTATATACAGGAGATCCCCAGGTTATACCAGCTGTACATATATCATTATATACAGGAGATCCCCAGGTTATACCAGCTGTACATATATCATTATATACAGGAGATCCCCAGGTTATACCGGCTGTACATATATCATTATATACAGGAGATCCCCAGGTTATACCGGCTGTACATATATCATTATATACAGGAGATCCCCAGGTTATACCAGCTGTACATATATCAGTATATACAGGAGATCCCCAGGATATACCGGCTGTACATATATCATTATATACAGGAGATCCCCAGGTTATACCGGCTGTACATATATCATTATATACAGGGGATCCCCAGGTTATACCGGCTGTACATATATCATTATATACAGGAGATCCCCAGGTTATACCGGCTGTACATATATCATTATATACAGGAGATCCCCAGGTTATACCACCTATACATATAGTGGTGCATTATGATTGGGGTTGGCGGTACCAGTACCGGGCTGGCTGATCTCTTTGTAGTAGCAGATGTGAGATGATGTTTTGCAGCTGGAATGGGGCAGAACACGGAGGGGAGGGGGGTAATTGGTAGTGAATGTGTAATGGAGCCGCTGCCTCATCTGCAGCACTCATGCATCTGGCAGCAGCGGGCACTTATAGGGACAGGCCGCTACACGACATCTCAATCTGAATGAGATGGTGGCGAGGCTCTGAAGGATCTGGTGTTAGTATGTAGATAATACCCCCCTCTTCCCCACTGAGTAATAACACCTGTAGCATTAAACCCAAACCTGCAGGAGATCGTACTGGGGGGTCCTGATCACCAGAGCAAACACTGACAGCAAGCAGAGATCTATGAATACTGAGAACCAGAACATGTACTGGGGACCCTGCTCACCAGAGCAAACACTGACAGCAAGCAGAGATCTATGAATACTGAGAACCAGAACATGTACTGGGGGGTCCTGATCACCAGAGCAAACACTGGCAGCAAGCAGAGATCTATGAATACTGAGAACCAGAACATGTACTGGGCAGCCCTGATCACATAGGCAAACACCAACAGCAAGCAGAGATCTATCAACACTGAGCCCCAGGGCATGTACTGGGCAGTCCTGCTCACATGGACAAACACTGACAGCAAGCAGAGATCTATGAATACTGAGGTCAGCAGAAGAGAATACTATAGTGATTACTCTTCCAGAGGAGGCCTGGGGCACTGAGTGGACCCTGCAGACCATGTGACCTGCTTGAATGTTCCGGAAAATTGCCACTTTTTCTATGGGATGGGTAAAACTCCTCTGCCTCCTGCTGGCCAAAGCACACATGGAAATCTGCCCTAATTACCTATTGTAGCTGATTACACTGAGGCTGAGTACATTGTTACAGGAGGTAATTAACTCTGCGCGTTCTGTAATTAACACAAGTGACATTTCCCGTGTGTAAACACGGCGCTGCGCTCTGCCGAGCCACATGTTCTCCCACAGGAGTCACCGCCGTCATCAGTACATTACTGGCAATCCGGGAGATTTATCAAGCTGTCTGCACCACAATTCTGGAGTCATTTGTGCCATCTGAAATGCCCTATGATTTTGAAGTGTGGCAGCGGCGTGCCCCCCCCCGATCCCAGTATTCCCCCTCCCTCCCCTATCAATCCTAGAGGGGGGCATCTGACTATGATCCCACCTTTCAGTTGTGGCAGCATGTGGCCTGTGAGATGGAGGATATGTGGCACAGATGGTGCGTCCGCCTGCGCCAGGTCTAGTGGCAGCTGTGAGGATTACAAGGACTAGTAGCTACTGTGGGGAGAACTAGGACTAGTGGCTACTGGGGGGATCACTGGGACTCGTGGCTACTGTGGGGATTACAAGGACTAGTGGCTACTGTGGGGAGCACAAGAACTAGTGGTTACTGTGGGGATCACTGGGACTATTGGCTACTGTGGGGAGAACTAGGACTAGTGGCTACTGTGGGGAGAACTAGGACTAGTGGCTTCTGTGGGGAGCACAGGGACTAGTGGCTATTGTGGGGAGCACAGGGACTAGTGGCAACAGTGGGGAGAACTATGACTAGTGGTTACTGGGGGGAGCACTAGGCTAGTGGCTACTGTGAAGAGCACTGGGACTAATGGCTACTGTGGAGAGCCCTGGGAGTAGTGGCTACTGTGGAGAGCCCTGGGACTACTGACTACTGTGGGGAGCACAGGGACCAATGGCTACTGTGAGGAGCACAGGGACTAATGGCTACTGTGGGGTGCACTGGGACAAGTGACTACTGTGGGGAGCACTGGGACTTGTGACTACTGTGGGGAGCACTGTAACAATATTGGCTACAGTATTGAATTGCTGTTGCTAAATGTTGCAGAATATACAGGCAGGGGGCGGGGCTGTGACTACCTCTCACACAGGATATACAGGCAGGGGGCGGGGCTGTGACTACCTCTCACACAGGATATACAGGCAGGGGGCGGGACTGTGACTACCTCTCACACAGGATATACAGGCAGGGGAGGGGCTGTGACTACCTCTCACACAGGATATATACAGACAGGGGCGGGGCTGTGACTACCTCTCACACAGGATATACAGGCGGGGGGGGGGGGGCTGTGACTACCTCTCACACAGGATATACAGGCAGGGGGCGGGGTTGTGACTACCTCTCACACAGGATATACAGGCAGGGGGCGGGGCTGTGACTACCTCTCACACAGGATATACAGGCAGGGGCGGGGCAGTGGCTACCTCTCACACAGGATATACAGGCAGGGGGCGGGGCTGTGACTACCTCTCACACAGGATATACAGGCAGGGGGCGGGCTGTGACTACCTCTCACACAGGATATACAGGCAGGGGGCGGGCTGTGACTACCTCTCACACAGAATATACAGGCAGGGGGCGGGGCTGTGACTACCTCTCACACAGGATATACAGGCAGGGGGCGGGACTGTGACTACCTCTCACACAGGATATACAGGCAGGGGAGGGGCTGTGACTACCTCTCACACAGGATATATACAGACAGGGGCGGGGCTGTGACTACCTCTCACACAGGATATACAGGCGGGGGGCGAGGCCGTGACTACCTCACACACAGGATATACAGGCAGGGGGCGGGGCTGTGACTACCTCTCACACAGGATATACAGTCAGGGGGCGGGGCTGTGACTACTTCTCACACAGGATATACAGGAAGGGGCGGGGCTGTGACTACTTCTCACACAGGATATACAGGCAGGGGGCGCGACTGTGACTACCTCACACACAGGATATACAGGCAGGGGGTGGGGCTGTGACTACCTCTCACACAGGATATACAGGCAGGGGGCGAGGCCGTGACTACTTCTCACACATGATATACAGGAAGGGGCGGGGCTGTGACTACTTCTCACACAGGATATACAGGGGGGGTGGGTCTGTGACTACCTCTCACACACAGGATATACAGGCAGGGGGCGGGGCTTGACTACCTCTCACACATTACACAGGCAGGCACTGTAGACTCACCCATGTATGGCATGGATTGCGTGGCTTTCATAGTGATAGCGCCCCTCCTGGTGACGGATGTCGATAGGGAATGGTGTGTGGAATGTTGGGAAGAGGTGCGCAGCATCTGCAGGACAGGAAAAAAAGGAGATTAGTCAAACTGTCTCCAGGAAATTACTGTGAAACCTGTAGATCTGGTACAATGTGTCAGTCTCATATATCATCTCACATCCGCTGTCCCCCCCTCCCCATCAAAGTTTCCCTGCAGTTTTGCCCTCATGGTGGGAAGGCAGTGCCAGGGTTACAGGTGTGAGACGCCCCTTTAAGCCCCTCACAGTGTGGTTCTTAGTCTAGGACAATGTGGGGATTTTCTGGCGGTGGATCTGCCACCTGTCCTGCAATCTTCCCACAGTGCGGTGGAGTCACAGCTGGGATCTGCTGCCCTGCACTGAGGGAGCTGATATCATCACATATTATTACACTCCAGCAGTGATATAAGAGGAGGAGCTGATATCATCACATCTTATTACACTCCAGCAGTGATATAAGAGGAGGAGCTGATATCATCACATCTTATTACACTCCAGCAGTGATATAAGAGGAGGAGCTGATATCATCACATCTTATTACACTCCAGCAGTGATATAAGAGGAGGAGCTGATATCATCACATCTTATTACACTCCAGCAGTGATATAAGAGGAGGAGCTGATATCATCACATCTTATTACACTCCAGCAGTGATATAAGAGGAGGAGCTAATAACATCACATCTTATTACACTCCAGCAGTGATATAAGAGGAGGAGCTGATATCATCACATCTTATTACACTCCAGCAGTGATATAAGAGGAGGAGCTGATATCATCACATCTTATTACACTCCAGCAGTGATATAAGAGGAGGAGCTGATATCATCACATCTTATTACACTCCAGCAGTGATATAAGAGGAGGAGCTGATATCATCACATCTTATTACACTCCAGCAGTGATATAAGAGGAGGAGCTGATATCATCACATCTTATTACACTCCAGCAGTGATATAAGAGGAGGAGCTAATAACATCACATCTTATTACACTCCAGCAGTGATATAAGAGGAGGAGCTGATATCATCACATCTTATTACACTCCAGCAGTGATATAAGAGGAGGAGCTGATATCATCACATCTTATTACACTCCAGCAGTGATATAAGAGGAGGAGCCGATATCATCACATCTTATTACACTCCAGCAGTGATATAAGAGGAGGAGCTGATATCATCACATCTTATTACACTCCAGCAGTGATATAAGAGGAGGAGCTGATATCATCACATCTTATTACACTCCAGCAGTGATATAAGAGGAGGAGCTGATATCATCACATCTTATTACACTCCAGCAGTGATATAAGAGGAGGAGCTGATATCATCACATCTTATTACACTCCAGCAGTGATATAAGAGGAGGAGCTGATATCATCCCATCTTATTACACTCCAGCAGTGATATAAGAGGAGGAGCTGATATCATCACATCTTATTACACTCCAGCAGTGCCATAAGAGGAGGAGCTGATATCATCACATCTTATTGCAGTCCAGCAGTGATATAAGAGGAGGAGCTGATATCATCACATCTTATTACACTCCAGCCGTGATATAAGAGGAGGAGCTGATATCATCACATCTTATTACACTCCAGCCGTGATATAAGAGGAGGAGCTGATATCATCACATCTTATTACAGTCCAGCAGTGATATAAGAGGAGGAGCTGATATCATCACATCTTATTACAGTCCAGCAGTGATATAAGAGGAGGAGCCGATATCATCACATATTATTACAGTCCAGCAGTGATATAAGAGGAGGAGCTGATATCATCACATCTTATTACGCTCCAGCAGTGATATAAGAGGAGCTGATATCATCACATCTTATTACAGTCCAGCAGTGATATAATAGGAGGGGCTGATATCATCACATCTTATTACACTCCAGCAGTGCCATAAGAGGAGGAGCTGATATCATCACATCTTATTACACTCCAGCAGTGATATAAGAGGAGGAGCTGATATCGTCCCATCTTATTACACTCCAGCAGTGATATAAGAGGAGGAGCTGATATCATCCCATCTTATTACAGTCCAGAAGTGATATAAGAGGAGGAGCTGATATCACCCCATCTTATTACAGTCCAGCAGTGATATAAGAGGAGGAGCTGATATCATCACATCTTATTACACTCCAGCAGTGATATAAGAGGAGCTGATATCATCACATCTTATTACAGTCCAGCAGTGATATAAGAGGAGCTGATATCATCACATCTTATTACAGTCCAGCAGTGATATAAGAGGAGGAGCTGATATCATCACATCTTATTACACTCCAGCAGTGATATAAGAGGAGGAGCTGATATCATCACATCTTATTACAGTCCAGCAGTGATATAAGAGGAGGAGCTGATATCATCACATCTTATTACAGTCCAGCAGTGATATAAGAGGAGGAGCTGATATCATCCCATCTTATTACACTCCAGCAGTGATATAAGAGGAGGAGCTGATATCATCATATCTTATTACAGTCCAGCAGTGATATAAGAGGAGGAGCTGATATCATCACATCTTATTACGCTCCAGCAGTGATATAAGAGGAGGAGCTGATATCATCACATCTTATTACACTCCAGCAGTGATATAAGAGGAGGAGCTGATATCATCCCATCTTATTACAGTCCAGCAGTGATATAAGAGGAGCTGATATCATCACATCTTATTACAGTCCAGCAGTGATATAAGAGGAGGAGCCGATATCATCACATCCTATTACAGTCCAGCAGTGATATAAGAGGAGGAGCTGATATCATCCCATCTTATTACAGTCCAGCAGTGATATAAGAGGAGGAGCTGATATCATCACATCTTATTACACTCCAGCAGTGATATAAGAGGAGGAGCTGATATCATCACATCTTATTACACTCCAGCAGTGATATAAGAGGAGGAGCTGATATCATCACATCTTATTACACTCCAGCAGTGATATAAGAGGAGGAGCTGATATCATCACATCTTATTACAGTCCAGCAGTGATATAATAGGAGGAGCTGATATCATCACATCTTATTACACTCCAGCAGTGATATAAGAGGAGGAGCTGATATCATCACATCTTATTACAGTCCAGCAGTGATATAAGAGGAGGAGCTGATATCATCCCATCTTATTACAGTCCAGCAGTGATATAAGAGGAGGAGCTGATATCATCACATCTTATTACACTCCAGCAGTGATATAAGATGAGGAGCTGATATCATCACATCTTATTACACTCCAGCAGTGATATAAGATGAGGAGCTGATATCATCACATCTTATTACAGTCCAGCCTTGTTCAGTTTACACTGAATATATTGTTAAAATCCCTCAGTTGTGTTGATAGGACCAGATAAGAACAAGTTTCTGGCTTCTATAGGAATAGCCCCTAATATTTTGGGGCACATGCTGTCATATTGGTAAATCGTCCCCATAGTCAGGGGCTGGGCTGATGTTGTAGCTATTAACCCTTTCCGCACCCCACACCTGAGCTCTGCTAGGAGAGTATGTGCTGGGGACATGTGGAGAAAGTTGCTGAGTGTTTCGCTTTCTCCCTGGAACAGGAAGTCTTCTAATAATGAGAATAATATTCTGCAGGCCGAGTCATTAAAAGGAGATTTTCTGTCTTAAACCAAAGACATAAAAGAGAAGGAACAACATATACGGAAACAGGAAATTCCTGAAGATCCAACCCAAAAATAATAACTGAGCTGATGCCAGCGCAACCTCCAGACACTGATCCCCAAACCGGGATCCCCGAGCCTAAGTGTCAGCAGAAAGCACCAGTTACACTCACATGAAGATCCAAACCAATCCGATCTGACCGAAATTCACATATAAATATACAAGTATATACTACAGGAGCCCCTCACATACACTACTGGTATATACTACAGGAGCCCCTCACATACACTACTGGTATATACTACAGGAGCCCCTCACATACACTACTGGTATATACTACAGGAGCCCCTCACATACACTACTGGTATATACTACAGGAGCCCCTCACATACACTACTGGTATATACTACAGGAGCCCCTCATATACACTATTAGTATATACTACAGGAGCCCCTCATATACACTACCAGTATATACTACAGGAGCCCCTCATATACACTATTAGTATATACTACAGGAGCCCCTCATATACACTACCAGTATATACTACAGGAGCCCCTCACATACACTACTAGTATATACTACAGGAGCCCCTCATATACACTACCAGTATATACTACAGGAGCCCCTCACAGTGTATATACATGTAGTATAACCAGTATACAATGTTTCACCACCTCCTATCCAGTATGTAATCCGGAATGTCTGATAGTCCATGGATCACACATGTGTCTCTGCCCACCTGTCCGTAGGGTGTAGCGGGTGATATTTCACAGTAAGTGGGTCGCTGTCGCCCTGCTGGCGGTACACCTGTGGTGGATAACATCTCACCCCTCCAGAAAAAGGGGAATGCAGACGATCTGCCAGGAATCAGGCCAAGGCTTAAATTAGTTTACATTTTGCAACATCAGACAATTCTACAAAGACAAATCATTCGGGGAGGGGGTTATTAATACACCTCAGGAATGGCAGATGTGTCCTGATGTCACCCCCAAACAGAGGGGCCTCATTCTATAGATGTTTTATGGTTGATATGGCCATCTATGTGTCTATCCACGGTTTCTCATCTACCTATATATTTATTTTCTCTCTAACGTTTATAGAGTTGTTTTTCCTGATGGAAGAACTTTTTCCCAATCCTTCTTAGAATCAGTGTTTTTAATCTTTTTGATTATTTGACTTTTTCTTGTAGTTTAGAGAACAATCAGTTTTGTCTTTCAAGTTTGGGAAACAAGGGTTGTATATAGAACATCAGCGGACCCTCAGAAGTGTGGGCTGGGGGCTTCTCCCTATGTAATGAGGTGCTGGCACATACATCTGATAGCGTCACATGATCACCCAGACAGATACATGAGGTGCAACAATGTAACAACACTTCTCCACAATGTATGGAGCTTGGAGAATGAAAACCCTCATTACCGTGAGGCCGCAGCTTTTCTGTACAATGTATCAGCGCAGCTCATAAAGCTGCAGCTTCATCTCTCGGATCTCCACAAATCCATCAGGAGAAGGGTTAATGCTCGCAGCTCTGCAGACCTGGTGTCTCCACCTGTCATCCAGACGCTTTATTAAACAAATATCCACGGCTTTTGGTGAAAGTCTGAACTTTCTCAGCCAAGGATCCAAATGTTTTTCTTTCCACCTCCCTAGAATAAAGTCAGGACGAGTCGCGCACATTTACACCTCTCCAAAAAACCCTGCTGACTCCTACCGTGGAGCTAAATATAAATTTGGGTACTGTCCATGGCGCAGCACCGTGCCCAGGGATGACCTGTTTATTCATACCCTTGTGTGTGATACACGGATGGAGGAGCTACATTGCATCTAGGGCGTTCCCTCGCACTGCTGTGCTCTGTGCTCTCTGCAGTAAGTGTTAGGCATTCTCCCTGGACAGATGTGTAATCAGACCTCACACTGCTGTGCTCTGTGCTCTCTGCAGTAAGTGTTAGGCATTCTCCCTGGACAGATGTGTAATCAGACCTTTGTGTATTTTGTTAGCAACAGCAGAACTGTGAAATATGGATTTATATTCTGGGATTTTAGCTTCTCCAACTGAACTGGGGGTGTGTGTCCTCACACTGCTGTGTTCTGTGCATATTATATTGTATTTTTAGTACCAAGTGCACTGGGGGAGAATCCTGCTGTGTTCTTAGTTGTCTGTATTGAGCTACTCTGAAGCCCCTCCTTCTGCTCTGGGTAAAAGCTGTAGCAAACTTCTAGTTGTATACTACAGCAGTTACTAGAGCTGACGGAATGTGTGGGGGTCTCATCCCTGAAAGTAAAGTCACATTAACCCTAATTCTCTGCTGGTACCAGGCAGGGGCACTACTTCCCCCTTACACCCCTTTCAGGCCACTTTTGGAATCTGTGGGAGTTGTGGTAATGAATTATATCCACATTTTTTAAAACAATTTGTGGGATTAGGAGAAATTCCCTTTAAAGTCTATTTGGGGTTTAAAGTCTGCACCCCGAGCATATGGCGATCACGCTCCCCGGTGGCCATGCTGCTCACACACCGCGTACCCCTGCAGAATACTAAACCTGGGCCCCTTTCTCCAGCGTCCAGCAGCGGCTTGTAAGTCCTGCCACCCGCACAATGCCCCGCACAGCAAGAGCTTTAATAATTGGGCTTTACCTCATGCTCCTCGGACCCCAGTGATATTGTGATGGGGGGCACATTAACATCCTGGTGAATAAATTTCACATGCATTAAACATTCACAAAAGTGAAGTGGAAGCGAGGATTCAGATACTTGTGAGCGGCATTGTGCCCCCCGTATGAAAGGCTCCCCTGCGCCACCGCTGATATGTCATTGGGGAAGAAACTGTTTTATCAGATGGCTTAGTGTTACTAATCCTCACCATCTTCAAGTTCTCTGCTTGCAGTCAGTGAATGTGAGGCTGAAAATCTATACAGACCTAATAGTTGTAACAGCTGAGTAACTTCCTGTACTTATAGTTTGCTACAATGTATCAGTGGATTGATACAAATGTGACAAACCTTTAGTATACAGGTTCAGCCATCAGGAGATTTTCTAGGCTGGATCCAATTGTGACAAACGTTCAGCCTGTATAAAGTGTATTTTACTCACAGAGAATTGTCAAAACCAGTAGCCCCCAACAGAACTACAACTCCCAGAACGCCCAGTGTTCTGCAGCTTCCGACTATTCTATACAAACAATTGCTTAACGTGAACTGCAAATGGACTGTAAAAATCTGTGTCACAAAGCACAAGGTGCTACAATGTGCAAACCTTACTGTGACAGGGAGCACAGAGACCTAACAAAGTCCAGGATGGAGAACACACAGCAGCCCAGGGGTTAACAGTCAGCATTCCTTGGAAATGTTCAGGAGTGTCTGGTTCACATCTCTACTGATCTCCTCTTCTCCTGTGAGATTAAAGCTGCCCGACCCGGAGAGAATCCACAGATCACTCAGGACAAAGATGTAAAGTTACAGACTGGAAACAGCTGGAGTGGAGTTTAGTGTAGTGTGTGCTCCTCTCAGGGTTTCCCCTGTATCTGGAGCAGCTGGTTTATTTTCTTAAAGTGCATTAAAAAGGTGATACAAAGGCAGAGACATGGACAGAATGAGTGTAGGATGACAAACAGAGGCTGCTGGAAGTACAGGGTGACACACAGAGGCTGCTGGAAGTACAGGGTGACACACAGAGGCTGCTGAAAGTACAGGGTGACACATAGAGGCTGCTGAAAGTACAGGGTGACACATAGAGGCTGCTGAAAGTACAGGGTGACACACAGAGGCTGCTGGAAGTACAGGGTGACACACAGAGGCTGCTGGAAGTACAGGGTGACACACAGATGCTGCTGGAAGTGCAGGGTGACACACAGAGGCTGCTGGAAGTGCAGGGTGACACACAGAGGCTGCTGGAAGTACAGGGTGACAGAGGCTGCTGGAAGTACAGGGTGACAGAGGCTGCTGGAAGTACAGGGTGACACACAGATGCTGCTGGAAGTGCAGGGTGACACACAGAGGCTGCTGGAAGTGCAGGGTGACACACAGAGGCTGCTGGAAGTACAGGGTGACACACAGAGGCTGCTGGAAGTACAGGGTGACACACAGATGCTGCTGGAAGTGCAGGGTGACACACAGAGGCTGCTGGAAGTGCAGGGTGACACACAGAGGCTGCTGGAAGTACAGGGTGACAGAGGCTGCTGGAAGTACAGGGTGACAGAGGCTGCTGGAAGTACAGGGTGACACACAGATGCTGCTGGAAGTGCAGGGTGACACACAGAGGCTGCTGGAAGTGCAGGGTGACACACAGAGGCTGCTGGAAGTACAGGGTGACACACAGAGGCTGCTGGAAGTACAGGGTGACAGAGGCTGCTGGAAGTACAGGGTGACAGAGGCTGCTGGAAGTACAGGGTGACACACAGAGGCTGCTGGAAGTACAGGGTGACACACAGATGCTGCTGGAAGTGCAGGGTGACACACAGAGGCTGCTGGAAGTGCAGGGTGACACACAGAGGCTGCTGGAAGTACAGGGTGACACACAGAGGCTGCTGGAAGTACAGGGTGACAGAGGCTGCTGGAAGTACAGGGTGACAGAGGCTGCTGGAAGTACAGGGTGACACACAGAGGCTGCTGGAAGTACAGGGTGACACACAGATGCTGCTGGAAGTGCAGGGTGACACACAGAGGCTGCTGGAAGTGCAGGGTGACACACAGAGGCTGCTGGAAGTGCAGGGTGACACACAGAGGCTGCTGGAAGTGCAGGGTGACACACAGAGGCTGCTGGAAGTACTTAAAATCTGTACAAGCTGACAGATTGTCAGACTCAAACAGAGTGTCAAACACACTGAAGCGGGTGCCAAATTGTACCATTTTGGTCAGTACAAGTTTAACAGAAATCTACAATTTGTTTTTATGCATTGTTAACCAAACCTACCTTGAGAATGCTGTAACTACACTGATGCAGAAACATATCTTGTTTAACACCTTAACAACCTGGCCCTTTTTTTTTTTTTTTACTTCCATTTTTCACTCCCCACCATCAAAAATCTATAACTTTTTTATTTTTCCATGTACACAAATTTATACAGGTTTCATAATGTTTTCATACATTTACAGAAATTAAAACCTCCTGTACAAAAATTTTTTTTTTTACTTTGCCATCTTCTGGCGCTAATAACTTTGGTGTATGGGGCTGTGGGTGGTGTCACCCACAGTATTGACGTTTTCAATACTTCTATTTTTAGGACTGTACAGACTTTTGATCACTTTTTATTGAATTTTTAATATCCTTCAAAATGGTAAAAAATGCCATTTTCGACTATTTTCTGTTACAGGGTTTAAGGCAACGAAAACCATTATTATATTTTGATAGATTTATACATTTCTGGACGCGGTGATACCCAAAGACGTCACGGGTGGTCAAGGTGGTGGCGCCCATGGACGTGATAGCACCGATAGCGGGTGTTACTGGTAAGTGTTTGCTGCAATATGCGGCATACTATTATGGCGAGCGTCAGAAGGGGTTAATCCATGATCCGAGTAGTTTTGCTGAAAAAACAATGATAAAATTAGCATACTAAGTCTCTGTCGCTCCTGTGGCTGCCCCGATGCTTCTCCTCTCACCCTAATTATGCCCCAGACTTGTCCTGCCAAGCATAAGCTGAGAACACGTCATCAATGTGTTGTCCCTGACAGGCAGAAGTAATCAATCGCTGCACCTCCCCCGGCTGCTGTGAATGAGTCATCAAGCTCAGGTTGACTAGTCTTGTCTGGACAGTTCAGGAAGCTCCACATGTTTTGGTTTCATGTAGGCAACCAGGCTGCACCAAGATTTCCCAAGGTCCTGAATTTTATAATTGTCTTTTTGAGCAAAACCACTCAGCTCATGGAATAAAATATGTTTCTGCATTGGTGTAGCTACAGCATTCTCAAGCTACGTTTGGTAGACAAACAAATGGTAGATTTCCTTTAATCAGAGTTTGTTCGATCCTAGTGATTTCCAACCATCAAGTTTTTGTGTAGCGCAAATCATTTTTCAGCTTTGTCAGATTTCTTCAGGTATTTCCTTACAGGATGCCTCCGAGTGCGGGCAGCTATTTTCACGCATCCATTTGGATTGGGGGGGGGGGGGGGGATATATAATTTGCATGTTTTTCAAGCGTTTCACAACCACATTAATAATCGTTATGGCTGAGGGTTTGTCACAGTGTTTTATATAGTGTAACTGTCAGGAGTAACTAAGGACAGATATATAATTACTGTCATGATCCATCACATGATGCAGAGAAACTCTCCGATCCACTTGTAAGTGTCCCAGGCCCCGGATACGTCCTGACTTCGGGGTTTCGCTGCTGACTTTATAGACTCGTTTTACTCCGGGCTCCAGCATCTCCATAAAACATAATTTATACATGTTCCAGGTTGTGCGCCATGCTAACAGCTCATAAAACCTGCAGCGAGGCGTCAGCGTCGCCCGTAAATAATATTTCCTGCCTTAATCACCCGTCCGTTCCTCATCCTGCCCAGGGGTATGAGGCTCTTAAAGGAGGCGCTCAGCAGAAAGCAGGAGTGAGAGGATTGTTCTGTGGTACGAGGGTCCTCTGCCATCCAATAATCCGGCACAGATTAGCGTGTAATCTGTCATCTCCCTGAATTTCTGTATTACCAGATTACAGGATTTGCCATACAGATTAGAGTTTACATTGGCCATAACATGGAGATTGAGCATTTATAATGGAGCTAGGCACTAGGAGGCCCCAAAATTACCAAATCTGCAGCGTCTGAACTTCTTCTAAAGCTCCATATTGCACTGCGGGTGGTATGTGCTACCGCTTCATTCCCCATGGATAAGAGGTCGGAATCCTGGACAATCCCCAGTCCATCGTCAGATACTGTGCAGACCAGGAGACCGCAATGATGAACTGGAATTGTGGATCTGTAGCGCGGCGTCCGGTGACTCACAGCCTCGCCATTCCGCTCTGCTTCTAATCACCGTTGTTTCATCATGACATACTGAGTCATGCTGCGCCCCCCGACGCCTTCATCCATACCCTCCCCAGTATCTTCAGCAGATTAATGGTGCTGCCAGTCACAAGGCGATCATAAACCTGCAGCAGGGAATTTTTCTTGCATAAAAAATCCAAGCATGGAGGGTCTAGGGCGCGGGGTCCAGGTATGAAGGGTCCCGGACGAGGGGGTCCAGACACGGAGGGTTCGGGGGGGTCCAGGCATGGAGGGTCTGGGAGGGGAGGTCCAGGAACAGTGGGTCCATGCACGGAGAAAAACAAAAAATCCAAGGAACAAAAAACAACTACACAGATGTATTCAGTAAGGCTGCATTCACACGTGGCGTTAACACATGCGTTTTTAAATGCATCACAGTTGAGATTTGTCTTATTACATTGCTGTCAACATTGCGTTTACAAAACCCATTCGTAACCCAATGTGTTACTTGAGGGAGACGGAAACTGAAAAAAAACCAACTTGGTCCTGTAGGGGTTAAGAAAGTAGCGATGCGATGAAACTTCCTGTAGTATAAAGTGATGCAGGAGAAGCAGCTGGGATGTATTTTTGTGTCACTGTTTTATGTCTGATAATCTGGTGTTTGTTAGGATTATGTCACCCGCACATAGTGGCCGTAGATCTCCAGGTTTGTTAGAGGAAAGGACCTACTGCAGCAAATCCGGGCGCCCCGAGTGTGGCCGGGAGGTGGCTGAATCATGTCCACAGCGTCCCCGGAGCCGTCAGCCTGATGTAGAGCAGAGAAGGAGGCGCAGGGAGCCTCCGGCTGACGCTACTCAGGAGTTTGCTGAGAAGGCACTTCACCGCTTCCCACCTCCGACCCCAACAATCCATCAAGAGCCTGTAAATAAGACAAGACAAAGGCGAACAAACAGCGAGGCCTCCAGACACAATATGCAGGACACACGCGCTTCCTACGCTGATGGCTCTGTACACACTGGGGATAGCGACCCCGACTCCTTATTACCCTCCGAATGATCTGAGAAGTGGTCCACACAGACCGCCATCAGCTATCCCAGCATTCGGCCCAATGATTGTATCTAAAGCACTGGGGGAGTAACCGGAGGGAGAATCCAAAGACAACAGAACCACTATACAATGTATACCTGGACCTGACAACACTCTGCAGGTAGTCAGGAGCTGGGGGGCAGTGAGGTGCCGACAGACATGGCCCGGCGATGTGGGGGAACCCACCTGATAGAGCTCCACCGCTACTTTATCCAAACTATTTTGTGTCCATTTTTGAGCCTGGTCTTGGGATAAATTCTCTTTATTAAGATGATCCCACAATTGCAGCCTCCGCTTTCTACAACATTCACTCTCTGAAAGTTCAGTGAGGCTGAAAATTGGGGTCCACCAGCAATGCAATAGTTAATACAGGTGAATGTCGGGCCCCAGCCCGTCATTGTTTAGAAATTGGGAGCAGAGGACAAAGCCTCCATTATAGGCTGGACACGGCCTCCGAGCATGGGTCAGCGAGTCCTGAAATGTGACTCATCGGAGAAGCCCCCCCAGGAGCCCCCTGGAGAGAGGAACTAATGAGAAACTGATGAGAAGTGCGCTCATCCCCGGAAAAGGAGGAACCCCGGATATTAGAGGAATTCCCAGCAATAGTAATGAGATTCTAAATGTCTGTATTATACTACAGATATACAGCGACCTCCATGATGTATACTGCAGCGCTGCTCTATCAGGATACAGCTATGAACAGTGGCGCTCAGTCCCTCCTCCAGGATCACAGAAAAAGGGTTAAATCTACACACAGCACTGCCTGAGGGTGCGTTCTTGGACCGTCTTTAAATGGAGTGAAAACACATGCGTTTCTGAATGTTTACCATGCGTTTGGGTGGTTTTAATCTGTTTTACAGCTGCCAACACTTCTAGAAATGAAGATAAACAGGTTCAAAGAAGCCAAGCGCATGCGTCTTCAGTTTAAAACGGACCAAAAACGGGCCAAGAATGGACCGCCATGTGACCGCATCCTCAAGCTGCATCATAGGCTGCACCGTTGCATCATCCCCCAGCAGCCGCTCAGCTGCATCATCCACCTCAGGGCGATGCCTCACGTCTCCCGTTTTTGGATCGTTTTAAAGCATGCGTGTTCAGTCCGTTTTTAAAACGCTTGCGTTTTTGACTGTTTACCCTGCGTTTGGCTGCTTTGAACCTGTTTATTTTCATTTCTTGAAGTGTCGGCAGCTGTGAAACAAATTGAAACCAGCCAAACGCATGGTAAACATACATAAGCCTATGCTTTAGAACGGTCCAAAAACGTGCCGTGTGACATCGCCCTGGGGCTGCGGCGCTGCATCATGCGCCTGAGGCTGCAGCTCTGGGTAATGTGAGCGCTGCTCATGCACGTTGCGGGTGATTCATCCTGTATTCCTCGCTCCTCGCCGCTGCCCTGAGTACCTGACGCTGAGCCAAAACCTAATTATTGCTTTCATTAGTGAAAGTCGTATAACCGGGAGGTGACGGTGAAGTGGAAGAAACCAAAAACATTCTCCTGAGACTGAGCGGCCTCCAAACATCAGACTTTACTTCCTGCACACGTCCCAGACACAACTGGTCAAACCCCCGCTCTGCGCAGGGGGCGGAGCCAGGGTAATCCTGCCATATTACTGCCCGACCCTTACAGTCTACACCAAACCTGAATCCATATCCTCCACTTACCCTACAAATCCTGTTCTAACAAAGAGTCCCAAAAATACACTTCTTATTCTTCATTCTCCCGGCCCCTTCAGCACTCGTTACACGACACGGGCACTGAGCGCTGTCACATGACCCATCATCCTCTGAAGCCCCTGTATGTCTTACACTCCCCTGGCCCATAGGCCTCCTCCACCCTCTGGCAGCTGTGATTATTGTAGCAGCGCGGAGTCTGTACAGTGAAGAGAAACTTCCTTACAAGTCAGAAGCAGAATCCACACAGAGGTAACACCACGTCCTGCAGCCACTCCGCTCCTGTCCTGACAAGCAGGGCAAGAAGACTGACTACCCTGCACAGCACCTGATTGCAGATGATCACCAGGGGGCGCCATACTATGTAAGGAAATGATCACCAGGGGGCATCATACTATGTAAGGAGATGATCACAAGGGGGCGCCATACTATGTAAGGAGATGACCACCAGGGGGCGCCATACTATGTAAGGAGATGATCACCAGGGGGCACCATACTATGTAAGGAGATGATCACCAGGGGGCGCCATACTATGTAAGGAGATGACCACCAGGGGGATCCATACTATGTAAGGAGATGATCACCAGGGGGCACCATACTATGTAAGGAGATGATCACCAGGGGGCGCCATACTATGTAAGGAGATGATCACCAGGGGGCACCATACTATGTAAGGAGATGACCACCAGGGGACACCATACTATGTAAGGAGATGACCACCAGGAGACACCATACTATGTAAGGAGATGACCACCAGGGGGCACCATACTATGTAAGGAGATGACCACCAGGGGGCGCCATACTATGTAAGGAGATGATCACCAGGGGGCGCCATACTATGTAAGGAGATGATCACCAGGGGGCGTCATACTATGTAAGGAGATGATCACCAGGGGGCGCCATACTATGTAAGGAGATGATCACCAGGGGGCACCATACTATGTAAGGAGATGACCACCAGGGGGCACCATACTATGTAAGGAGATGATCACCAGGGGGCGCCATACTATGTAAGGAGATGACCACCAGGGGGCACCATACTATGTAAGGACATGACCACCAGAGGACGCCATACTATGTAAGGAGATGACCACCAGGGGGCACCATACTATGTAAGGAGATGACCCCCAGGGGGCACCATACTATGTAAGGAGATGATCACCAGGGGGCACCATACTATGTAAGGAGATGACCCCCAGGGGGCACCATACTATGTAAGGAGATGATCACCAGGGGGCACCATACTATGTAAGGAGATGATCACCAGGGGGCGCCATACTATGTAAGGAGATGATCACCAGCGGGCGCCATACTATGTAAGGAAATGATCACCAGGGGGCATCATACTATGTAAGGAGATGATCACCAGGGGGCACCATACTATGTAAGGAGATGATCACAAGGGGGCACCATACTATGTAAGGAGATGACCACCAGGGGGCACCATACTATGTAAGGAGATGACCACCAGGGGGATCCATACTATGTAAGGAGATGATCACCAGGGGGCGCCATACTATGTAAGGAGATGACCACCAGGGGGCGTCATACTATGTAAGGAGATGACCACCAGGGGACGCCATACTATGTAAAGAGATGATCACCAGGGGGCACCATACTATGTAAGGAGATGACCACCAGGGGGCGCCATACTATGTAAGGAGATGACCACCAGGGGGCACCATACTATGTAAGGAGATGACCACCAGGGGGATCCATACTATGTAAGGAGATGATCACCAGGGGGCGCCATACTATGTAAGGAGATGATCACCAGGGGGCGCCATACTATGTAAGGAGATGATCACCAGGGGGCACCATACTATGTAAGGAGATGACCACCAGGGGGCACCATACCATGTAAGGAGATGAACACCAGGGGGCGCCATACTATGTAAGGAGATGATCACCAGGGGGCGTCACACTATGTAAGGAGATGACCACCAGGGGACGCCATACTATGTAAGGAGATGATCACCAGGGGGCACCATACTATGTAAGGAGATGACCACCAGGGGGCACCACACTATGTAAGGAGATGACCACCAGGGGACGCCATACTATGTAAGGAGATGATCACCAGGGGGCACCATACTATGTAAGGAGATGACCACCAGGGGGCGTCATACTATGTAAGGAGATGACCACCAGGGGACGCCATACTATGTAAAGAGATGATCACCAGGGGGCACCATACTATGTAAGGAGATGACCACCAGGGGGCACCATACTATGTAAGGAGATGATCACCAGGGGGCGCCATACTATGTAAGGAGATGATCACCAGGGGGCACCATACTATGTAAGGAGATGATCACCAGGGTGCGCCATACTATGTAAGGAGATGACCCCAAGGGGGCGCCATACTATGTAAGGATATGTCCACCAGGGGGCACCATACTATGTAAGGAGATGATCACCAGGGGGCACCATACTATGTAAGGAGATGATCACCAGGGGGCGCCATACTATGTAAGGAGATGACCCCCAGGGGGCACCATACTATGTAAGGAGATGATCACCAGGGGGCACCATACTATGTAAGGAGATGATCACCAGGGGGCGCCATACTATGTAAGGAGATGATCACCAGGGGGCGCCATACAATGTAAGGAGATGACCACCAGGGGGCGCCATACTATGTAAGGAGATGATCACCAGGTGGCGCCATACTATGTAAGGAGATGATCACCAGGTGGCGCCATACTATGTAAGGAGATGATCACCAGAGGGCACCATACTATGTAAGGAGATGATCACCAGGGGGCGCCATACTATGTAAGGAGATGACCACCAGGGGGCGTCATACTATGTAAGGAGATGACCCCCAGGGGGCGTTATACTATGTAAGGAGATGACCACCAGAGGGCACCATACTATGTAAGTATATATGACCACCAGGGGGCACCATACTATGTAAGTATATATGATCACCAGGGGGCACCATACTATGTAAGGAGATGATCACCAGGGGGCACATACTATGTAAGGAGATGATCACCAGGGGGCACATACTATGTAAGGAGATGACCACCAGGGGGCACCATACTATGTAAGGAGATGATCACCAGGGGGCACCATACTATGTAAGGAGATGACCACCAGGGGGCGTCATACTATGTAAGGAGATGACCACCAGGGGGCGTCATACTATGTAAGGAGATGACCACCAGGGGGCGTCATACTATGTAAGGAGAAGACCACCAGGGGGCGCCATACTATGTAAGGAGATGATCACCAGGGGGCGTCATACTATGTAAGGAGATGATCACCAGGGGGCGCCATACTATGTAAGGTGATGACCACCAGGGGGCACCATACTATGTAAGGAGATGTCCACTAGGGGGCGCCATACTATGTAAGGAGATGATCACCAGGGGGCACCATACTATGTAAGGAGATGTCCACCAGGGGGCACCATACTATGTAAGGAGATGATCACCAGGGGGCGCCATACTATGTAAGGAGATGATCACCAGGGGGCGCCATACTATGTAAGGAGTTGATCACCAGGGGGCGCCATACTATGTAAGGAGATGATCACCAGGGGGCGCCATACTATGTAAGGAGATGACCACTAGGGGGCGTCATACTATGTAAGGAGATGATCACCAGGGGGCACCATACTATGTAAGGAGATGATCACCAGGGGGCACCATACTATGTAAGGAGATGACCACCAGGGGGCACCATACTATGTAAGGAGATGATCACCAGGGGGCGTCATACTATGTAAGGAGATGACCACCAGGGGGTGCCATACTATGTAAGGAGATGATCACCAGGTGGCGCCATACTATGTAAGGAGATGATCACCAGGGGGATCCATACTATGTAAGGAGATGATCACCAGGGGGCGCCATACTATGTAAGGAGATGACCACCAGGGGGCGTTATACTATGTAAGGAGATGTCCACCAGGGGGCGCCATACTATATAAGGAGATAATCACCAGGGGGCACCATACTATGTAAGGAGATGATCACCAGGGGGCACCATACTATGTAAGGAGATGATCACCAGGGGGCACCATACAATGTAAGGAGATGACCACCAGGGGGCGCCATACTATGTAAGGAGATGATCACCAGGGGGCACCACACTATGTAAGGAGATGACCACCAGGGGGCGCCATACTATGTAAGGAGATGATCACCAGGGGGCGCCATACTATGTAAGGAGATGATCACCAGGGGGCACCATACTATGTAAGGAGATGATCACCAGGGGGCGCCATACTATGTAAGGAGATGATCACCAGGGGGCGCCATACTATGTAAGGAGATGACCACCAGGGGGCGTCATACTATGTAAGGAGATGATCACCAGGGGGCACCATACTATGTAAGGAGATGACCACCAGGGGGCGCCATACTATGTAAGGAGATGATCACCAGGGGGCACCTTACTATGTAAGGAGATGATCACCATGGGGCACCATACTATGTAAGGAGATGATCACCAGGGGGCACCATACTATGTAAGGAGATGACCACCAGGGGGATCCATACTATGTAAGGAGATGACCACCAGGGGGATCCATACTATGTAAGGAGATGATCACCAGGGGGCGCCATACTATGTAAGGAGATGACCACCAGGGGGCGCCATACTATGTAAGGAGATGATCACCAGGGGGCACCATACTATGTAAGGAGATGTCCACCAGGGGGCACCATACTATGTAAGGAGATGATCACAAGGGGGCACCATACTATGTAAGGAGATGATCACCAGGGGGCACCATACTATGTAAGGAGATTATCACCAGGGGGATCCATACTATGTAAGGAGATGACCACCAGGCGGCACCATACTATGTAAGGAGATCATCACCAGGTGGCGCCATACTATGTAAGGAGATGATCACCAGGGGGCACCATACTATGTAAGGAGATGACCACCAGGGGGCGCCATACTATGTCAGGAGATGATCACCAGGGGCACCATACTATGTAAGGAGATGATCACCAGGGGGCGCCATACTATGTAAGGAGATGATCACCAGGGGGCACCATACTATGTAAGGAGATGATCACCAGGGGGCACCATACTATGTAAGGAGATTATCACCAAAGGGCATCATACCATGTAAGGAGATGATCACCAGGGGGTGTCATACTATGTAAAGAGATCACCACCAGGGGGCATCATACAACTTCCATAACAGATACTAAACTTAGGTATAAGCTTATTGTTTCCATCAGAGAAGATTCCTGAGAATCCTGGAAGATGCTGTAGAATCCGCAGGACATGGCACTGAATGCTCTGCAGCCACAATCAGGAATAGAAAGCCACATTTATGACTTTTAAAACTTTAATTCTATATAATTTGAATGTTTTAGGATAAAATAAGCGGTGCTTGCTGCCCCTCTGTGGATCCCGCTGCTGGAGTATAAGGAGCCTGTAATTTGCTGAGGGGCGCAGTCAGGCGGGAATCACTCGGCAGAAACACAGGGTGCTCCCAAAATCACCACAACATGGAGGAGGGGACTCATTAATAACCCAGGCAGCCGTAATACATGCATTGAGGTCAATGGGGGGGGGGGTCATAACAAAGGAGATTGTAGCCCAAAATAGGTCACTGTACGTCATAGCACTAACCTAAAGCACAGTTCATCCTGATCCACCTGGTTCATGAATATAATACTTACCTGGCAAACAAAGTAAAGAGCAGTAGAAGAGAGGGAAAAGTGGGGATATAACTCTGAAACTGTTCATACTGAGCTTTCTGGTTCATGAACGCAAAGTCAACACGAAAAGATAAGCAGGCGATCGCCACATGCAGTGCAGACATTTACTCTCCAGGATCTGCATTGGGCTTTATCAGGGTAGGTAGAAGAGGTAGGTGAGAGAGGACGTAGACCCAGGGGTAATTGTTTCTTGTATTGGGGGAATGGTGTACATTTGGGTTCCTATACTGTTCCTCACAGCAGGGTCACACACTGACCCCAAATAAAGAAGCCTCTATATGATGATTAGAACCTCCTGAAATCACCGGTATAGGGCAAAGCTGTGTTCATCCTGTGCTTCCTGGTACATGAACTCAATTGTATAGCACAAAAATGACTGACAGAGGAAGAGCAGGAAGGAGGCAGTGGGGATGTAACTCCACAAATGAATGAGACAGTAGTATATGGGCTTCAGGGTCTGGGAAAGTTGGGTGACAACTCATCTAGACATACTGATGGGGACATTTTTGGTTGTCCTGCAGGACCCTTGCCTCTCCCACACCCTTTATGTGCTTCTTTCGGTCTTGTGGTACAGGACGAGGCTTTGTCAGGAGAAGATTGGTTCTCAGGAACATCCCAAACATTAACCACTGAGTGACTGCTGTCTCCAGCGCAGGGGCTTCAGATTAATGGCCAACAGTAACCCTCCCGAAGACGCCATCCATCTCCCCCTAATGTGTCACCTGCCCGCTGAAAGTCTCCTGTGTGCGGCAGCTCTGGGGGGACGTTATGGGGGTCTGGGTGGAGGATGATGACTAATGGGCTCGGCCGCGTCTCATTTACAGTAATGTAGAGACTGTTGGAGTCCCTCATTTGTTCTTACAATAAAAAGTGACAAATGGCCCCATTGTACAGAGGGTACCCCAGAGACGGTGCTGCACCCCCAGCACCAAGCCCCCTGTCAATATGATGGACAGACTTGCCAAATTTCAAGGTACAAAATGGAAGTGGGACGGGGGCAGGGAAGGCTCCGGGCCCCAGAGGTAAATGCAGATCCAGCTCCTCCAGTGACATGTGCACAGAAATGATGGGAGTATGATATCATAACCACCATCATCTCCATGGACATCTCTGGTGGGGAGGGGCTCAAACAGGGGTCCTGACAGGAAATGTGGTCCGATAGAGCACTCTACGGCACCGCTGCCCCACTTTACAACCTTGCTGCCCCACTCTATGGCCCCGCTGCCCCACTCTACGGCACCGCTGCCTTCACTATACACGCCCGGAGGCCCCACTCTACAACCTCGCTGCCCCACTCTCCGGCCCAGATGCCCCACTCTCCAGGCCCCACTGCCCCACTCTCCGGCCCAGATGCCCCACTCTCCAGGCCCCACTGCCCCACTCTCTGGCCCCGATGCCCCACTCTCTGGCCCCGATGCCCCACTCTCCGGCCCTGATGCCCCACTCTCCAGGCCCCGATGCCCCACTCTCCAGGCCCCGATGCCCCACTCTCCAGGCCCCGATGCCCCACTCTCCAGGCCCCGATGCCCCACTCTCCAGGCCCCGATGCCCCACTCTCCAGGCCCCGATGCCCCACTCTCCGGCCCCACTGCCCCACTCTACGGCACCCACTGCCCCACTCTACGGCACCCACTGCCCCACTCTACGGCACCCACTGCCCCACTCTCAGGCCCCGATGCCCCACTCTCCGACCCCAGCTGCCAGACAGGATATGTGGTCCGATAGAGCACTCTACTGCACCGCTGCCCCACTCTATGGCCCCGCTGCCCCACTCTAAGGCACTGCCGCCCCACTCTGCTGCCTCACTATACAACCTCGCTGCCCCACTCTATGGCACCGCTGCCCCAGTCTACAACCTCGCTGCCCCACTCTATAACCTCGCTGCCCCACTCTATGGCACCGCTGCCCCACTCTATGGCCCCCGCTGCCCCACTCTACAACCTCGCTGCCCCACTCTCCGGCCCAAATGCCCCACTCTCCAGCCCCCGCTGCCCCACTCTCCGGCCCCGGCTGCCCCACTCTACAACCTTGCTGCCCCACTCTACGGCCCCAATGCCCCACTCTACGGCACCCGCTGCCCCACTCTCCGTCCCCAATGCCCCACTCTCTGGCCCCCGATGCCCCACTCTCCCGTCCCCGATGCCAGACTCTCCGACCCCAGCTGCCAGACTCTCCGGCCCCTGCTGCCCCACTCTCCGGCCCCGATGCCCCACTCTCCGGCCCCGATGCCCCACTCTCTAGTCCCTCTGTCACCTTTGGAGAATGAATGGCCGCTGCTCTCCACTCCAGGCTGAGATAAAGCACGGACTGTCCATATTCCCAGAGATAACGCGTCCGATCCCAATCATCCAGATGCAGCAGCTCTCTCATCTAATTAATGATACAATGGTGAAATCTGCCAACTGCTAACTAATGACTCTGCACAGACAGTGGCCATGGAGCAAGGACTGCAGGTCTGATCCCCAACTTTCCCAAAATGCTGACCACAACATCTGCCCAGTATGTTGAAGAATGCAGGGAAAGGCAGTCATGTTGGTCACCCAGCTTTCCCAACCAACTTGGGGACAACTATGGAGACAGGTATGAGATGGACCACAGAACAGTCTGGAGAATGGGAAAGCTGAGTGGTGGCTCCTGTTGCATCCATGCTGGATGAGTGCGCTTTTCCCCAGCTCCCAGTGATGTTATGATTCGGGGAGGGGGGGGGGGGGGGACGTCACTGTATTTGGGTTACGGCCACATTTTGCAGAGATCTGTAAAGAATTAAGGAACCACAAGAGCCTCTTCTATTCCTCAGTGACTGTAGCATGTTATTGGAGGGGGCGGCGGGTAATGGGATCAGTCTGCACTCAGCGCAAACACAAAACAAACTGCAAACTCCGGAATTCTTCAGGAACCAATTAAGTCATTTTTTGGACTTGAGGACCAGCCCCCTCCTTATCCGCCTCTGTAGCAATACCATGTAGTCCTCAGTTATTCGGCTCTTTCAATTCACCATACTTTACACTGCAGCTTTACTCAGTGAGTGCTCAGTGTTAAATAATAGTTCCTGCATAGACGCCCTGGAGTGAGGCCTAGTCTGACATCTCCCTTTCCTGCCCCCATGCTTTACACTGCAGTTTTACTTCTTTAGATGAGTTGCATGGTATAAACACAAAATCAGCAACAAAAGGGAATAAGAGATGGATGGGGTGGGGCTAAATATCAGGGAGGGGCTACCAGCACAGGGAGGAGCCACAAGGTAAGTTCATTACTGCTGATACAATGTATCAGGTGAACTTTTCCCACAGCTCCGGCTAAAGGACCCCAAGAGCTCACATTACACTGAGTGACAGCTCATTACCTGGTGAACTCCTTGTAGCTGCAGGTGATGTCTCTTCCTGGCCTCACCCTCTGCCACGAGACTCTCTGGCGTCTGCTCTACCTGTCAGCTAATACCCAGAGCTGCCGGGATTAAAAGTGCAAAAACTAGTAAAAGCCAAGATATTCCATGAGATCCCACAAGTCTACATCCAGGTCACTTATCCTGGATGCAGGATATCCTGAGCTGCACTCACTATTCTGCTGCTGGTGCAGTCACTGTGTACATACATGACATTACTTATCCTGTACTGATCCTGAGTTACATCCAGTATTATACTCCAGAGCTGCACTCACTATTCTGCTGCTGGTGCAGTCACTGTGTACATACATGACATTACTTATCCTGTACTGATCCTGAGTTACATCCTGTATTATACCCCAGAGCTGCACTCACTATTCTGCTGCTGGTGCAGTCACTGTGTACATACATGACATTACTTATCGTGTACTGATCCTGAGTTACATCCTGTATTATACCCCAGAGCTGCACTCACTATTCTGCTGCTGGTGCAGTCACTGTGTACATACATGACATTACTTATCGTGTACTGGTCCTGAGTTACATCCAGTATTATACTCCAGAGCTGCACTCACTATTCTGCTGATTTCCCCCCTGACCCTGTGGAGGACGCCGTCTGCTTACGTGGAGTCTTGTGTGTGGGCTGAGCGCGGTTTCAGATCCGCAGCCAAAACCAAGTAATCTCTCTCCTTTAGGAAATGTGAACAGTCTGAAACCCTAAAGCTGAGATGACATTTCCCCTCCTGACAAGTTATCTCCTGCAGCCGCCAAATGCTTCTCCTGGCAGGAGCCCTGCAGCCTAATGCACGAGGTGCTGCATACCTGTGGTATTATCCGGGCCCCGCATTACACCAGGGGTTTACATCTGTCACCCATACACAGCGCCGCACATCAAGGGCCCGAGACGAAACACAAGAACCAAATAGGGACATGGAGGGATCAGCACAGAACAGACACACAGAGAGGAGATAGGAGCAGTGTAGACTGACACAGGGGACACTCCTACCCCCTGTATATAGATAGAGCAGTGTATACATGTAATGGTGACTGAGTATTCATATCAGATTGCCTTTAACCCATTACATGCTGTTAGCCTTTGTCATGAAGCCAAGGCATTCCAGCCAGTGCAGGGTTAACAGCGCACATGTTTTTCTTGTAGACACGTGTCACCCACAAGTGGCTATTTCTGCAAAAACTAAACTTAGGAAACTACGAGGTCACCATGTGCCGCCGAGCCCTGACCTGCTAACAATTACCAGATTCCTGGAGGACAGAGAGGAATTGGGGGTCTCCCTAACCCCACAAGGGTCTCCTCTCCCTCTTGGATTAGGGGTCTCTCTTCTCTACCCCTCAGGGGTCTCCTCTCTCTCTTTATAATTGGGGCGTCTCTCTCCCCTACCCCACAGGGGTCTCCTCTCCCTCTTGGATTAGGGGTCTCTCTCCCCAACCCAACAGGGGTCTCCTCTCTCTCAATCTAGGATTGGGGGTCTCTCTTCCCTACCCCTCAGGGGTCTCCTCTCTCTCTAGGATTGGGGGTCTCTCTCCCCAACCCCACAGGAGTATCCTCTCTCTCAATCTAGGATTGGAGGTCTCTCTCCCCTACCACACAGGGGTCTCCTCTCTCTCTAGGATTGGGCATCTCTCTCCCCCCTACCCCTCAGGGGTCTCCTCTCTCTCTCTCTCTAGGATTGGGGGTCTCACCTACCCCTCAGGGGTCTCCTCTCTCTCTAGGATTGGGGGTCTCTCTCCCCAACCCCACAGGAGTATCCTCTCTCTCAATCTAGGATTGGAGGTCTCTCTCCCCTACCACACAGGGGTCTCCTCTCTCTCTAGGATTGGGCATCTCTCTCCCCCCTACCCCTCAGGGGTCTCCTCTCTCTCTCTCTCTAGGATTGGGGGTCTCACCTACCCCTCAGGGGTCTCCTCTCTCTCTCTTTAGAATTGGGAGTCTCTCTCTCCTATCCCACAGAGGTCTCCTCTCTCCCTAGGAATGGGGGGGGGGGGAAGGGGTGGGAGTCTCTCTTCCTCTCAAGGGTCTCCTCCTCTCTGGGTCTGGAAAACCATTCTGTAACATGGGAAAGCTGAGTGACAGGTAGTAGGGTGCACATCTATGCACAGATTATGAATGGAGTTAGTGGTCAGCTCATGATGCTCTGTTCTCATATCATTATATTTCAATATTACAGAAAAGTCCAGGATAGTCAGTGTTAACGAGACCATCAGGGCGTCCGCCAACAGGATGAGCAAAGAGGGCCTGCACAAAACATTTACAAAGGAGGACCCCTCATTCTCCCCCTTTAAACCACCTACACCCACTAATATCCTCCCTTACCCCAAACTGTAAAATTAGTCCAGAAGTAGAATGTCCCTTAAAGGGGAACTCCAATTTGGGCATTCACATTTATTGTAATTCATCTGCCATTTCAATTAAATATTATTAAAAAAATCTACTTGTGTGAAGATAATTTCCCATAAATATATCCATCATGTCCTTTAGAAACGAGATAGCTGTCCTTGGATACAACCACCCCCGCAGTGGTGGCCAGGATAACGCTATTAAGGCACCCCCTGGATTCAGCGTTCATTACCACAGGATGGCTGTGGAACATACAGTAACTCCTGGACATTTCATATACTAAAACTTTTAGTTTGTTTGTGCAATCACAAACAGTGATGGTCGTATCTAAGAAAAACAATCTTATTTCTAAGTGACAACATGGCTACATTTATAGGAAATTATCTCCACACAGGTACATTTTCTATAATAACATCCTATTGAAGAAATTATTTATGAAAAATTAATTAAATTAAATGTCAATGCCTAGATGAGAATATCCCTTTAATTCTCCATAGACAGAGCCCACCCATTATTGGTGTCCTAAGTTGTTGCTCTGTCCACATCTGGGGGACCTCTGACTTGTAGCGGGGTCCATTATGTTACCCCAAGTTGTTCTGTTGCAGGTGGGAAAAAGAGTTTTAGTGGTTGAACTACAACACCTAACAGCCTCATACTGGGAGTGGTAGTAACAGGTGGGGAGAACATGTGGAGCCCCCTCCTCCTGCAGTGGGTGGGGGTCCGCTGGGGCTGGTGGTCACTCTGGGGTCTGGACGTGGTTTGGATGTTTATAAGAAGAATGTGCGGTTCCTTCAGCTATTATTCTGAGGTCGGTGCCTCCTTCAGGCTGGGGAGGTTCTCCTGGGTTCTCGGAGAACATTGCTGGCCTTGCACAAGCTGCAAATAAACTCATAAAGTTTCCAGAATAAGAAGCGGAGACGCCTGAAAATACAGGAACCAGGAGGAGCTTGTGCTGAGGGGCTACTAATGTAATGGAGCTTAAAGGAAATCTACCATTTGTTTTATGCATTATGGACCTAACATACCCTGAGAATGCTGTAGCAACACTGATGCAGAAACATATCTTGTTTAATCCCTGAACCGAGTGGTTTTGCTCAAATAACAATTATAAAATGATGATAATGAGGCTCTGTTGCTCCTGTGACTGCCCAGGTTCTTCTCCTTACCCTAATTATGCTCCAGCCTTGTCCTGCCTGGCATAAGCCGAGAATACGTCATCACTGTGTTGTTCCTGGCAGGCAGAAGTAATCAATCGCTGCTCCATACCCCAGCTGCTGGACAATTCAGGCAGCTCTTTTATGTACAGAAGCTAGTCTGCACCCAGCTTTCCCAAGGTCCTGAATTTAATAATAGTTTTTTGTGAAAAACCACTCAGCTCAGGGATTAAACAAGATATGTTTCTGCATCAGTGTAGCTAAAGCATTCCCATGGTATATTTGGTTCACAATGCATATAAACAAATGGTAGATTTCCTACCTGTGACGCTGTCTCCATTCACCGGCAGCAAGTGAAGTAATAATAACAAAAAACTCATTTTAAGGCGCCGTAGTTTAGGGATTAAAGGAATAATCTCATCCTCTCGAGATGTGAGCAATGAAAAAGCCATTTCATCCAGATTAAAGGATCATTGACTCCTGCGGATAATAACTGAGCGCAGCTCCTGAGCCAAGCCTGAGTATGGAGAGCGGGATCCTAGAGCATAGTGCAGGGGACTCCGGAGCACAGGATATATTACTTGGAGCGGGACCCGAAAGCACAGCGCGGAGCACCTGATAGCATAGGGCGGGAGACCCGAGAGCATAGTGCGGAGCACCTGAGAGCATAGCGCGGGGGACCCGAGAGCACAGGGCAGGGGACCCAAGAGCACAGGGCAGGGGACCCAAGAGCACAGGGCAGGGGACCCAAGAGCACAGGGCAGGGGACCCAAGAGCACAGGGCAGGGGACCCAAGAGCACAGGGCAGGGGACCCAAGAGCACAGGGCAGGGGACCCAAGAGCACAGGGCAGGGGATCCAAGAGCACAGGGCAGGGGACCCGAGAGCATAGCACGGGGGACATGAGAGCACAGGGCAGGGGACCCGAGAGCATAGCGCGGGAGACCCGAGAGCATAGCGGGGGGACCCGAGAGCACAGGGCAGGGGGCCCCGAGAACACAGGGCAGGGGACCCGAGAGCACAGGGCAGGGGACCCGAGAGCACAGGGCAGGGGACCCGAGAGCACAGGGCAGGGGACCCGAGAGCACAGGGCAGGGGACCCGAGAGCACAGGGCAGGGGACCCGAGAGCACAGGGCAGGGAACCGAGAGCATAGCGCGTGGTACCCGAGAGCATAGCGGGGGGACCTGAGAGCACAGGGCAGGGGACCCGAGAACACAGGGCAGGGGACCCGAGAACACAGGGCAGGGGACCCGAGAGCATAGGGCGGGAGACCCAAGAGCACAGGGCAGGGGACTCAAGAGCACAGGGCAGGGGACCCGAGAGCATAGCACGGGGGACATGAGAGCACAGGGCAGGGGACCCGAGAGCATAGCGCGGGAGACCCGAGAGCATAGCGGGGGGACCCGAGAGCACAGGGCAGGGGACCCAAGAGCATAGCACGGGGGCCCCGAGAACACAGGGCAGGGGACCCGAGAGCACAGCGCGTGAGACCCGAGAGCATAGTGGGGGGACCCGAGAGCACAGGGCAGGGGACCCGAGAGCATAGCACGGGGGCCCCGAGAACACAGGGCAGGGGACCCGAGAGCACAGGGCAGGGAACCGAGAGCATAGCGCGTGAGACCCGAGAGCATAGCGGGGGGACCTGAGAGCACAGGGCAGGGGACCCGAGAACACAGGGCGGGGGACCCGAGAGCACAGGGCGGGAGACCCGAGAGCACAGGGCGGGAGACCCGAGAGCACAGGGCGGGAGACCCGAGAGCACAGGGCATGGGACCCGAGAGCACAGGGCAGGGGACCCGATAGCATAGCGCGGGAGACCCGAGAGCATAGCGCGGGAGACCCGAGAGCATAGCGCGGGAGACCCGAGAGCATAGCGCGGGAGACCCGAGAGCATAGCGCGGGAGACCCGAGAGCATAGCGCGGGAGACCCGAGAGCATAGCGCGGGAGACCCGAGAGCATAGCGCGGGAGACCCGAGAGCATAGCGCGGGAAACCCGATAGCATAGCGCGGGAGACCCGAGAGCAAAGCGCGGGAGACCCGAGAGCATAGCGCGGGAGACCCGAGAGCATAGCGTGGTAGCGCTGGGGACCTCAGGGCATGGCGTACTGCAGGACCCTAGTGCATAGGGCAGGGGTCCTGTGTTTATTTGGGGGATATAGCTAATAGTATCTGGAGCGGAGTTCCCTCTCCATTAGGTTCTGGGACGGATGGCCCACAGCGATCAGAACAGTGTCATGTGGTGCCACAGATTTTGGGTTTTCTTGTACTGAGGGTATATGATGGCCCTCGCAGCGGCTCAGGTGCCCCCATACATCAGTGTCTGCAGAGATCTCACTAAATAAATTCCGGCTGATGTGATAAATGGCTCTATTAGCGACCCAGATAATTTGGGCAGATACGGCACGTGCCCCCACCCACCTCCGCTGTAAATAGGTTATTTTATGTGTAAATAAGATATTAACCATCGGCAGTAACCGCCCGCAGGAAAGTGGAGGAGATAAATAACGGGGGACAGGCGGGTAACAGGGCGGAGGGTGTAATGGCGCTCGCCCGCAAGAAACCACTTACATACGGAGGACGTGATAATCTGAATACGGCCGCCATTAAACAAGCGGCGCACCAGGCCGTTACTCTGCCGCGTTCACGAGAAATCAGAAGTGACAAGACACCAGGAGCGGAGAAGTAGCGGAGATTAAACCCTCAGCCTTCCCCGGGACGACCGTAAATCAGCGTCGCCATCACCGCGCTTAACCCTTCACAGTGTGACATTCACAATATAAGCCTGCAATGTAACAAAGTAACACGTTTCACACCTGATTGAGCCAAGATCCCTGCACCAGGTATCAGCGTCACCACCAGCACCCGTCACCCTATAAATACCCAAACATCCCCTCAGTGACCTCAATCTGTCTCACTATGAAGGAGCAGGGCAGACGAAAGGCAATGGGGCAGATTTATCAAGCTGTCTGAAAGTCAGAATATTCCTAGTTGCCAATGGCAAACAATCACAGCTCCCCTTTAAAATATTCATGAGCACTGGCAAAATGAAAGCTGAGCTGTAATTGGTTGCCATGGGCAGCTAAGAATATTCTGACTTTCAGACAGCTTGATAAATCTGCCCCAATGTGCGATACACGTGGTGCACACAACTACCCAAAGATTGTGTTGCATCATTGCTGTCAATGAATGGAAACAAACAACCGATAATGAGGGGGAGCAAACCCAGTTGTGACATATTACTGCTCACAGCTGGGGGTTTGATACAGTGTAGAACTGAACATCCTGAGCTATAGACTGAGCCCTCATGTGCATGAATATTGATTCAGGACGTGATCTAGACGTTGTTCTCGTTCACTTTACACGGCCGTAGATTCCACCGCCCCGACTGTCCAAGCCGTAACGGATAGAGAAGGTCCTGATCATATTTGCCTCTGCAGGAGACCCGATACATGTCCCCTGCACTGATACACTGTAACGATCAATAAGCACCAGATATAGATGTGGTTAATCTGAAGTGTTTCTCACAGGGGATTGCTTAGACTGGATGCAACTGTAACAACCCCTCCGCTGTACTATAAAACAGAGACCTTGAAACAACATAGGGTAACAGATCTTTCTATTATTATCAGTCTGTAGAACCACAAGTCCCAGCAGCAACATCACCTTCACTGCAGCATCGGTAGATATCAGTCTGTAGAACCACAAGTCCCAGCAGGACCAGAACCTGCACTACAGCACTGGGGATATAAGTCTGTAGAACCACAAGTCCCAGCAGGACCAGAACCTGCACTACAGCACTGGGGAGATCAGTCTGTAGAACCACAAGTCCCAGCAGGACCAGAACCTGCACTGCAGCACTGGGGATATCAGTCTGTAGAACCACAAGTCCCAGCCGGACCATCACCTGCACTGCAGCACTGGGGATATCAGTCTGTAGAACCACAAGTCCCAGCAGGACCATCACCTGCACTGTAGAGCCATCAGAATTCTTTGCATGGATCCCCTGAGTCCATCATTAGGATGTCACATGGTTGGAGGATCTGCTTCCCCCGCCGGTCACCTGACTTATTTATTAAGGTCCTTTATGGGCTTTTTAGGACTGATTAGACGTCTCTTTCATCATCTCTCGCTTCGGCTTCAAACGCTGTCGCTGGAAGTTGTTCGGGGGCTTCTCGCCGCCACATCTCCGCTTTCATCCGATAGGAGATGAGAGGCGCTGCAGCAGGCGGGGCCCCCCACGTTATATGCAGAAAGCCAAATGTGGCGTGTAGTTCATAAGTTACATAGAAAGATGTCAGGAGGTGTCACCGATCAACACCAGAGGTTTTGTTACAATGTATTAGTCTCAAAACCATCTGGGAACTTGACACAGCAGCACAAATGTTCTATCCTGATGTTACAATGTATCGGTCTTTAGGCAACACCAATGTGACAGAGCCCCCTCACATGTGAGCTGCACACAGCAGCAGTACGAGTCTTTATTCTGTGTTGTTTGTTACAGTGTATCAGCGCAGGTGAGAGACCAAGTTGTTTAACTCAATGGTAGCAATGTCTTTGTATCAATTGGGTTAGTACATTGGTCTGTGCTGATAGTTTGTTACAATGTATCAGTGCAGCAGGCTGTGTTACATTTGCTGATTCGCTCCAGATTTATCATGCGGCTCCAGAAACAGTGGACAGATGTATAAAGTTGAACATTTAGGTGCAAATCTGCTGCAGTCTGCTCCTACGTCACAGGTCCCGTAAAACCTGCAGTAAGACCCTGTCTGATGATACTGCCCCCATTGTATCAGTGTCATCACTTTGTATCTTTCGGGTTTGGCCTAAAGTTGATGAAAACAGATGATATCCACCAAAATAATTGTCGAAAGTCGGAGTCAAGTCGGAGTCAAGTCGGAGTCAAGTCGGTGGGTTCTGCCCCTCCCCCGGGGTAGAATCTTCCATGCAGATCAGATGTCCTGAGGAGATCCTGGAGATAAGGGGCGGGGGAGGGTCACATCCAGCCCTCTGGTGTATAATGGCACCTCAGCATCTGCCATGGGGGTAATTAGCACCCCCAGGACTGGACCCTCCTGCTGCCTTCAAAGGATGGGGCTCAATAAGCCGCCCCTAATAAAACACTGTCAGCCCCCCAAACGTGTCACATCCCCAGCTCCTTCACATCAGGAAATAATCACATGGAGCAAATGGTCTTTTCACATAGGAGGGGGAGACCCCGGGGGTCCGGCCACAGGCAGGTCCTGATAATCTGACAACCAATTGTCAGGATCAAAGAAAATCCCAAACACAAGGGCAGGAGCTGTGGATACTGGACAACACGTATCTAAGCCTGTCATGTGTGATACAGTGTCAGGGCGCGTTCACACGTTGCGTTGCGTTTGAAACGCATACACAACAGCTGAGGAGAGGTGATTTGCCTAATTACATCGCTGCTAACATTTCTGTTTACAAAACGCATCGTAAACGCGATGTTAACGCATACGTTAACAACGCGTTAACGCAAGCGTTAACATTGCGTTTACAAACGTAAACGGTAAAGTAATTAGGCAAATTACCTCTCATCAGCTGTTGTATATGCGTTTCAAATGCAATGAAAACGCGACCAAAACGCAACGTGTGAACGCGTCCTCAGGGCGCATTCACACGATGCGTTGGGTCACGTTGTGCCTCGTGATTACATGATAAGGTTACATTGCGTTTCCACTGCATCTGCTAAAACGCAATGTAACCTTATCATGTAATTAAGGCTGAAGCCAGTGGAATGCGTCAAAAACACAACGCAACACATCATGTGAATGCGCCCTCATGCAGATAACAGGAGTTGTGGGGCAGCTGGTGGCATCCAGTACAGACAGATGTGCAGGTCCCGTGAATCTGGGTGTCAGTCCCTGTCCAAGCCCGGATGGCGGCCATCTTGGTTTTCACTCAGCTGTCCACTTTCATTACCGAGGGTGCTTTCACACAATGCGTTGCGGCGCGTTTTTGATGCATTCCAAAGTCTTCAGCCTTGGTCACATGCTGAGGTTACATTGCGTTCTAGCAGATGCAGTGGAAACACAATGGGGGACATTTACTTACAGTGTCGGTGTCTGCATTGGCTTTGTTACCGACCTGCTCTCGGTAAGAAGACACACATTTAATATTGTGGAGCTGTGCAGAGACATTTCTGGCGCCGAGATTATTTTCTGTCCCTGGACAAAATCTGTCCCGAGCACCAGAAATGTGTCCAACAGTCCCTGCTAGACCAGTTTTCTTTTGGTCTACTTTCCGTCAGTTTACACCGCCCAAAAAGGGCTGCGACACATAGGGGGACATTTACTATGGCGTTTCCGCCAGTTTTGTGGCGCTCTCACCACATGTTCTGCTCTCCGACCTATTTATTAGCTGTCGGGGACAGAAAAAATGCCTTTTTCCGTCTGCTCCGACTGTTCTCCGAAAAGGGGCGTGGCTTTGGCGGAGTGGAGACTCAGACACAATTACTATGTGTCGCAGCCCTTTTTGGGCGGTGTAAACTGACGGAAAGTAGACCAAAAGAAAACTGGTCTAGCAGGGACTGTTGGACACATTTCTGGTGCTCGGGACAGATTTTGTCCCAGGGACAGAAAATAGTCTCGGCGCCAGAAATGTCTCTGCACAGCTCCACAATATTAAATGTGTGTCTTCTTACCGAGAGCAGGTCAGTAACAAAGCCAATGCAGACACCGACACTGTAAGTAAATGTCCCCCATAGTAATTGTGTCTGAGTTTCCACTCCGCCAAAGCCACGCCCCTTTTCGGAGAAGAGTCGGAACAGACGGAAAAAGGCATTTTTTCTGTCCCCGACAGCTAATAAATAGGTCGGAGAGCAGAACATGTGGTGAGAGCGCCACAAAACTGGCGGAAACGCCATAGTAAATGTCCCCCAATGTAACCTCAACGTGTGATCAAGGCTGAAGACTTTGGAATGCGTCAAAAATGCATAAAAAAAGTGACGCAGCACATTGTGTGAACGCGCCCTAGGGCCGTGTTCACACTGCAATTCGATTTTGATTTGAAACCCAAAGGGTGAAGACACACATGGCGTTTTTGGGCCGTTTTTACTAAGTGCGTTTTCAGATCACTAAAAACGCATGCGTTAAAAAACGCATGCGTTTTTTAAAAACGCATGCGTTTTTGTCCGTTTTTCCGAAATTGTGCAATAAAAAACGGATGCGTTTTTTAACACATGCGTTTTTAGTGATCTGAAAACGCACTTAGTAAAAACGGCCCAAAAACGGCCCAAAAACGCCATGTGTGTCTTCACCCAAAGGCTCCAACCATAATCACTTCCTGAACTAAACGTGATGGAAACGTATTGTTACCTCCTCATGTGAGCACTGGGGAAGCTTTTGGATTACGTCTCAAAACGCAAGGTGTGAACGCGACCTCATAACAGGATGGAAACATTACATGATAATCACACGCATGTGCACTACCTCCCGGTGATGCGTTCAGGACCCCGGATTTGCCGTCCAGAATAGACGATTTTGCCTCCTTCTTGTGCGCTGCGATGACTGGGCCCGAGTTCTCCATGTCAGAACCTCATATTCCACAGACGCGGCCTGAAACAAGACACAAGTATTAGGAGGGGCTCATCAACACGTCTCCTCCAAACACAGCACAAGCAGCTGCCGAGAACACAACTTTGTCACATTTTTGGGACTGAGAATAACCAAGGGGGAGGGGTAGCAGCTGTCACCTGGTGTCCCCTGACCCACGGGATTGGAGAAATCAGACCCAAAAACATCCAAAAAGTTTCTGTGTGTTCATGATACACCCCGAGTGTGTGTCGCCAAGTGACGCCCCCATCACTCTACTGAGGAAAGTTCTGTGTCTTACTAAGGTCACGTTCACACGCTGCGTTAAGAAACACAATTCACAGTGGGAGGAGCTTCTGCTCCCAGTCGCAGACGTGTTTACACCTAAATGCCTGGGATCGGGGAATAAGGGTGATGCCAGTGGTGCCAATCACATGCGTTTGCATTGAAGTGCATATGCGTTCGGCCGTGGGCCGCCCCATTGCGCTTTGGTTCTGATACAAAACAGAATCAAAACGCTAATGTGCGCCATCTCCCTAAGGGTGATGTCACACATGGCGTTTTTAGGCCGTTTTCAGATGGTAAAAAAATGCATGCTTTAAAAAACGCATACGGTTTTTGAAAATGCATGCATTTTTGTCAGGTTTTCAAAATTTGCGCATGCGTTTTTTACAATCTGAAAACGAACAAAAAACGGCCTAAAAACGCCATGTGTGACATCACCCTAAGCAGCGGGCTGGAAGTTTCTTAAGAACACGAAGCTAGCACAACATGTGCTGAGGGTTTGTTACAATGTTTCAGTGTTATTTGTTACTATCATATCCATGTAAGTTACATGTAACACAAGCAGCACCCATATAACATGTATGTATCCCGCGTACAGTATAACACGCATACACCACACGTCTCACCTGTGCAGTCATCTTTCTTTGTTCACTCGTTCAATGTTTCCTTATCTGTTAATTATCGTTATCTCTTTGACTAATGAGCATCGTCTAATGAGGGAACACGGTCAGGATAACGAGGAGATACGCGAGACAGGGCAGATACGTGAATATATATCCATCTCACACACAGGTCATATACATCATACATACATTTGCCTAATTACATTACTGTTTACATTTGTTAATGCAATGTTAACGCAAGTGTTAACGCCCCGCGTTATGAACGCAACGCTAGCAGAACTTCATTCACACTGTGCTTTTTCCCCTCGCTATGGCTGCGTTTTGTTTGCGTTTCACACATACGTTTTCAAACTGTTGAAATGGAGATTTGCCTAATTACATTGTTGTCAACATTGCGTTTACAAATCGAATGACATATGTGTTTGTTAACGCGTTGTTAACATATGTGTTTGTTGACATTTTATTAACACATGCATTAATGTTAGCATTTTGTAATGCAATTAGGCAAATCTCTTCAGCGGTTTGAAAACGCATGCGTTAAACGCAAACAAAATGCAACATGTGAATGCAGCCTGAATGTGACCTGAATGTAGTGTGAACAGCGTCCTACAATAGTCAGCACTCAGAAGCTGTCACCAGCGAATACACAGAACAGACAGCGAGACATAATACAAACACCTCCGGAGCAGAAATCCTGTCACTGCCAAGAACACAAGGTCTGACAGATCCCAGCGCTTCCTGCTCCCCACAAGCCCCTGCCTGCCCCTCCACAGGGTCCATAATCCCCCCACTGACAGACACCGGGGCAAATATCCCCCGAGTCACCGGAGGACAGGACTGACGTATCTAATCCTCCCATGTGTGATACTGACTGCTGTATCTAATCCTCCCATGTGTGATACTGACTGCTGTATCTAATCTTCTCCCTGTGTGATACTGTCTGCTGTATCTAATCCTCCCATGTGTGATACTGACTGCTGTATCTAATCCTCCCATGTGTGATACTGACTGCTGTATCTAATCCTCCCATGTGTGATACTGATTGCTGTATCTAATCCTCCCATGTGTGATACTGATTGCTGTATCTAATCCTCCCATGTGTGATGCTGACTGCTGTATCTAATCCTTTCCTGTGTGATACTGACTGCTGTATCTAATCGTCCCATGTGTGATACTGACTGCTGTATATTATCCTCCCATGTGTGATACTAACTGCTGTATCTAATCCTCCCATGTGTGATACTGACTGCTGTATCTAATCCTCCCATGTGTGATACTGACTGCTGTATCTAATCCTCCCATGTGTGATTCTGATTGCTGTATCTAATCCTCCCATGTGTGATACTGACTGCTGTATCTAATCCTCCCATGTGTGATACTGACTGCTGTATCTAATCCTCCCATGTGTGATACTAACTGCTGTATCTAATCGTCCCATGTGTGATACTGACTGCTGTATCTAATCGTCCCATGTGTGATACTGACTGCTGTATCTAATCGTCCCATGTGTGATACTGACTGCTGTATCTAATCCTCCCTTGTGTGATACTGACTGCTGTATCTAATCCCCCCATGTGTGATACTGACTGCTGTATCTAATCCCCCCATGTGTGATACTGACTGCTGTATCTAATCCTTTCCTGTGTGATACTGACTGCTGTATCTAATCCTCCCATGTGTGATACTGACTGCTGTATCTAATCCTCCCATGTGTGATACTGACTGCTGTATCTAATCCTCCCATGTGTGATTCTGATTGCTGTATCTAATCCTCCCATGTGTGATACTGACTGCTATATCTAATCCTTTCCTGTGTGATACTGATTGCTGTATCTAATCCAACCATGTGTGATACTGACTGCTGTATCTAATCCTCCCATGTGTGATTCTGATTGCTGTATCTAATCGTCCCATGTGTGATAGACTGCTGTATCTAATCCTCCCATGTGTGATACTGACTGCTGTATCTAATCCTCCCATGTGTGATACTGACTGCTGTATCTAATCCTCCCATGTGTGATTCTGATTGCTGTATCTAATCCTCCCATGTGTGATACTGACTGCTATATCTAATCCTTTCCTGTGTGATACTGATTGCTGTATCTAATCCAACCATGTGTGATACTGACTGCTGTATCTAATCCTCCCATGTGTGATTCTGATTGCTGTATCTAATCGTCCCATGTGTGATTCTGATTGCTGTATCTAATCCTCCCATGTGTGATACTGACTGCTGTATCTAATCCTTTCCTGTGTGATACTGACTGCTGTATCTAATCCTCCCATGTGTGATACTGACTGCTGTATCTAATTGTCCCATGTGTGATACTGACTGCTATATCTAATCCTTTCCTGTGTGATACTGATTGCTGTATCTAATCGTCCCATGTGTGATACTGACTGCTGTATCTAATCCTCCCATGTGTGATACTGACTGCTGTATCTAATCGTCCCATGTGTGATACTGACTGCTATATCTAATCCTTTCCTGTGTGATACTGATTGCTGTATCTAATCGTCCCATGTGTGATACTGACTGCTATATCTAATCCTTTCCTGTGTGATACTGACTGCTGTATCTAATCGTCCCATGTGTGATACTGATTGCTGTATCTAATCCTCCCATGTGTGATACTGACTGTTGTATCTAATCGTCCCATGTGTGATTCTGATTGCTGTATCTAATCCTCCCATGTGTGATACTGACTGCTGTATCTAATCCTCCCATGTGTGATACTGACTGCTGTAGCTAATCCTCCCATGTGTGATACTGACTGCTGTATCTAATCCTCCCATGTGTGATACTGACTGCTGTATCTAATCGTCCCATGTGTGATACTAACTGCTGTATCTAATCGTCCCATGTGTGATTCTGATTGCTGTATCTAATCCTCCCATGTGTGATACTGACTGCTGTATCTAATCCTCCCATGTGCGATACTGACTGCTGTATCTAATCCTCCCATGTGTGATGCTGACTGCTGTATCTAATCCTTTCCTGTGTGATACGGTTTGCGGAGCTGTGTATCTAAGCCTGTCTCTCCTAGGATACCCGTCCTCCATCTTGCTGTGATACGCCTCTCTATGAATTATAACTTCTCATGGAACAAAACTAATTCTGCACAATCTGAGGATAAGATGAGGGATCTGGGATTTCTTGGAGTCTGTGCAGACAAGACAGCAATTTCCTGTGCTGCAGGGGCCACACGATGCAGGGAAGCCCTGAGGATGACGGGGCCCGAGGAGGGGGCGCTCTCACCCCTGTTTCCTGCTGTGTGAACTGAACTCCTGAACTCTATGATGTGACTAAGTGCCCCCCACATTACACCCCGGGGGCCTCACACCATACAGGGGAATATTAGGCATCTCAGACCCCTGTACTTCTCACAGCTGAGGGTTTGTAACAGTTGTATCCAGTCTAGACATCCTGAATTCCAGACTGACACATTGTAACAGAACAGGAGGGATGAGGATACAGTGACTCCGCGGCCAGCACAGACCCCAGACCCCTTCTCCATCACCCGGGAGCCCTGAAAATCTAATACAAACCCTCAGATATACAACAAGGCGTATCTAATCATATCCTGTGTGATACAGTCTGCTGAGCTGTATATCTAATCCAGGCACGCATGTTACCTTGTACTGAGCTGTGTATCTAATCCTATCATGTGTGATACTCACTGCTGAGCTGTGTATCTAAGCCTATGTCATATGATACTGTCTACCGATCTTTGTATCCAATCCTATGCTGTGTGATACTGTCTGCTGAGCTGTGTATCTAATCCTATGCTGTGTAATACTGTGTGCTGAGCTGTGTATCTAATCCTGTGCTGTGTGACACTGTCTGCTGGGATGTGTAGCTAATCCTATCCTGTGTGATACAATCTACTGATCTTTGTATCTAATCCTATCATGCGTGATACCATCTGCTGAGCTGTGTATCTAATCTCAGCACGAATGTTACCTTGTGCTGAGATGTGTATCTAATCCTATCATGTGTAATACCGTCTACTGATCTTTGTATCTAATCCACTCCTGTGTGATACTGTCTGCTGAGCTGTGTATCTAATCCTATCCTGTGTGATACTGTCTGCTGAGCTGTGTATCTAATCCTAAACTGTGTGATACGGACTACTAATCTTTGTATCTAATCCTATCATGTGTGATACTGTCTGCTGAGCTGTGTATCTAATCCTATGCTATGTGATACTGTCTACTAATCTTTGTATCTAATCCTATTATATGTGATACTGCCTGCTGAGCTGTGTATCCAATCATATCCTGTGTGATACTGTCTGCTAAGCTGTGTATCTAATCACATGATGTGTGATTCCCTCTACTGATCTTTGTATCTAATCATATCCTATGTGGTACTGTCTGATGTGTATCTAATCCTATGCTGTGTGATACTCACTGCTGAGCTGTGTATCTAATCCTGTGCTGTGTGATACAGTCTCTAGTGACATGTTACTAGTTACTATTAGTGCTCTGTGTTTCATCTTCGGTTGGGGACATTTAAAGGGCCGGTGTAATGTCGCCACCATTCACCTCTGACCCCGGAGTTCACTCATTCTCATCCTGAAAGCCCCTAAATTTAGCTCCATGTGAAAGGATCCATTGACTGTAACACAGAATGATTCTGACTGTCACCGTCACGACCCTGCTGGGGTCCGGGACTCTTCAGAACCATAGACAAAGGTCAGTGGTAAGAGCCATGTGCCCCCGGAGACCCCCGGACACGGGTCAGAATATTCATCATTTCATCATTATGACTTTGGTCACTTACTAAATGTAACCTCTGTCTTGATTTTTTACTCCTTTTCCATGTGATCCGTGACTTCATCTCAGCTGCAGTGACTGTGGGGGTCAGTGGGGGTCTCATATCACCCCCTGCTCCGCCATGCTTTATACTGCAGGACATCTATACGCTAGGGCTCGGCTGCAGTGACTGTGGGGGTTTCATGTCACTCTGTGCTCCGCTATGCTTTATACTGCAGGACATCTATACGCTAGGGCTCGGCTGCAGTGACTGTGGGGGTCTCATGTCACTCTGTGCTCTGCTATGCTTTATACTGCAGGACATCTATACGCTAGGGCTCGGCTGCAGTGACTGTGGGGGCTCATGTCACTCCGTGCTCCGCTATGCTTTATACTGCAGGACATCTATACGCTAGGGCTCGGCTGCAGTGACTGTGGGGGTCTCATGTCACCCCGTGCTTTGCTATGCTTTATACTGCAGGACATCTATACGCTAGGGCTCGGTTGCAGTGACTGTGGGGGTCTCATATCACCCCCCGCTCCGCCATGCTTTACACTGCAGGACATCTATTCGCTAGGGCTTGGCTGCAGTGACTGCGGGGGTCTCATGTCACCACGTGCTCCGCCATGCTTTACACTGCAGGACATCTATACTCTAGAGCTCGGCTGCAGTGACTGTGGGGGCCTCATGTCACTCTGTGCTCCGCTATGCTTTATACTGCAGGACATCTATACGCTAGGGCTCGGCTGCAGTGACTGTGGGGGTCTCATGTCACTCTGTGCTCTGCTATGCTTTATACTGCAGGACATCTATACGCTAGGGCTCGGCTGCAGTGACTGTGGGGGTCTCATGTCACTCTGTGCTCCGCTATGCTTTATACTGCAGGACATCTATACGCTAGGGCTCGGCTGCAGTGACTGTGGGGGTCTCATGTCACTCTGTGCTCCGCTATGCTTTATACTGCAGGACATCTATACGCTAGGGCTCGGCTGCAGTGACTGTGGGGGTCTCATGTCACCCCGTGCTTTGCTATGCTTTATACTGCAGGACATCTATACGCTAGGGCTCGGTTGCAGTGACTGTGTGGGTCTCATATCACCCCCTGCTCCGCCATGCTTTACACTGCAGGACATCTATACACTAGGGCTCGGTTGCAGTGACTGCGGGGGTCTCATATCACCCCCTGCTCCTCCATGCTTTACACTGCAGGACATCTATACTCTAGAGCTGGGCTTCAGTGACTGCGAGGGTCTCACATCATCCCCTGCTCCGCCATGCTTTACACTGCAGGACATCTATACGCCAGGGCTCGGTTTCAGTGACTGCGGGGGTCTCATATCAACCCCTGCTCCTCCATGCTTTACACTGCAGGACATCTATACACTAGGGCTCGGTTTCAGTGACTTCGGGGGTCTCATATCACCCCCTGCTCCGCCATGCTTTATACTGCAGGACATCTATACGCTAGGGCTCGGTTGCAGTCACTGTGGGGGTCTCATATCACCCCCTGCTCCGCCATGCTTTACACTGCAGGACATCTATACATTAGGGCTCGGTTGCAGTCACTGTGGGGGTCTCATATCACCCCCTGCTCCGCCATGCTTTAGACTGCAGGACATCTATACTATAGAGCTCGGCTGCAGTGACTGTGGGGGTCTCATATCACCCCCTGCTCCGCCATGCTTTACACTGCTGGACATCTATACTATAGAGCTCGGCTGCAGTGACTGTGGGGGTCTCAGGGAGTCTGAAGTCTAAACATTACTATGGCTGTGAGTTGCAGAAAGCTTCAGAGCGCTTTCACACAATGCGTTTCGTCACGTTTTTTGATGCATTTTTGACGCATTCAAAAGGCTTCAGCCTTGATCACATGCTGAGGTTACATCGCATTTGCACTGCATTTGCTAAATCGCAATGTAACCACCACATGTGATCAAGGCTGAAGCCTTTTGAATGCGTCAAAAACGTATCAAAAAACGCAACGCATCATGTGAGCGTACCCTCAGACTCTGCAGTGCGAAGCCTTTCTGTTCCTGTGGTCAGAAAGAAGCGCGCAGCAGCCTTCCTCTCTTCCCGTTTTGCGCTCACATGTGGCGTTTATATTGCGTTTTGAAATCCAATACAACAGTTGAGGAGAGGAGATTTTGTGTTTACAAAACACAATGTTAAAGCAAGATGTTAACAAATTGTTAACATTGAGTTTTGTAAACACAAATGTTTTGCTGTTAACATTTGTTTTTTTTACAAAACACAGTGTAATTAGGTGAATCTCCTAATCTATTGTCGTACGCTTCAAAACGCAATGTAAACGCCAGGTGTGAACGCAGCCTCAGTAATCAGATTTTTGGTTACTTGCACCCACACGTCGGCTCCACATGTCCCTGAATATTTGGGGTTGTGATGGATCCGACCACATGACGGGGTGGATGAAATCAGCCACATTTCTCTGTCCAGGGGTTGTTTAGGAAACCATAGAAATCTGGAAAAAGGGAAGACGGATGTAGAGAGGAGATGGACAGCGGGAGCGAGGTATGTGCGTGGGCAGCCATGGACGCCGTCCAGGAACTGCGCAGCCAAACGTATGGAAGAAACCAACACTTCACCCTTAACTGACTCCTGGACTAATCACAGACAAATATTCTATAACTGGGGGTGAGAACAACTGATGACCCCCATCACAGGATACACTGTGGGAAAGCACCCAACTTTCCACACGCACTGTCATATTAATCTACACCATCGCTCCATCTCCTAGAATTGTCTCCATGACCCCATCATCTAGTCTGTGTTATAGGATTGTGAGATAGTCCAGATTAATGACCTCACACTGCTATGCTCTGTTCTCTCTGCAGTCAGTGTTGTGTATTAACCCTGGAAAGATGTGTAATCAGCCCTCACACTGCTATGTGCTGTGCTCTGTGCTCTTTGCAGCCAGTGTTATGTACTGTCCCTGGAGAGATGTGTAATCATACCTCACACTGCTGTGCTATGTGCTCTCTGCAGCCAGTGTTATGTACTGTCCTGGAGAGATGTGTAATCAGACCTCACACTGCTGTGCTCTGTGCTCTCTGCAGCCAGTGTTATGTATTGTCCCTGGAGAGATGTGTAATCAGACCTCACACTGCTGTGCTCTGTGCTCTCTGCAGCCAGTGTTATGTATTGTCCTGGAGAGATGTGTAATCAGACCTCACACTACTGTGCTCTGTGCTCTCTGCAGCCAGTGTTATGTATTATCCCTGGAGAGATGTGTAATCACACCTCACACTGCTGTGCTCTGTGCTCTCTGCAGCCAGTGTTATGTATTGTCCCTGGAGAGACATGTAAGCAGACCTCACACTGCTGTGCTCTGTGCTCTCTGCAGTCAGTGTTATGTATTGTCCCTGTAGAGATGTGTAATCAGACCTCACACTGCTGTGCTCTGTGCAGCCAGTGTTATGTGTTGTCCCTGGAGATATGTGTAATCAGACCTCACACTGCTGTGTTCTGTGCTCTCTGCAGCCAGTGTTATGTATTGTCCCTGGAGAGATGTGTAATCAGACCTCACACTGCTGTGCTCTGTGCTCTTTGCAGCCAGTGTTATGTACTGTTCCTAGAGAGATGTGTAATCAGAACTTTGCGCATGTTGATAGTAGCAGCAGGACTGTGATATATGGATTTATGTTCCAGGATTGTAGCTTCTCCAAGAGCACTGAGGGAGTGTCCTCACACAGTTGTGCTCTGTGCAGCCAATGTTATGTATTGTCCCTTGAGAGATGTTGTTGGTAGCAGCAGGACTGTGATATATGGATTACTGGATTGTAGCTTTCCTGGGAGATCTTCTGGTTAAATACTACAGCACATAGTGATGCAGAGGGAGGGGACTGTGTAATGACTCAATGCAGAGCATTCAGAGCACAGCAGGGAGTGGACATGCCCCATCCTAAAATGAAGGAATCTGGTAATTCCCCCTCCTCTGTCTCTGATTACAGATGTCACATTCTGATCCAAACTTTATTCTGTGACAGAGCAGAAGGTTCATACTTACACCACTATCAAAAATAATGGACCCAATCTTTTATAAGCAAATAAGACATTTTCAGAATGGAAGAAAGTGATAAAAACACAAAAATTAAAAAGAAAACAAACATAAACAAAGATAAATATAAATAACAAAAATGTATAAAAAAAACTAATAAATAACAGAATGTAAATAAAGTTAAAGAGAAACAAAATAAATTAAAAGTGAAATAAAAAAATTGTTTAAGGTCGTGAAATGTCCTGGGGGGGGGGGATGAAGGGGTTAATTCCTCGGAGCAGCTGCACAAAGCTCCCTTTCGGCTTGTTAATGTCGAGCGGCACAAGACGCCCCATAAAATCATTGCTATTCATGGCCGCTAATAGCCATTAAAATTCAATCAATTCAGCTTAACACAAGTGTCCTCCAGTCCGCGCCGCTGCCTCCGCCGTCCGCGTTGGATGTGACTTATCGCATTGTGTCGCCGCTACTTGTCCTGAGAGCTCTTCAGCCTCCTCTTGTTTACTAAGAAAACAGCTTAACTCGTAACCCAGCGGCCGGTGCGCAGCCAGGAGAGGGTTAAAGGCGACGTAGAAGAAGATAGCGGATATCAGCGCGCGCAGCACAAAGCCGTAAGTGCGAACCATTCATCACGTAGGCAGGTAACAAGAGAGCGGCAAAAACCCTGCACAGGGGAGACACTGTCACCACCAATTACATTATCATAATATATGGCTCCGCTGTTGTATCTGGTGTCAGCCACAACCTCACAGCCACTCAGAATCCCGGGAAAGCTGGGTGATGGAGAGAAGTGGGACATCCGGGATATGTAAGAAGAGCTACAGTGTGTAGTAATATACGGTGGTGGATAGGATGTCAGGATACGACTGCCCCCACAGCCCCCCCTCTACTCCTGGGAATATACAGGGTCGTCCTGGTCGCCCATTCTCTGTAACCGCTGGAACTCCGCATTCAGGACAATGGAGCTGACAGCAGCTTTATTCTTATGTTAATCCTTAGATCCTGACAGTAACACTGCAACAACCCCCAGCAGAAAAAAAGGTTCAAATATTCACCAGCCACGCTGGGGTTAAACACGGCCAATTAAGTCATTATTGGTCCCTGGACCTTGTACGAGAAGCATCTCACATGAAAATCCCAAGGAAAATCCCGGTGAAGTACTTGGACGCAAGACCACAAAGCTCTGACTCCATAAAACCTCAGACCAAAAAGCAAAACTGTGAGCGCCGGCCTGGAGAGCGCGGGGTCTACACCAGAACATGGAGAAGGCGAATGTCAATATTTAGGTCCAACATTCTGTGCTGATCAACTCCTTGTTATACCTTTAGTGGCCACAGCTTTGTTTTCTGACACAGATCTCCAAATCCTGTAGATGGAGATACAGAATACAGTTCTTCCTGCAGCCACCACTAGGGGGAGCTGAGTGGTTCATTGCAGACTGTATCTACATTAAGCTCTATGGTAACAATGCATTCACTGGGCTCATGAGCTCCACCTAGGGGTGGCTGCAGGCAGAATATTTTTCTGTGATACTGTGCAGAGGATTTGGAACTCTGTATCGGTTCTGTTTCAAGGTCCAGTGTTCTGTCATGTGTATCTAAGAATATGCTATCTAACACTGTCTGCTTAACAGCTGTATCTAGCCCTATCCTGTGTGATACTGTGTATCTGAGCCCCTCTCTGCTGACACCCCCGTAGCTCCCTTACATACAGATGCAGACTTGGGGTGACCTCAGGTTTGAGTATAGGGTCAGTATATGGCAGCGGATCCAGGTGATTTCTACAGTCTCTTTCTGTGATTCACGCCCCGCTGCCCCCCTCCCATGGCCGCCCCTCACTCGCTGTATATTTTGGATTACCGGCCCATATTTACTTTATTTTTTGGCACCGACCGTCGCAGGGAGCACAATATTTGTTTAAATTCCCTTTCATGCTGCGCGCTAAAAAAAATAGCTTTTTTTTTCCTTCACTCTGGAATTCTGGCACAATGAAAGAGTCAGTTTATAAGTCGGAGCCCGGATCCCCCCTCTGCAGAGCACAAGCCCCCACACCTTGTATTTCATCCTCCGGCCCGTATATCGCCTCGTATACAGCGACAAGCGAGATGCAGAGATTTCATCTGGAGACAAACATAGAAGGAGAAAACTGATGGAATAAAATGTAACAAACTGTAAATAAGAAACATTAAAAATGTTGCATTATGTAGAAAATGCCCCTCAGTGTTTTCTCCGTATGATACATCACGCATTGGGGCTCATTTACTAAGGGTCCGCGGATTGCATTTTCCGTCAGGCGATCCGACGGATTCGGATGACGCGCACATGCACCGGGATGAAAAAGGTGAACTCCGGCGGACCTCAGCGGGGAAGAGACACATGCAGGATTTCGGGCGCACGATGTTGGTGAATCGCGACAGACTTCATCTTCGTCGGACCGTCAAGATCAGGGGTTGCGACAGGACTGGGTAAATGTGCCCCATTGTCTCATCTGATCTCTATGTAGTGATGTTACACTAGACTCCCTGTATGGCGGCATTATATCTCTGGATGTCTCTGGGGCTCAGGAAGTCTCTGGGGCTCGGGAAGTCTCTGTGGCTCGGGATGTCTCTGTGGCTCGGGATGTCTCTGTGGCTCGGGATGTCTCTGTGGCTCGGGATGTCTCTGTGGCTCGGGATGTCTCTGTGGCTCGGGATGTCTCTGTGGCTCGGGATGTCTCTGTGGCTCGGGATGTCTCTGTGGCTCGGGATGACCTTGTATATATCCGACACATTTGATACATTGTTGCTGTTGTTTATTTGGCTGGAAACAGTCGATAAAGTGGAAGCAGAGACTGTTACACTGCTCCGAGCGCTGCAGCTTTTAGGCTCTGGCAGCCATAGGGGCTCCGTATGGATAACGTCTGGTGGTGATTTGATATCTTGGGAACCTTTTAATGGCCTGACTTGAACGTGCCTCAGAGGTGATGTCATGAAGACCTTGCAAGTCTATTCAAGTTTTTAGAAGACCTCAGGGACAGTCATAAGCCTCCAAACATATGCAGAGAAAATAATAGCCCCCTCCCGAAACCTGGCAGCACTGGCGCAGAAATGTAATAACTTCTATGTGGAAAATTCAACTTTTTACAATGTGGGGGTAGGGGAGGTCCCAGATTCCTGAATATTACACGAGGCGAGGCCACAGGCATCATGATAACCCTATTCCATGGTGCTTAGGATGTGGCCTGATTGGATATTGCTGTGGTCATGTGACTGCCTGTAGATAGTGTATATACAGTATATATATAATATGAATGTCATGTGATCTTTTATCATGGCCGCCATATGACAATTTTAAGGTAAAAGAAATTAAACGCCAATTCCTCTTACAACTTACTCGTGTGCAGGATCCCTGCAGGCAGATGAGTGACCTCTAGTTCCAGGTCTATAATTCCAATGACTTCCTAGTACAAAGCTGTTACCATGTTGTCAGGAATGTGGACGGACAATAATCGGCAATAATGCGGCCCCATAATGAATGATATGTAAAAATGGGAAAACCTTGTAAATCCGGGGCCACATTCTGCAGGGGCTCGTAATAGGCCCCAGCGTCCGGCTCCCTGCTGCTCCAGACTCATCACAGATCAGGTTGCAGCAGAGCAAATTTTTAGAATTCCAAAGGAAAATGACTACTAAGAAGATGACCCCCAGCCCCAAAATACCCTGTAACCTGGGATGTTATCAGCAGGGGAAGTGATCCCCAGTGCTCTACATGGTACAGGCTGGACATACGACAAGACAATCAGATCCTTCCCCCAGGACCACAAAAAGTTGAACAACTGAATCAACATAAAAAAAAATATTCAAATCTTTAGAAAAATATCCATCGGAATGTAAAGTGTTACAGAAATGTCTGTAGAGTTAAATGTAAAATAATGCAAGAGATCCAGGAGCAGAGGAGGGGCCCAGGAGAGGTCGGGGGGCACAACTGGGGTCCCCTTGTAACACAACAGCTGAGCAGAAAGGTGAAGACATGAATCAAATCATCTTCCAGCGAGAGGAGATTCACATCACACCGGCCGCCGACGCTGGAATCAGAGCCACAAGTTTGTGTATTTAAGACCAAAACTGTAACCACGAAAGTGCTGACTATACTAACAATATATTCATCAAAAGTTTATCGACAAAACTGGAGGTACAATAGTAATTGTGGACATGACTGCGACGCAGATTGAGAGTTAGAATCAGCACACACTAACTTCATCTTGGACTGATCCTGAGTTACATCCTGTATTATACTCCAGAGCTGCACTCACTATTCTGCTGCTGGTGCAGTCACTGTGCACATACATGACATTACTTATCCTGTACTGATCCTGAGTTACATACTGTATTATACTCCAGAGCTGCACTCACTATTCTGCTGGAGGAGTCACTGTGTACATACATGACATTACTTATCCTGTACTGATCCTGAGTTACATACTGTATTATACTCCAGAGCTGCACTCACTATTCTGCTGGAGGAGTCACTGTGTACATACATGACATTACTTATCCTGTACTGATCCTGAGTTACATACTGTATTATACTCCAGAGCTGCACTCACTATTCTGCTGGAGGAGTCACTGTGTACATACATGACATTACTTATCCTGTACTGATCCTGAGTTACATACTGTATTATACTCCAGAGCTGCACTCACTATTCTGCTGGAGGAGTCACTGTGTACATACATGACATTACTTATCCTGTACTGATCCTGAGTTACATCCTGTATTATACCCCAGAGCTGCACTCACTATTCTGCTGCTGGTGGTGCAGTCACTGTGTACATACATGACATTACTTATCCTGTACTGATCCTGAGTTACATCCTGTATTATACTCCAGAGCTGCACTCACTATTCTGCTGCTGGTGCAGTCACTGTGTACATACATGACATTACTTATCCTGTACTGATCCTGAGTTACATCCTGTATTATACTCCAGAGCTGCACTCACTATTCTGCTGCTGGTGCAGTCACTGTGTACATACATGACATTACTTATCCTGTACTGATCCTGAGTTACATCCTGTATTATACTCCAGAGCTGCACTCACTATTCTGCTGCTGGTGCAGTCACTGTGTACATACATGACATTACTTATCCTGTACTGATCCTGTGATACACCCTGTATTATACTCCAGAGCTGCACTCACTATTCTGCTGCTGTAGTCACCGTACATAACCACAACATGCCCCTCATATTAGAATGACTGCACACCTAATGTAACATATAAATGCAGCGCAGGAGTCCCGGCCCCTGTGTTATGATCAGTGACAGAGGTTATTACTATTTGTGATGTTACTTCTTATCTGGTTGCAGTAAATATTTACTTTTATCGAGATTCCAGAACACATTAAATATATCGCAATTATTTCTTGCACTTCCATAATCCCGCTGCAACTTTTCCTCCAGAGCTGAACTCATAGGAAGCTTTATTGTAAAATATCTGGGAGATAATACCCCATGTTTCCCCTCTCGCTGTGCCCGTCACATCCATCCTGTTTTCACTTCCAGATTGTGCAGATTAAGTCTAAAACAAACTTTCTTCACAAACTCCCAATCCCTGAACAAAATGTTCTTAACAGCGACAGCTTCAGTGCAAACAACAGCCATGTGCCGGCGCCCCAGGATCCCGCACTCCTCGCCCTATGCTCAGGCCTCCTCACCCTGGATGACTCTCAGCTCCAGACATGACCCTCAGAGCTTCCTCCAACCTCCTGACCATCATTGCTGCCCTGAGGAGCAATCAAGGGTTGACACCATTCGTGTCCAGACTATTGTGTGGCTGATAACACAGAGAACTAGCACTGCTAAAGACACCAAGTCTTATATACATGTCTGCGTTTTCCACAGTGAGTTCACACACAGCACATTTCTAGGATTGTCTACTGTGGACCAAGATTTATCAGGAAATAAGAGCAGCGAGGGGTACGATGCCATCAGTAGCCAGGGGGACAACCTATGTTCAGGGAGAGAGTGGCCATAGGGTCCTGGATGTGCTGCCATGCAGGAGAGTGTCTAGGTATGAGGACAGGATCTACTTACATACTCAAAGCTCAGGCAGCCTCATTGTAGGTGGATGGGGGGGGGGATAGTCCCTGGGGTCCGGGCTCCTCAATACTCTGTAGCCTCAGTTCTTGCATCTCACAGATTCTAAACTTTGCCCCCTCCCAGCTGTAATAATGGGGCGCAGAGATGACTCCATTCATACAGGGAAGCGGCTTTACTCTCTGGCTTTGTACAACAAATAAAAGAAGGATTGTGCCCATTGTCTGTGGCTCCTGTCACTGGGCTGTGACCCCAGCACATAGGGGGCGCTTCAGCGGGTTGATGGGGCTCATACAATCACATGGAGGAAGAGGGGTGACTGTAGCAACTACAGGACCCCCATATAGAGGGAACATCGGCCCCACAACATCCTACCAAGGCAGAAGAGAACCCCCACATCATCAACACAAGGGGAACAGGACCCGCAGACCATTATACCCCCAAACCATCATAGGGGAGTGCACAGGTCAGGACCACCACACCATTATACAAAGTTCACATAGGACAGCCACGCTCACACCATAATACAGAGGGCGCACAGGTCAGGACCACCAAACCATCAACACATGGGGAACATGTGACCCCCAAACCATCAACACATGGGGAACATAGGACCCACAAACCATCTTACAGAGAGGACACACAGCAGGACCCCCAAACCATCAACACATGGGGAACATGTGACCCCAAACCATCAACACATGGGGAACATAGGACCCGCAAACCATCTTACAGAGAGGACACACAGCAGGACCCACAAACCACCAACACATGGGGAACATGTGACCCCCAAACCATCAACACATGAGGAACATGTTACCCCCAAACCATCAACACATGAGGAACATGCCCCCTACACCATCATACAGAGCGGGAACATAGGACCCCCGCACCATCGTGCTGAGAGAGCGCAGAACCTTCAGCACACAGAGCATCTCCCTGCAGACTGCCGGCCACTTACCTCCAGGATCAGTGGGATGAGGACATGGACCCTCAGAGCTTCCGACCTCCTAGATCCATTGGGGTTCAGTCGCGGCGCAGAGAGCGGGGTCTGGGGTACAGGGGTCTGGGGTCTCGTTCCCTCGCAGGGCCCCGGGAGCTGCAGCCTGGACTCCGGGGAAGTTGAATGCAGAATAAAGTTTGGAGCCTCCTCCTCCTCCTGTGTCACTCCCCCCCACCCGGAGTCAGATGATCTGAGCCCATTACTTCAGCCCCGACTGATCTGTTTTCAATCTTCCTCCTCCTCCTGCCCCCCTCATCCCCTTCCCCCTCCTCTTCATCCATTTGCTGATCCGGATGGGAATGGGGCTCATTAAAGTCACAGCTCAGGCGCTAAGGGGTTAAATGCTGAGGGTGATGGCATCTGCAGGGGTTCTCCACACAGTCCCCCCCACTGCCACCCGAGACCCCCTCCTCACTGCCACCCGAGACCCCCTCCTCACTGCCACCAGACACCCCCCTCCCCACTGCCACCAGAGACCCCCTCCTCACTGCCACCAGACACCCCCTCCCCACTGCCACTAGACACCCCCTCCTCACTGCCACCAGACACCCCCCTCCCCACTGCCACCAGACACCCCCTCCTCACTGCCACCAGAGACCCCCTCCTCACTGCCACCCGAGACCCTCTCCTCACTGCCACCCGAGACCCCCTCCTCACTGCCACCAGACACCCCCTCCCCACTGCCACCAGACACCCCCTCCTCACTGCCACCCGAGACCCTCTCCTCACTGCCACCCGAGACCCCCTCCTCACTGCCACCAGACACCCCCTCCCCACTGCCACCAGACACCCCCTCCTCACTGCCACCCGAGACCCCCTCCTCACTGCCACCCGAGACCCCCTCCTCACTGCCACCAGACACCCCCCTCCCCACTGCCACCAGAGACCCCCTCCTCACTGCCACCAGACACCCCCTCCTCACTGCCACCCGAGACCCCCTCCTCTCTGCCACCAGAGACCCCTTCCCCACTGCCACCCGAGACCCCCTCCTCACTGCCACCCGAGACCCCCTCCTCACTGCCACCAGACACCCCCTTCCCCACTGCCACCAGACACCCCCTCCTCACTGCCACCCGAGACCCCCTCCTCACTGCCACCCGAGACCCCCTCCTCTCTGCCACCAGACACCCCCCTCCCCACTGCCACCAGAGACCCCCTCCTCACTGCCACCCGAGACACCCTCCTCACTGCCACCAGACACCCCCTCCCCACTGCCACCAGACACCCCCTCCCCACTGCCACCAGAGACTCCCTCCTCACTGCCACCAGAGACCCCCTCCCCACTGCCACCAGACACCCCCTCCCCACTGCCACCAGACACCCCCCTCCCCACTGCCACCAGACACCCCCTCCCCACTGCCACCAGACACCCCCTCCCCACTGCCACCAGACACCCCCTCCTTACTGCCACCAGACACCCCCTCCTCACTGCCACCCGAGACCCCCTCCTCACTGCCACCAGACACCCCCTATCCACTGCCACCCGAGACCCCCTCCCCACTGCCACCAGACACCCCCTCCCAACTGCCACTCTAGACACCCTCTCCAGTGCCAAAAGACACCCCCTTCCACTAACATGAGACACCCTCCACTGCCACCCGAGACCCCTCCTCAGTGCCACCTACCCCCCAATGCCACCAGATACCCCGTCCCCACTGCCACCAGAGACCCCTTCCCCTGTGCCACCTACCAACGAGTGCCACCGGCCCCTCCTATCAGTGCCCCCCCAGCGTAACCAGATACTCCCTCCCCAGTTCCACTAGCCCCTCTCTATCATTGTTGCAACCTCCAATTCCTCCAATCTAATTGTAATATCTGATCTCATTCTGTATCCAATCTCTGTGTATGGGAGATATTGCACCAACATATAGCGCAGCGCTGTACACAGAAGTCATCACTATTTACATTGTTGGTGGAAACATCCAACATTCCAGACGAAATCCACCAAACTCAGGGAGAACACAGAACTCCAGGCAGAGGTGAACCCCAAAACCTTCACTGCAAGTTACATGACAATTTAACTGTGACAGAAGGGTGTCATAGGAGGTCACAGGAGTCTAAGTCTAGTGTAGGGGGTTTTGGGAGGCTCCATTCACACCTTGCAGATTTCGGGTTGTGCGGAGCACATGTCCTGTCATGCTCTGGTTTCTATAGAGCGGTTGGCAATCGACAAACTGTAACTCATCATCAAGACTAACACTGCATAATATTACTCACAAATCCAAAGAAGAAGTCACAGAGACACAAATAACATTCATCACTGGGTCACGTCATTTACCCAAACAGAGGTCACAGCGACCAGACCAATCATATACTGCACAGCTCCACAGTCACTGTCCTAGAAATCCAAATGGAGAATATATTCACAATAACAATTCAGATAAATCTATGTGCTCAATCTGTATATAGAGAGCTCCCCCTAGTGGTGGTGTACAATCTGTATGTAGTGGTGGTGTACAATCTGTATATAGTGAGCTCCCCCAAGTGGTGGTGTATAATCTGTATGTAGTGAGCTCCTCCTAGTAGTGGTGTATAATCTGTATGTAGTGAGCTCCCCCTAGTGGTGGTGTATAATCTGTATGTAGTGAGCTCCCCCTAGTGGTGGTGTACAATCTGTATATAGTGAGCTCCCCCAAGTGGTGGTGTATAATCTGTATGTAGTGAGCTCCTCCTAGTAGTGGTGTATAATCTGTATGTAGTGAGCTCCCCCTAGTGGTGGTGTATAATGTGTATGTAGTGATCTCCCCCAAGTGGTGGTGTATAATCTGTATGTAGTGATCTCCCACTAGTGGTGGTGTATATTCTGTATGTAGTGATCTCCCCCTAGTTGTGGTGTATACTCTGTATGTAGTGATCTCCCCCTAGTGGTGGTGTATAATCTGCATGTAGTGAGCTCCCCCTATTGGTGGTGTATAATCTGTATATAGTGAGCTCCCCCTAATGGTGGTGTATAATCTGTATGTAGTGATCTCCCCCTAGTGGTGGTGTATAATCTGTATGTAGTGATTTCCCCCTAGTGTTGGTGTATAATCTGTATGTAGTGAGCTCCCCCTAGTGGTGGTGTATAATCTGTATGCAGTGATCTCCCCCTAGTGGTGGTGTATAATCTGTATGTAGTGATTCCCCCCTAGTGGTGGTGTATAATCTGTATGTAGTGAGCTCCCCCTAGTGGTGGTGTAAAATCTATATGTAGTGATCTCCTCCTAGTGGTGGTGTATAATCTGTATGTAGTGATTCCCCCCTAGTGGTGGTGTATAATCTGTATGTAGTGATCTCCCCCTAGTGGTGGTGTATAATCTATATGTAGTGATCTCCTCCTAGTGGTGGTGTATAATCTGTATGCAGTGATCTCCCCCTAGAGGTGGTGTATAATCTGTATGTAGTGATTCCCCCCTAGTGGTGGTGTATAATCTGTATGTAGTGAGCTCCCCCTAGTGGTGGTGTATAATCTATATGTAGTGATCTTCTCCTAGTGGTGGTGTATAATCTGTATGCAGTGATCTCCCCCTAGTGGTGGTGTATAATCTGTATGTAGTGATTCCCCCCCTAGTGGTGGTGTATAATGTGTATGTAGTGAGCTCCCCCTATTGGTGGTGTATAATCTATATGTAGTGATCTCCTCCTAGTGGTGGTGTATAATCTGAATGTAGTGATCTCCTCCTAGTGGTGGTGTATAATTTGTATATAGTGAGCTCCCCCTAGTGGTGGTGTATAATCTGTATGTAGTGAGCTCCCCCTAGTGGTGGTGTATAATCTGTATATAGTGAGCTCCCCCTAGTGGTGGTGTATAATCTGTATGTAGTGAGCTCCCCCTAGTGGTGGTGTATAATCTGTATGTAGTGAGCTCCCCCTAGTGGTGGTGTATAATCTGTATGTAGTGATCTCCCCCTAGTGGTGGTGTATAATCTGTATGTAATGATCTCCCCTTAGTGGTGGTGTACAATCTGTATGTCGCGATCTCCTCCTAGTGGTGGTGTATAATCTGTATGTAGTGAGCTCCCTCTAGTGGTGGTGTATAATCTGTATGTAGTGATCTCCCCCTAGTGGTGGTGTATAATCTGTATGTAGTGATCTCCCCCTGGTGGTGATGTATAATCTGTATGTAGTGAGCTCCTCCTAGTGGTGGTGTATAATCTGTATGTAGTGATCTCCCCCTAGTGGTGGTGTATAATCTGTATGTAATGATCTCTCCCTAGTGGTGGTGTATAATCTGTATGTAGTGATCTCCCCCTAGTGGTGGTGTATAATCTGTATGTAGTGATCTCCTCCTAGTGGTGGTGTATAATCTGTATGTAGTGATCTCCCCCTAGTGGTGGTGTATAATCTGTATGTAGTGATCTTCCCCTAGTGGTGGTGTATAATCTGTATGTAGTGAGCTCCCCCTAGTGGTGGTGTATAATCTGTATGTAGTGAGCTCCTCCTAGTGGTGGTGTATAATCTGCATGTAATGATCTCCTCCTAGTGGTGGTGTATAATCTGCATGTAATGAGCTCCTCCTAGTGGTGGTGTATAATCTGTATGTAGTGATCTCCCCCTAGTGGTGGTGTATAATCTGTATGTAGTGAGCTCCTCTTGGTGGTAGAGTATAATCTATATGTAGTGATCTCTCCCTAGTGGTGGTGTATAACCTGTATGTAGTGAGCTCCCCCTAGTGGTGGTGCATAATCTGTATGTTGTGAGCTCCCCCTAGTGGTTGTATATAATCTGTATGTAGTGATCTCCCCCTAGTGGTGGTGTATAATCTGTATGTAGTGAGCTCCCCCTAGTGGTGGTGTATAATCTGTATGTAGTGATTCCCCCCTAGTGGTGGTGTATAATCTGTATGTAGTGAGCTCCCCCTAGTGGTGGTGTATAATCTATATGTAGTGATCTCCTCCTAGTGGTGGTGTATAATCTGTATGCAGTGATCTCCCCCTAGTGGTGGTGTATAATCTGTATGTAGTAATTCCCTCCTAGTGGTGGTGTATAATGTGTATGTAGTGAGCTCCCCCTATTGTTGGTGTATAATCTGAATGTAGTGATCTCCCCCTAGTGGTGGTGTATAATCTAAATGTAGTGATCTCCCCCTAGTGGTGGTGTATAATCTGTATGTAGTGATCTCCCCCTAGTGGTGGTGTATAATCTGTATGTAGTGATCTCCTCCTAGTGGTGGTGTATAATCTGTATGTAGTGATCTCCCCCTAGTGGTGGTGTATAATCTGTATGTAGTGATCTCCCCCTAGTGGTGGTGTATAATCTGTATGTAATGATCTCCTCCTAGTGGTGGTGTATAATCTGTATGTTGTGATCTCCCCCTAGTGGTGGTGTATAATCTGTATGTAGTGATCTCCCCCTAGTGGTGGTGTATAATCTGTATGTAATGATCTCCCCCTTGTGGTGGTGTATAATCTGTATGTAGTGACCTCCTCCTAGTGGTGGTGTATAATCTATATGTAGTGATCTCCCCCTAGTGGTGGTGTATAATCTGTATGTAGCGTTCTCCCCCTAGTGGTGGTGTATAATCTGTATGTAATGATCTCCCCCTAGTGGTGGTGTATAATCTGTATGTAGTGATCTCCCCCTAGTGGTGGTGTATAATGTGTATATAGTGATCTCCTCCTAGTGGTGGTGTATAATCTGTATGTAGTGAGGAGCTCCCCCTAGTGGTGATGTATAATATGTATGTAGTGAATAGCTCCCCCTAGTGGTGATGTATAATCTGTATGTAGTGAGCTCCTCCTAGTGGTGGTGTATAATCTGTATGTAGTGATCTCCCCCTAGTGGTGGTGTATAATCTGTATGTAGTGAGTTCCCCCTAGTGGTGGTGTATAATATGTATGTAGTGAACTCCCCCTAGTGGTTGTGTATAATCTGTATGCAGTGATCTCCCCCTAGTGGTGGTGTATAGTCTGTATGTAGTGATCTCCCTAGTGGTGGTGTATAATCTGTATGTAGTGATCTCCTCCTAGTGGTGATGTATAATCTGTATGTAGTGAGCTCCCCCTAGTGGTGGTGTATAATCTGTATGTAGTGATCTCCCCGTAGTGGTGGTGTATAATCTGTATGTAGTGATCTCCCCCTAGTGGTGGTGTATAATCTGTATGTAGTGAGTTCCCCCTAGTGATGGTGTATGATCTGTATGTAGTGAGCTCCCCCTAGTGGTGGTGTATAATCTGTATGTAGTGAGCACCCCCTAGTGGTGGTGTATAATCTGTATGTAGTGAGCTCCCCCTAGTGGTGGTGTATAATCTGTATGTAGTGATCTCCCCCTAGTGGTGGTGTATAATCTGTATGTAGTGATCTCCTCCTAGTGGTGGTGTATAATCTGTATGTAGTGATCTCCTCCTAGTGGTGGTGTATAATCTGTATGTAGTGATCTCCTCCTAGTGGTGGTGTATAATCTGTATGTAGTGATCGCCTCCTAGTGGTGGTGTATAATCTGTATGTAGTGATCTCCCCCTAGTGGTGGTGTATAATCTGTATGTAGTGATCTCCTCCTAGTGGTGGTGTATAATCTGTATGTAGTGAGCTCCTCCTAGTGGTGGTGTATAATCTGCATGTAATGATCTCCTCCTAGTGGTGGTGTATAATCTGCATGTAATGATCTCCTCCTAGTGGTGGTGTATAATCTGCATGTAATGAGCTCCTCCTAGTGGTGGTGTATAATCTGTATGTAGTGATCTCCCCCTAGTGGTGGTGTATAATCTGTATGTAGTGAGCTCCTCTTGGTGGTAGAGTATAATCTATATGTAGTGATCTCTCCCTAGTGGTGGTGTATAACCTGTATGTAGTGAGCTCCCCCTAGTGGTGGTGCATAATCTGTATGTTGTGAGCTCCCCCTAGTGGTTGTATATAATCTGTATGTAGTGATCTCCCCCTAGTGGTGGTGTATAATCTGTATGTAGTGATCTCCCCCTAGTGGTGGTGTATAATCTGTATGTAGTGATTCCCCCCTAGTGGTGGTGTATAATCTGTATGTAGTGAGCTCCGCCTAGTGGTGGTGTATAATCTATATGTAGTGATCTCCTCCTAGTGGTGGTGTATAATCTGTATGCAGTGATCTCCCCCTAGTGGTGGTGTATAATCTGTATGTAGTAATTCCCTCCTAGTGGTGGTGTATAATGTGTATGTAGTGAGCTCCCCCTATTGTTGGTGTATAATCTGAATGTATTGATCTCCCCCTAGTGGTGGTGTATAATCTAAATGTAGTGATCTCCCCCTAGTGGTGGTGTATAATCTGTATGTAGTGATCTCCCCCTAGTGGTGGTGTATAATCTGTATGTAGTGATCTCCTCCTAGTGGTGGTGTATAATCTGTATGTAGTGATCACCCCCTAGTGGTGGTGTATAATCTGTATGTAGTGATCTCCCCCTAGTGGTGGTGTATAATCTGTATGTAGTGATCTCCCCCTAGTGGTGGTGTATAATCTGTATGTAGTGATCTCCTCCTAGTGGTGGTGTATAATCTGTATGTTGTGATCTCCCCCTAGTGGTGGTGTATAATCTGTATGTAGTGATCTCCCCCTAGTGGTGGTGTATAATCTGTATGTAATGAACTCCCCCTTGTGGTGGTGTATAATCTGTATGTAGTGACCTCCTCCTAGTGGTGGTGTATAATCTGTATGTTGTGATCTCCCCCTAGTGGGGGTGTATAATCTGTATGTAGTGATCTCCCCCTAGTGGTGGTGTATAATCTGTATGTAATGATCTCCCCCTTGTGGTGGTGTATAATCTGTATGTAGTGACCTCCTCCTAGTGGTGGTGTATAATCTATATGTAGTGATCTCCCCCTAGTGGTGGTGTATAATCTGTATGTAGCGTTCTCCCCCTAGTGGTGGTGTATAATCTGTATGTAATGATCTCCCCCTAGTGGTGGTGTATAATCTGTATGTAGTGATCTCCCCCTAGTGGTGGTGTATAATGTGTATATAGTGATCTCCTCCTAGTGGTGGTGTATAATCTGTATGTAGTGAGGAGCTCCCCCTAGTGGTGATGAATAATCTGTATGTAGTGAGGAGCTCCCCCTAGTGGTGATGTATAATCTGTATGTAGTGAGCTCCCCCTAGTGGTGGTGTATAATCTGTATGTAGTGATCTCCCCTTAGTGGTGGTGTATAATCTGTATGTAGTGAGCTCCCCCTAGTGGTGGTGTATAATATGTATGTAGTGAACTCCCCCTAGTGGTTGTGTATAATCTGTATGCAGTGATCTCCCCCTAGTGGTGGTGTATAGTCTGTATGTAGTGAGCTCCCCCTAGTGGTGGTGTATAATCTGTATGTAGTGATCTCCTCCTAGTGGTGATGTATAATCTGTATGTAGTGAGCTCCGCCTAGTGGTGGTGTATAATCTGTATGTAGTGATCTCCCCCTAGTGGTGGTGTATAATCTGTATGTAGTGATCTCCCCCTAGTGGTGGTGTATAATCTGTATGTAGTGATCTCCCCCTAGTGGTGGTGTATAATCTGTATGTAGTGACCTCCCTCTAGTGGTGGTGTATAATCTGTATGTAGTGAGCTCCCCCTAGTGGTGGTGTATAATCTGTATGTAGTGATCTCCTCCTAGTGGTGATGTATAATCTGTATGTAGTGAGCCCCCCCTAGTGGTGGTGTATAATCTGTATGTAGTGATCTCCCCCTAGTGGTGGTGTATAATCTGTATGTAGTGATCTCCCCCTAGTGGTGGTGTATAATCTGTATGTAGTGATCTCCCCCTAGTGGTGGTGTATAATCTGTATGTAGTGACCTCCCTCTAGTGGTGGTGTATAATCTGTATGTAGTGATCTCCCCCTAGTGGTGGTGCATAATATGTATGTAGTGACCTCCCTCTAGTGGTGGTGTATAATCTGTATGTAGTGAGCTCCCCCTAGTGATGGTGTACTATCTGTATGTAGTGATCTCCCCCTAGTGGTGGTGTATAATTTGTATGTAGTGATCTCCCCCTAGTGGTGGTGTATAATCTGTATATAGTGACCTCCCTCTAGTGGTGGTGTATAATCTGTATGTAGTGATCTCCCCCTAGTGGTGGTGTATAATCTGTATGTAGTGATCTCCCTCTAGTGGTGGTGTATAATCTGTATGTAGTGAGCTCCCCCTAGTGATGGTGTACAATCTGTATGTAGTGATCTCCCCCTAGTGGTGGTGTATAATCTGTATGTAGTGAGTTCCCCCTAGTGATGGTGTATGATCTGTATGTAGTGAGCTCCCCCTAGTGGTGGTGTATAATCTGTATGTAGTGAGCTCCCCCTAGTGGTGGTGTATAATCTGTATGTAGTGATCTCCTCCTAGTGGTGGTGTATAATCTGTATGTAGTGATCTCCTCCTAGTGGTGGTGTATAATCTGTATGTAGTGATCTCCTCCTAGTGGTGGTGTATAATCTGTATGTAGTGATCTCCCCCTAGTGGTGGTGTATAATCTGTATGTAGTGATCTCCTCCTAGTTGTCGTGTATAATCTGTATGTAGTGAGCTCCCCCTAGTGGTGGTGTATAATCTGTATGTAGTGAGCTCCCCCTAGTGGTGGTGTATAATCTGTATGTAGTGATCTTCTCCTAGTGGTGGTGTATAATCTGTATGTAGTGAGCTCCTTCTAGTGGTGGTGTATAATATGTATGTAGTGAGCTCCCCCTAGTGGTGGTGTATAATCTGTATGTAGTGATCTCCCCCTAGTGGTGGTGTATAATCTGTATGTAGTGATCTCCCCCTAGTGGTGGTGTATAATCTGTATGTAGTGATCTCCCCCTAGTGGTGGTGTATAATCTGTATGTAGTGAGCTCCCCCTAGTGGTGGTGTATATTATGCATGTAGTGATCTCCTCCTAGTGGTGGTGTATAATCTGTATGTGATGAGGTTCAGATAAGAGTGACAGTAAATCTGTATATGAGTTTGATTGTTGTCTTTTAGTATGGGAACACATATGATAGATTTGGAAAGGAACTTTGTATGTTTTATCAAGAGAATTTGTAACATTTCTATGTTTTTTATACATTGAAGAGTAAGGACACAGGTTGCCTTTAAAGTGATTGTCTTATGTTGAAACCCTTAGAGGAATCAGAGTTGACAATGGGGCTCATTTACTAAGGGTCTGAATGCCGCACTTTTGTTGGGTTTCCCGAATATTTCCGATTTGCCCTGAATTGCCCCGGGATTTTGGCGCACGTGATCGGATTGTGGCGTATCAGCGCCGGCATGCACGTGACAGAAATGGGGGGGGCATGGCCATCAGACAACCCGACGGATTCGGAAAAACCGCGGAATTTAAAATTTAGAATTGTGTCGCAAGATCAAGCACTTGCATGCACCAGGAATAAGAAGGTGAACTCTGGCGTACTTCGGCGCAGCAGCGACACCTGCAGAAACTTGGGCGCACAATCTTGGTGAATCACGGCAGACCCGAATCCTCGCCGGAGAACGCACCACATGATCACGACAGGACTGGATAAGTAAATCTTCCCCAATGTCTATTTGCTTCTCTTTATAGGCCACTAATAAAGACCCAAAATTAAGAAATGGGGGCTCCTGTTCTGGAGTATTGGGAGGGGGCAGGCAGGGAATAGGGAGGGTTGTAGGTTTGGGCGCTGGGAAGATGTGTGATTGTTATTTCCGGGAGTTGCTGGACTTTCTGGCAGATCACTCGGAATCTGTCTTCACTTTCTTACTTTCCCATCTCATTAATGTCCGCCGCACCCCTCAGTGATCACTTCCAGATCTGTGAGAGAGAAACCTCACACTGATCAGCCGCCCGACCCTCCTGACCGGTCCTGGGGTGCAGCGCGGCACTGGCAAGTTACGGGGGTTTCCCAAGCTCCTTCATGGAGATCCAGCTTTATGGGGTCCTTTGGCATCCAGGGGAAAAGTATGTAGAATGGTTTGGGTGAGAGTCAGGATTCTTCTTTATGCCGTAGAATCAAGAGGGGCGTCCATGATTAGAAAAAAGTATCCACCCTTCTATTCACCAAACACCGCCCCCTCTGTCCATGAGCCGTAGCTGGTATTGTAGCACATTCCTTATTCCTCTGACCTGCAGTACTAGCCCTGTCCTAAGTAGAGAGGTGGCGCTGCTCCCGGAGAATAACCATTCTCTGAGGCCGGTGACACAGGTTGCGTTTTGGTAACATTTTTGTTGCGTTTTTGTCGCATTTAAATCACATGCGTTTTTCCAATGTTTGCTTGTGTTTGCATTTTTAGCGCAAATCCTGATGGCTGGCAATTGCAGGCAGCGGCGTCTCCTGGAATTTGTAAAAACGCAGTCATCTTTCTCCTCTCTGTTTGTGCATGTAACCGCATGCGTTTAAAAATGCAGACCAGAAACGCAACCTCTTTGAAAAGTGCCACAAAAAAAAAACGCAGACACAAAAAAACGGAGGGGAGAAAACGCAAAGTTAAGACACTTGATCAAAAACTCCATTTAAAAGGCCAATATACAAAACGGATGCGTTTTACAAGGCTGCCAAAAACGCAAAGAAAAACATGCACCGTAAATGCCCCGATTGTCACCGGCCGAAGCCCTTACAGAGGCGGCAGATACAGCGTCTTGCGGGGTCCATGTTCTCCGCTGCGGTGTACTCGCTATGTGCGGACGCCTTCTCGTTGCTGCCAGATACAGGGGGTTTCGGGGTTCAGGTGCCACTACTGTGCGGTGTAATTATTTCTTTAAATAAATTATTGTTTTGGGACAAAACAAATGGAAACATATTTTGTTACACTGAAAGAATCGGAGATTTCTGTGCGGTGACTGTCGGGTAAATGATCTCTATTTCATGTAAACGGGCGGCAATAAGGCAAAGCCGGGGAGTAAATCACCCGCAACGAGGCCACAACTCAACGCGAATAACAAATTTACAGTGTTTCCTATTCAGCGAATGCCGTGAAACCTACAGGAATAAATCACAAAGGTTGTATGAGATCCATAACACACCTGGCACCCGCTGCAGGGGAGGGAGAGCACCCAAAATGCTAAAACTCATAGGAGGAAATCATCACTAAATAAACACCCTGAAAACTGCATAACAAGGAAAGATGAGTGACAAATATAGCCACAGGGAGGGCGCTATCATTATCTGTATATAGTGATCACCCCCTAGTGGTGGTGTATAATCTGTATAAAGTGATCTCCCCCTAGTGGTGGTGTATAATCTGTATAAAGTGATCTCCCCCTAGTGGTGGTGTATAATCTGTATGTAGTGATCTCCCCCTAGTGGTGGTGTATAATCTGTATGTAGTGAGCTCCCCCTAGTGGTGGTGTATAATCTGTATGTAGTGAGCTCCCCCTAGTGGTGGTGTATAATCTGTATGTAGTAATCTCCCTCTAGTGGTGGTGTATAATCTGTATATAGTGATAACCCCCTAGTGGTGGTGTATAATCTGTATGTAGTGATCTCCTCCTAGTGGTGGTGTATAATCTGTATGTAGTGATCTCCCCCAAGTGGTGGTGTATAATTTGTATGTAGTGATTTCCCCCTAGTGGTGGTGTAGAATCTGTATGTAGTGAGCTCCCCCTAGTGGTGGTGTATAATCTGTATGTAGTGAGCTCCCCCTAGTGGTGGTGTATAATCTGTATGTAGTGAGCTCCTCCTAGTGGGGGTGTATAATCTGTATGTAGTTATCTCTCCCTAGCGGTGGTGTATAATCTGTATGTAGTGATCTTCTCCTAGTGGTGGTGTATAATCTGTATGTAGTGAGCTCCTCCTAGTGGTTGTGTATAATCTGTATGTAGTGAGCTCCCCCTAGTGGTGCTGTATAATCTGTATGTAGTGATCTCCCCTAGTGGTGGTGTATAATCTGTATGTAGTGAGCTCCCCCTAGTGGTGGTGTATAATCTGTATGTAGTGAGCTCTCCCTAGTGGTGGTGTATAATCTGTATGTAGCAATCTCCCCCTAGTGGTGGTGTATAATCTGTATGTAGTGAGGAGCTCCCCCTAGTGGTGGTGTACAATCTGTGTGTAGTAATCTCCCTCCAGTGGTGGTGTATAATCTGTATGTAGTAATCTCCCTCTAGTGGTGGTGTATAATCTGTATGTAGGGAGCTCCCCCTAGTGGTGGTGTATAATCTGTATGTAGTGATACCCCCCTAGTGGTGGTGTATAATCTGTATGTAGTGAGCTCCTCCTAGTGGTGGTGTATAATCTGTATGTATTGATCTTCCTCTAGTGGTGGTGTATAATCTGTATGTAGGGAGCTCCCCCTAGTGGTGGTGTATAATCTGTGTGTAGTGATACCCCCCTAGTGGGGGTGTATAATCTGTATGTAGTTATCTCTCCCTAGTGGTGGTGTATAATCTGTATGTAGTGAGCTCCCCCTAGTGGTGGTGTATAATCTGTATGTAGTGAGCTCTCCCTAGTGGTGGTGTATAATCTGTATGTAGTAATCTCCCTCTAGTGGTGTATAATCTGTATGCAGTGATCTCCCCCTAGTGGTGGTGTACAATCTGTGTGTAGTAATCTCCCTCTAGTGGTGGTGTATAATCTGTATGTAGTAATCTCCCTCTAGTGGTGGTGTATAATCTGTATGTAGGGAGCTCCCCCTAGTGGTGGTGTATAATCTGTGTGTAGTGTAACCCCCCTAGTGGTGGTGTATAATCTGTATGTAGTGAGCTCCCCCTAGTGGTGGTGTATAATCTGTATGTAGGGAGCTCCCCCTAGTGGTGGTGTATAATCTGTATGTAGGGAGCTCCTCCTAGTGGTGGTGTATAATCTGTATGTATTGATCTCTCCCTAGTGGTGGTGTATAATCTGTATGTAGTGATCTCCCCCTAGTGGTAGAGTATAATCTGTATGTAGTGAGCTCCCCCTAGTGGTGGTGTATAATCTGTATGTAGTGATCTCCCCCTAGTGGTGGTGTATAATCTGTATGTAGTGATCTCCCCCTAGTGGTGGTGTATAATCTGTATGTAGTGAGCTCCCCCTAGTGGTGGTGTATAATCTGTATGTAGTGAGCTTTCCCTAGTGGTGGTGTATAATCTGTATGTAGTAATCTCCCTCTAGTGGTGTATAATCTGTATGTAGTGAGGAGCTCCCCCTAGTGGTGGTGTACAATCTGTGTGTAGTAATCTCCCTCTAGTGGTGGTGTATAATCTGTATGCAGTAATCTCCCTCTAGTGGTGGTGTATAATCTGTATGTAGGGAGCTCCCCCTAGTGGTGGTGTATAATCTGTGTGTAGTGATACCCCCCCTAGTGGTGGTGTATAATCTGTATGTAGTGAGCTCCCCCTAGTGGTGGTGTATAATCTGTATGTATTGATCTCTCCCTAGTGGTGGTGTATAATATGTATGTAGTGCTCTCCCCCTAGTGGTAGAGTATAATCTGTATGTAGTGAGCTCCCCCTAGTGGTGGTGTATAATCTGTATGTAGTGATCTCTTCCTAGTGGTAGTGTATGATCTGTATGTAGTGAGCTCCCCCTAGTGGTGGTGTATAATCTGTATGTAGTGATCTCCCCCTAGTGGTGGTGTATAATCTGTATGTAGCGAGCTCCCCCTAGTGGTGGTGTATAATCTGTATGTAGTGATCTCCCCCTAGTGGTAGAGTATAATCTGTATGTAGTGAGCTCCTCCTAGTGGTGGTGTATAATATGTATGTAGTGAGCTCCCCTAGTGGTAGTGCATAATCTGTATGTAGTGATCTCCCCCTAGTGGTAGAGTATAATCTGTATGTAGTGATCTCCCCCTAGTGGTGGTGTATAATATGTATGTAGTGAGCTCCCCTAGTGGTAGTGCATAATCTGTATGTAGCGATCTCCCCCTAGTGGTGGTGTATAATCTGTATGTAGCGATCTCCCCCTAGTGGTGGTGTATAATCTGTATGTAGCGATCTTCCCCTAGTGGTGGTGTATAATCTGTATGTAGTGAGCTCCTCCTAGTGGTTGTGTATAATCAGTATGTAGTGATCTCCCCCTAGTGGTGGTGTATAATCTGTATGTAGTGATCTCCCCCTAGAGGTGGTGTATAATCTGTATGTAGTGATCTCCCCCTAGTGGTGGTGTATAATCTATATGTAGTGATCTCCCCCTAGTGGTGGTGTATAACCTGTATGTAGCGAGCTCCCCCTAGTGGTGGTGTATAATCTGTATGTAATGATCTCCTCCTAGTGGTGGTGTATAACCTTTATGTAGTGATCTCCTCCTAGTGGTGGTGTATAATCTGTATGTAGTGAGCTCCCCCTAGTGGTGGTTTATAATCTGTATGTAGTGATCTCCCCCTAGTGGTGGTGAATAATCTGTATGTAGTGAGCTCCATCTAGTGGTGGTGTATAATCTGTATGTAGTGAGCTCCCCCTAGTGGTGGTGTATAATCTGTATGTAGTGAGCTCCCCCTAGTGGTGGTGTATAATCTGTATGTAGTGATCTCCCCCTAGTGGTGGTGTATAATCTGTATGTAGTGAGCTCCCCCTAGTGGTGGTGTATAATCTGTATGTAGTGAGCTCCCCCTAGTGGTGGTGTATAATCTGTATGTAGTGAGCTCCCCCTAGTGGTGGTGTATGATCTGTATGTAGTGAGCTCCCCCTAGTGGTGGTGTATAATCTGTATGCAGTGAGCTCCCCCTAGTGGTGGTGTATAACCTGTATGTAGTGAGCTCCCCCTAGTGGTGGTGTATAACCTGTATGTAGTGAGCTCCCCCTAGTGGTGGTGTATGATCTGTATGTATTGATCTGATCCTTGTGGTGGTTTATAATCTGTATGCATCACCTATAGACTTAAATGGGAGAGTGTAGTGGGCATGCTCTGTGACCTGTGCAGAGAGGGGGAGGGAAACTGTGACCCCACCTATAGACTTTTATGGAATGGTGTAGTGGGCATGCTCTATGATCTGTGCAGAGGGGAAGAGAGGGGAGATGTGTCATTTCTAACAGACCTCCATGGGAGAGTGTGGTGGGCATGCTCTGGAACCTGTGCTGGGAGAGAGAGGGGAGCTGTAGCATCATTTATAAACTTCTACGGGAGAGTGTGGTGGGCATGCTCTGTGACCAGTGCTGGGAGAGAGAGGGGAGCTGTGGCATCACCAATACACTTCTATGGGAGAGTGTGGTGGGCATGCTCTGTGACCAGTGCTGGGAGAGAGAGGGGAGCTGTGGCATCACCAATACACTTCTATGGGAGAGTGTGGTTGGAACGCTCTGTGACCTGTGCAGAGGGGAGCTGTGTAATTTCTTACAGACCTCCATGGGAGAGTGTGGTGGGCAAGCTCTAAGACCTCTGCTGGGAGAGAGAGGGGGACTGTGGCATCACCTGTAGCTTCTATGGGAGAGTGTGGTGGGCATGCTCTGTGACCTGTGCTGGCAGAGAGAGAGGGGGACTGTGGCATCACCTGTAGCTTCTATGGGAGAGTGTGGTGGGCATGCTCTGTGACCTGTGCTGGCAGAGAGAGAGGTGCTGTGTCATCACATTTAGATTTCTGTGGTAGATTATGGTGGGCATGCTCTGTGACCTGTGCTGGGAGAAGGGGGAGCGGTGGCATCACCTATAGACTTCTATCGGAGAGTGTGGTGGGCATGCTCTGTGACCTGTGCTGGCAGAGAGAGAGGTGCTGTGTCATCTCATTTAGATTTCTGTGGTAGATTATGGTGGGCATGCTCTGTGACCTGTGCTGGGAGAAGGGGGAGCGGTGGCATCACCTATAGACTTCTATCGGAGAGTGTGGTGGGCATGCTCTGTGATCTGTGCTGGGAGATGGGGGAGCTGTGGCATCACCTATAGACTGAGATGAGATGACTGCTGTGGTGTGATCTCTACAGAGCAGGAAGTGTCAGACTATTGTGGGGATCAGAGGTTTATTACCTTGTCATTTATGTAATAGACATTTTGTGATGACCCGTCCCTTCTCGCTGTGGGGGGCAGTTCTGGGGGGACGAGTCTCTGTTCTTCTGCAGACATTGGACCGCACTTATAATAATGACCCGACACATGAAGAGAGGAGACCCCTTTCAGAAGTTCTGTGGTCGCAGGGGCCGTGGCTTCGGGTTGTATTTGCAGAATTTGGCCTCCGCTCTTTTGGCGATTTTAGATTCGCTCCACACAAGCGATCAGCACCAGCGCCATAAATTTGAGGCGCATTATTAGGAGGATGTTTTAAGCAGGGGCGGCCTCCGGGGAGTCACAATTTATGCCTGGCCGCTCGGCGCGGACGCGATTTTTCTTGCAGGGTGTTTAGCATCGTCCGCCTGGGTCCCCGAGCAGCGCGGCTCCGGCTCCTGTCATTAGTCTTCAATTGTCTTGCTGTAAAAAAGCCAATTTGTAATAGTTTATAATCTGTGGTGGGGGAGGGGCGTGGAGCCTTGTGGGTCAGCCCGGTGCGGCCCGATTCTCTGCACTCCATCATGTTTCCCAGAAATTAGTGACTCCCATAATTCTTCCCCTGCAGCGGATCTGCTGGGGTCTCCTGACGCTGCGGCTTTGTGTGTATAATTATGCGTTGCCAGCGGTGATGTATAGATACGACGCCGCGCGCCGCCGCCAACACTTCTGACACCAGCGACTCCTGACAATCGTCACATGGAAGCCATTTGTTTCCTTCCTCCAGCAATAAATCAGGACCCGGTTATACATCACGTCCAATAGTCCAGAAACAGGAAGAATTTTTACATCAATTTTTCACTTAGTTTCGTTTTTTTTTTATACCAGTATTTAATTTACATTTATTTACCATACAATAAAATATTTGTATTTTTCTTTTTTTTTTTTAAATTATATTTATTGTCAATTTTTACGACTAGTTTTTTTTATATAATTTTTATATCATTAATGTTTTTTTTTTAATTTCTAATAATTTCATTCATGTTTTATTGTTTTATTTTTTGGAATCATTTCTATAATTACAGTTTTTTTTTGTTGGTCTTTTATTTCTTCCTTTTGTTTTTTTCTCCAGCCTCTCATAAATCCTGTGTTTTTCCATCAGCATGTGGGTAGCTTCATAGGTGAGGGCATCCGGGGCCCTACAACCACTCACAAATCTCTATCCTGCTAGTTTGCTACAATGGGGCTCATTTACTAAGGTTCCTAACATGGCACATTGGCACAGAAATGGGGGGGGGGGGGGCGTGGAATTGTGGAAAACTGTGGAATTTAAAAAACGAAATGTGTCGCAAGATCAATCACTCACATGCACCAGGAAGAAGAAGGTGAACTCTGGCGGACCTTGGCGCAGCAGCGATACCTGCAGCATATCAGGCGCACGATCTTAGTGAATCCCGGCAGACCCGAATCCACAGCGGACAACGCACCGCGGGATCGCATCTGGACCGGGTAAGTAAATGAGCCCCAATGTAGCGGTTTATGCAGGATCAACACTGATACAACTGTAACCACTGTAACCAAACCTCAGCTGTGAGAAGTGATGGGTCCTCACCAGTGTATTCAAGACTGTTCCCATTCACTGGCAACAAGCAGAGATGTTAAACAATGATGAGAAATTGGAATGTAAAGTGAAAAGTTCTTTATTGTACGACAAATAATCTCAGAAGACGTCCGGTCCATGCGTTCACAGCATTTGCCTGAATCCCGTTATTAAATGCACTAAAACCTCATCAGAAGAAAGCGGCCTGAGGAGTCATGTGGGCGGAGCCTACTGCTTTTGGACCTTATGTACCAGGTATAATTGACCCCATTCACTTGCCCTGCACAGGACGGGTCTGATCTTAGAAGGCTGGGCCTTGCTGATGGTTTCCCTGCGCTCTCCTTATGTATAATGTATGACAGGTACATCCTAGATTTGGGGAGCTCTGACCTCACCCCTGACCCGCTTCTCTGCAGCTGTTTTGCTCCTTTGTTTCTTGAGCTGTTAATTTTGCCTTAATATTCGCCACATGTCCGGGCTCTGCGCCAGGCGACAGTGTTTTATGTAGAATCCCTGGGACTGAAGTCATCCCTCACATTTTGGGCAATCGCAAAAAGAGGAACAAAGAATAACCCAAATCCGGGGACACCGGGGCCCCTCTGTAGTGTTGCTGTACAAGGTCCTGTCCGTTACTTTGTTGCCCTTTGGAGCTGATACATTACGTATTAGTCGCCATATTTACCGTTGCACCTGCTGCCAGACTCGGTAGTCTGCATACGAGGGGTTAACCTAGGGCTCATTTACTACGAGGTGGGGGTGCGTTAGGGCCTCATTGAAGTCCTGGTTGTGGGGGGGGGGGGGTGTGATGAAGGTTAATACGATTTTACTAATAAAATGGAACCTGGTGGATGAGTTTGAGCTGCAAAACTTGGCCTGTTAAAAGGTGCCAGGAGGAGTTACAGAGGGTCAACAATGGGCTAAAAAAACAGGCAGAACTTCCAGACCTGTCCAGAAAATCCATAGGGGATGAGGCCAGTGTGATCCTGTCCTGTGGTGCCACTAGTCAGCGGTTGGAGGTATTTGTAGTGCAAAGAAGCAGGGCGCCCCCTGGTGCACAGTACTGCCAGGTAAGAGAGGGGTATGTTCTCAGGACTCTCCCTGCTTCTCATTTCTTCTGACTGCAGGGGGCACTAAATATTCCATTCAGGGGTCTAGGAAAGCTGGGTTGTCATATGTGTTGTCACCCAGCTTTTCCAGAAGCTGATATCACCAGCACTTTATGCTTCATCAGCCCCAGAACGAGAATTTTTGTGGATTGTAGCTGTTTTCTGGCAGCTGCTTATTAGTCACTGGTGGGATGTTACAGGGTCTGCAGGCACAGGGGACCCTCACAACCCCCTCCCATGGCAGGATAGCCCCATCTTATGGTGCCCCCCCTCCTCCTGGCAGGTTTGCCCTGTATTATGGTGCTCCCCCTCTTCCTGGCAGGTTTGCCCTGTGTTGCTCCCCCTCCTCCTGGCAGGTTTGCCTGTGTTATGGTGCTCCCCCTCTACCTGGCAGCTTTGCCCTGTGTTATGGTGCTCCCCCTCCTCCTGGCAGGTTTGCCCTGTGTTATGGTGCCCCCCCTCATCCTGGCAGGTTTAACCGTGTTCTGGTGCTCCCCCTCCTCCTGGCAGGTTTGCCCTGTGTTCTGGTGCTCCTCCTCCTCCTGGCAGGTTTGCCCCGTGTTATGGTGCTCCCCCTCCTCCTGGCAGGTTTGCCCCGTGTTATGGTGCTCCCCCTCCTCCTGGCAGGTTTGCCTTGTGTTATGGTGCTCCCCCTCCTCTTGGCAGGTTTGCCCTGTATTCTGGTGCTCCCCCTCCTCTTGGCAGGTTTGCCCTGTATTCTGGTGCTCCCCCTCCTCCTGGCAGGTTTGCCCCGTGTTCTGGTGCTCCTCCTCCTCCTGGCAGGTTTGCCCTGTGTTATGGTGCTCCCTCTCCTCCTGGCAGGTTTGCCCCGTGTTATGGTGCTCCCCCTCCTCTTGGCAGGTTTGCCCTGTATTCTGGTGCTCCCCCTCCTCCTGGCAGGTTTGCCCTGTGTTATGGTGCTCCCCCTCCTCCCGGCAGGTTTGCCCTGTGTTATAGTGCTCCCCCTCCACCTGGCAGCTTTGCCCTGTGTTATGGTGCTCCCCCTCCTCCCGGCAGGTTTGCCCTGTGTTCTGGTGCTCCCCCTCCTCCTGGCAGATTTGCCCCGTGTTATGGTGCTCCCCCTCCTCCTGGCAGGTTTCCCCCGTGTTCTGGTGCTCCTCCTCCTCCTGGCAGGTTTGCCCTGTGTTATGGTGCTCCCCCTCCTCCTGGCAGGTTTGCCCTCGTCATGGTGCTCCCCCTCCTCCTGCCAGGTTTGCCCTGTATTCTGGTGCTCCTCCTCCTCCTGGCAGGTTTGCCCTGTGTTATGGTGCTCCCCCTCCTCCTGGCAGGTTTGCCCTGTGTTATGGTGCTCCCCCTCCTCCTGGCAGGTTTGCCCTGTATTCTGGTGCTCCCCCTCCTCCTGGCAGGTTTGCCCTGTGTTCTGGTGCTCCCCCTCCTCCAGCAGCTGCAGGTGGGATTGTGCCTGTGTGAATGGTGTGTCTGTGTCCAGGACTATTGAGTGAGGTCACGAGTTTCGCAGGTGCTCCCTGCCCCTACACATCCCCCCGACCTGGGGAACAGCCGCCGCCAGTAAAAATGTTTTTGGATTTGACTCAAACACAACAATCCTGGTCCATAAAACTAGGCGCTCCGTTATATAGAGGGTGAAATGTTCACAGCCCCCAACCCTCTGCACGGCCCCCGGGACCTGATATAAGGCTGGGGTACTATGTAATGATGTGTACTATATGTGTAAAATCTATACACCAATACATTGGGGGGGGGATCTACTAAATCTGTCGCATCTGAGATCCGACAATGGAAAGCACAGCCCGATATAGTAAGTAATTAATGTGCAAACGTAACTGATCAGTCGTGCGCCATAAAAATCCTGACACATGAGATGTGCGCCAAAATCTTACATGGACTGCGCCTTTTTTTTAATTTCAGACCATTTTTTTCCCGGTCTGTTTTGTGCCAAAATTTGCGCCTAAAATGCCGACAAACTCCACATAAAAGAGACAGATGATGTGGAAAATATAGGCCACGCCTACTTGCGGCAAAAAAAGATGGGATAGTCAGAAACAACTATTCTTTCTGGCACCAATTCATTATAAATGATCCGCAACAATTATGCGCCAAAAAAAGTGAGTTCCTAACACTTTTAAGCGCAGATACGATAATACACCTGCCCCATTGTTACAATGTATCACTCTAGGTCCGGGCAGAGCATTGGATGATTTCTGTGTATGTTCTGGTATATACTTTGTGATGTGACTTTTCTGGAGCAGGTAATTCATGGAGCTCTGTGCTGTTCCTCTGCAACTCTTCCTGGATTGATTGACATCTGTACTGCACTATTGCACATGTCGCTACAGTGGGGGACATGTATTATCGGAAATGCTTTCATTTTTTTGGGCGCAGAATTGTTGCGGATCATTTATAATGAGTTTGCACCAGAAAGAACCGTTTTCGATTATCCCGTCTCCTCCGTCTTTTTTTGGCGCAAGTGGGCGTGGCCTATATTTTCCACATCATCCGCCACATTTATGTGTATTTTGTCTGCATTTTTAGGCGCAAATTTTGGCGCACAATAGACCAGGAAAACAATGGTCAGAGAGCAAGATTAAGGCGCAGTCCATGTAAGATTTTTTTTTTTTTTTAACATCTCTTTATCATTCTTGCTTTATTGAAGTAGAGTGAAACAGATAACATCCAATTTGCAGTTTGTATGACACAGTTCACAATTACAGGTTACAGATTGTTTGTATTTCGTATATTGTGAGAAGATGGTGATGAGATAGTGAGAACTTTCTCTTGGATGTTGTAACATATATATCAAAATACTATTAACCTTGATAACATTTGGTAAGGGTTATGAAAGATGTTAGAATAAGTGAGAGGTAACAGGGGAGTTGGGAGATTGGGAGAGATGGGAAGGAAAGTTGGGTAAGGTTGGGGGTGGGGGTAGAGTGGGGGACCTGGTCCGAGCTATTTGGTCATCTTGATAGTTATGTTATAGAGTGGTTTTTAATTCTTGACTATTCTGCTATAGAAAGGTTTGTTGGAGACGATTTGAAAGTTATCCACGGCTCCCATGACTTTAGATATTTGTGCTTTTTTGTTCTCTGCAGTGAGTTCTTCCATTTTTTGTAAATGGAGGACTTCATTAAACCAGTCGGTAATAGAGGGGACTTCGGTGGTCTTCCATAGCCTAGGGATTAGCGTGCGAGCCGCTGTTAGCATGAAAATTAATGGGTATTTTCTTCTTTCTATTTGTGTGGGAAATATGGATAGTAGCAACATTGACGGATCATTACTGATCACACATCTTGTGATTTTTGTCATTATTTTACTGACATTTTTCCAAAAAGGTTGAATAATGGGGCACTCCCACCATATGTGTCTCATTGTCCCTAATGAACCTTTACATCGCCAGCATTCAATTGGGGATGTGGGGAAAATTTTGTGTAGTTTTGCGGGGACCCAATACCATCTAGATAGTATTTTGTCATTTGTTTCTTGGGACTTTGATGAGGTTGATATCTTATGAGTGCATTCTATGCTCTCAGCCACTCTTCTCATTGATGTGGCCATTTTTATATGGCGCCCGACTGATCAGTTCCGTCTACCCATTATTTAATAAAGGTTCAATGTCTTATCCTGTGTGAGGTTTGTGATGTGCCCCGTGCCTGTATCTGGGTGACATGTGAAAGAGCAGTGATATACCGCCACCTGGTGCCAGACCTGCAGAATGCACCCACCACATACTGAACCAATCCTATTACTGTCAGTGCAGATGCTAACTCCTATAGACCCTGGACTTCCCTAACACTCAAAAAAAAATATTCCTGCTTAAACCTACAAAAATGTTGTCTCCCCGTGAACCAAGCCAAAGAATAAATGAGAGCACAGGGAAAGCCGGAAAAACTGCTTACACCAGAAATGACGCAAATGTGTTTTTTTCCATAATTTCATCACATTTTTCTCCAGCTTCCCAATGCAAGGCTTGGAGTATTACAGACCATCACAAGGACCATCCAAGCAGAAAACAAGCCTCATACATCTCTGTAACATAATAATAATAATAAAAAAGTTATCACATTTTTAAAGATGAGAAGTGAAAAATTAAGATACAAAATTTGAAAAATGACCTTGTCCTTAAGAGGTTAATGGTCGCATATTCCCCATCACATTTATCTTTGTATTGTTTGTATATTTTTTGGTGTTCCCTTGTCCCCACAGGGTTTTCCAGGATTCCTTTTGGTTTTCTGTTTTAATAGATTTAAAAAAATTAAAACCTTTTGTCTAAAAAAAAAAAAAAAAAGTTTTTCATTTTTCCCTATTCTCATGCTAATAACTTTCTCATTCTCACATGGTTACATTTTTTGAGGGATGAGCTGACATTTTCACTGCTACCAGTTGTAAAATGGTGAAAAAGTGGCGACTCAGACATTTGGTCGCTATTTTCCGTTACGGGGTTCACCGCTGGGAATATCTGTTTTTCTATCTTGATAGATGGGGATGTTTGGGACGCTGTGATACCTGACGACATGTTCATGATTTGATGTCTTTATTTTATATGCTTTCTAGGGAAAAGGTGTGATTTGAATTTGTACAGTTTTTTTTTTTTTAAGTTTTTTTTAATTTACTACTTTTTTTTAGGATTCCTTGGGTGTCTGAACACTAAGGGGTCGGTCTGATTCTTTATGCAATTTACTGCAATATAATGTGAATATACAGATCTCTTGTTGGAGCCTCCAGTAGCCTGGGATAGGAACCTCCAAACTGGCATAATAACCCCTGCTGATGTTGTGGGGGACGCTGATAGGCAGTAATATGGCTGCGCCTGTATGAAGCTTCTATGAAATGATCAGCTTTGACCACAGCAACTAAAAGGTTAACTACCACAACTGAGGCCAGCACCGAGCGCAGCAGTTATCTGCAGGTGTCTGCTGTATAATGGAGATATATATGATGTGTATTTATGTTGGGCAGTATTATAGATGTAAATATCGAATAAGGAATATCATACACATATAACAGGTGATGTATATTCATAGTCATCCACACTGTAACATTCTCCATGGGTATCTGTACCTGGGGAAATGCTCTCCTGGCATCCTGGAATGCAGCACAGAGCTGCAACACAATGGGGCTCATTTACTAAGGGTATGAACGCTGCACTTAAGTTGGGTTTCACGAATATTTCCGTTTTGCGCCGAATTTGTTCCGAGATTTTGGCGCATGCGATCGGATTGTGAGCCGGCTTTCACGCAACAGAAATCGGGGAGCGTGCCTGTCGGAAAACCCGACGGATTCGTAAGAAACGCAGAGAGTCGCAAAAATAGCACTCACATACACCGGAACGAAGGAGGTGAATTCCAGCGAACTCCGGCGGACTTCAGCACAGCAGCGACACCTAGGGGACATCGGGCGCACGACCTTAGTGAATCCCGGCAGAACCTGAATCGGCGTTGGAGAACGCGCCGCTGGATCGCGAATGGACCGGGTAAGTAAATCTGCCCCACTGTCACGTGTCTCACATCACCGGGGAGAAAAATCATCCATGGTGCGATGACCCGGCAGACACCAGGACACTAATGACATACAGCAGCAGGTAAGTGTTTAACCTTTCCACTTATAACATGGCGGCGTGAATATCTTTATGTATTCTCATCACTGCGGCGCTAGTGGAACGTGTGACCGCACCCTCAACCTTGTATGGACTGTGTTGCAGGCCCGGAGGCGTATAGCCGTTGGGCTAATGACTGCACAAAGTGGTCTTAGTTAGCGGGGTTTTAAGTACAGGAATGGGCCCTCTTTAACTGAGGTGGTTTTTCCCTTTCCTTTCTGTCTCCCTGCGCATACCAGGGAGGTGGGGGCTATGTGACTAGGGGCGGGGCTTGTGTCGTGGGTGGTACAGGAAGTGGGCATAGCTTAAATAGGGGCTGCAGACGTCACTCACCCTCTTTCCGGATTGCGTTTCCCACCCGCCCTCCCTTTGTTTCAGATACTTTCGGCGTTGCTTTTGTCACAGCTGGCGGTTAGTTGGGGTATTTGGCCTACATGCCCATTGGCTGGCAGGCATACAGGTGGGAGGGGTTTGGTTGCTCTTGGTTTGTTATTTAAATTTGTTACCTGTTCAATTTATGTTTTAAATAATACACAAAAAATAATATAAAAAAATACAAGATGTTTATTATAATGATATATAAAGCTGTGGCCGACCCTCATGTCAACCCACATATGTTCAACGTTAATACAAGTCTCTGTGTGTTTATTTATCGGCGAAAATTGGTTTAGGGTTAAAGGGGCCTGTGCTCCCGGTGGTTTATGGTTTAATTTTATTTGGGCAGTCCTTAGACTAAGGTACAGACTAGGTGACAATTTTGATCCCAAAGTTGTTTAAAGATTTGAAACCTGTTAAAAAAGGTAATGGGATTGGAACACTACGGGGCACATTTACTTACCCGGTCCGTTCGCGATCCAGCGGCGCGTTCTCTGCACTGGATTCGGGTCCGGCCGGGATTCATCAAAGCAGTTCCTCCGACGTCCACCAGGTGGCGCTGCTGCGCTGAAGTCCGCTGGAATGCCTCGAAATACACCGGCCTATCCAAGATGAAGGTGAGTGAAATTTTCGCGACACAAATTTTTTTTTAAATGCGGCGGTTTTTCCGAATACGTAGGGTTTTCGTTCGGCCACGCCCCCCGATTTCCGTCGCGTGCATACCGGCACCGATGCGCCAAATTCCGATCGCGTGCGCCAAAAACCCGGGGCAATTCAGGTACAATCGGCGCAAATCGGAAATATTCGGGTAACACGTCGGGAAAACGCGAATCGGGCCCTTAGTAAATGACCCCCTACATGTCACTAGGTTTATATTCCGGTTACTATCCGTATTCTCCACACCATGATTAAGACTGCGTCGGTATGAGCGGCCGTATTCATGTACACTTAGTACTTTTATACGTTCATGGGCTAAAATAAATGGTTTTTTTGTCCATTTCAGCGCTTGGAAAGAATTCTGTGTTACATATTGTTGTATGCCGGGCAGGGAATAAATCCAGGTAGCAGATGAGCTGAGTATCCAAACTAAACCTGCAAAAAAATATATTAATCGTGCCCCAGGTCCCAATGCTAGCATCATGGAGGTAATGGACACTGATAGGGATCAAATGTATCCCAACTGCATGTATCCGCATTCCCTCTCCTGAAGGGCTTCTTACCTCCTTCCATTACCTCCGGGTGGATTTGCATTTTACCACCTGCGGATCCAGGATTTTGATACTGTAAATGTGTGAGAGACCCTTATAAATTCTGTCTCATGTTGGTACATTCAGGTGAGGGGGATGTATTTAGTTTCCTCCTATGGAAGCCAATAGAGAAATACATTTGTAGGATCTCTGCTTATTGGGGCCTGACACCCAGACGGAATAAAGAGCCCACTGTAACTGGGGAACAATAGGGCGTCCCGGGTACAGAGGGCAACGCTCTGTGCACACCTAGCATACACATGTTCACTGCGCCTTGTAGTCAGTGGGGGCAGCCATGCTTAGGAGACCCCTCAATGGTTGAACTCTTCCCTCCTGAGATTTATTCTGATGTGAATCCATCCCACAGATACAGCAGATCACACCCTAAACCCATGAGGTGACGTCTGCAGTTATAACCACAGTATGAAGCCCACAATATACACTAAAAATAATGGGAGCACTTACACAACACTATGGGGGTCATTTACTAAGGGCCCGATTCACGTTTTCCCGACGTGTTATCCGAATATTTCCGATTTGCACCGATTTTCCCTGTATTGCCTCGGGATTTTGGCGCAGGCGATCGGATTGTGGCGCATCAGTGCCGGCATGCACACGACGGAAATCGGGGGGCGTGGCTGAACGAAAACCCGACGGATTTGGAAAAACCGCCGCATTAAAAAGAAAAAGGGTCGCTGGACTCGCGCTTACCTTCACCCACGATGGCTCGGTGAACTCCAGTGCGTTCTGATGCTCTTCAGCGCAGTGGACGTCGGAGGAACTACCTAAGTGAATCCCAGCCGGACCTGAATCCACCTCAGAGAACGCGCCGCTGGATCGTAAATGGATCGGGTAAGTAAATCTGCCCCAATGTTCCTCCAAGTCAATCACTTCTGTGACAACCTGTCCGCTTAGGAATCACCACTAAATGTGAACCCTTTTATAGTGCCTGGAGGAGAGGACCTGTAGGTGGTAGATGTTGTTAGTAGCAGCAGTATTGTTGTGTTCTTTCACAGTGCCTCCACCCTTATTCAAGTAAAACTGTAGCAGGCTTTTGGCTGATTATTACAGCAGCCACTTATTCACTTGCCCCCCCCCCCCATCCGTCCTGAGTTTGCGGGAAAGACCAATATTTTGAGGTCTACCCTGCTGAGGTAAGTTCCAGATTTCAACTCTAGGGTTGAATGTAATCCGAGTCGTCATCAGGCTCGAATAGAGTCCAGGTATTGATACTCTCCTCCTTGATCAAGAGTATTTTACAACTTTCAGATACCTTTTATGCAACTTTACATCCATTTCACAGTGTTTTTTTGACTACTGTGGGGGACACTGTGATTTGGCTACTGTGGGGGACACTGTGATTTGGCTACTGTGGGGGACACTGTGATTTGGCTACTGTGGGGGACACTGTAAATCGGCTACCATATGGGGAATTGTGAATATTGGTGACTGTGGGGACAATGTGATTTGACAACTTTGTGGGGGACTCACTTGTAATTTGGCTATTTGTCACTATGGGCTTACTTGGAGGCACGGTTACTATATTGGCTACTGTAGAGGCATTGTTATTAAATTGGCTATTGTGTCTACAGTATAAAGTTTGTGATAAGGTGGTAAAGTTTTTGTGTAGCTACATCTGTGGAGACAAGCTGTGGTTGGAGGAAGCTGACGCGGTGACCAGGAGACCATAAGAAGGAAATAAAAAAAAATCCTCCGATCAAAGTCATGGGTGAGTCACCAGATTTACATTGATCTTAAGAAAGGTATTCACTAGGAATACCACAGGGTTGACCATACACAACCCTCCTTGTCTCCTCGTGCGGTAAGTAACCTCTCTCTTGATTAGGTTCAGCCTATTCCCCCATAACAGCTGGAAGAACAGACTGTAGACCCGAGTCCAGAGGGGTTCTGGCAACATGCACACACTGCCCAGATAAATCAGTAACGGGAGCAGGTAAGTTTTGGTCAGATTAACCCTTTCTCTGAGGGTCAAAGACCAACCCTTCCACTGGTCCACCTTCTGAGCGGCGATCTTAAGCCTGCCGTCCCAGTTTTGCATGGGGTAATCCCCCTGGCCAAATTCGATGCCGAGAACTTTGGCAGAGTCCTGGGGCCCTGGAAGAGTGTCCGGGAGATCAAAACCTGGACCTCCCTCTCCGAGCCAGAGACCCGCATGAGATTGGTCCTTACCTCTTGACAGGATGATCAGGATGACCTCCTTATTGACTTCAGCAGAGCGCATAAAGAAGAACACTTATTTGCGGCCAACTTTTTTCGGGGCTAAAACAGTTTGAACAGGTATTTAAGAAGTGTCCCATGACCTCCATGCAACACAAATTAGGGGGTGTGCCGTTAAACGGTCCGACTGATTCGGACAAAGCACCATATTTAACTTTTAAATTGCGGCACAAGCCCTAGCCCTAAGATGTGCAATACCCATGCCAGCACATAGCCATGGTAGTAGTTGCGCATAGCGCCCTCTCCAGGTCAGGAGTTTCTTGGTCTTGGAGAACTGAGTAATTGCAGCAGTGGCTACTGCCTGGTGAGACAACAGTTAACATAGTGATCTGTGACTGTCCATTGATGTTCTTGTAATACAAGCTGGAAGGTGATTGGAGAGGTGCTACCACCTGACCAGGAAGTGTATAAACCCTGCTGGGCAGAAGCACATGGTCTTTTGCTAGAGTCTGCAGACAAAACCAGACCTCGGGGGCTGTCTGCCACGGCTACTGTCCTAATTCCAGGGACTACAGGTGTCTCAGGCCATTGCCTAGCTCCAGGGCAAGTCAGAGACTTAAGCCCAGAACTGAGATTCACCTCCCGGACTCAGTTCCATCTGCACCAGCCCAGCCTGAACCTACTACCAGGCTGTATGTAACTTTCCTGTGGACCGGCTCTCCATGACTCTTCCAGCTTGAGAATCTGCTGTTAATCGTTTGTCTGTTGCAGATGTACCGCTAAAAAGAAGATGAACTCTGTTGGACCTGAGCGGGGAAGTGACACATGCATGATTTTGGGTGCACGATCTAAGTGAATCGCCGCACAGTGCATTTTAGTCAGTTGAGGACTTATTGAGGGGAAGCCAGGCTGACTTCCTCTTCCCTAATCATCCCTGTCAAGACATTCAAGAGAGGGGTCTACTCCTGGCTCAGGGACAGTTTCAGCCAGGAAAGCCGACATCACATCCCGATCTAGATCCTTCCTGCCCAAGAGGTGCGAGTAGAAACATCTCACAACCTCCAGATCCCTGCTTTAGACCTCTTCAGGGATCCTGTACTTTCTACCAGCCCTGTGACAACTTTACCACGAACTAACATCTTGCAGTTTCTGTAAGGGTCTAGTTGAGACGAGATGCTCGAGTTTCCTCCTCAGGCCCTGATACAGGCGGTACCTGTCCAGGCTCCTGAGGCTCGAGAGCTGGTGGAAGAATCTCGCCGCCCTTTTCTTGAGCATCTCCCACCACTCTGACTTACTGCTACAGAGGCCCAGCAATGGTACCTGGCTCTGAAGAAAGTCCTCAAAGGATTGTCTGATCTCCGCTTCTTCCAGGAGAGACGAATTGAGCTTCCAGTAGCCTCTTCCCATCCGGGGGGTCTCTGTAACATTCAGAGAAAACAAAATTAGACAGTGGTCGGAGAACTCCACCTCAACAACAGAAACTGGTGAAGAAATGGCTTCCTCCTTTAAATAAAACCTGTCTATTCTAGACCTGCAGCTACCCCTATAATAGGTGAACCCCGCGTGGCCTGGGGTGTGCCGGATGTGGACATTCACCAGGCGAGCCTTACTGGCTATGTTATTAAGAGCGACGCTATCATAAGTCAGCTTGTCTCTGGAACCTCCCCTATCCTGGGACCTCGTGACAGCATTGAAGTCCCCTCCAAAGACCACCTGCCGACTTGTAAAAAGGTAGGGCTTGATCCTCATAAAGAGACACTTCCTGTCCCACTTGGACTGGGGACCATAGATGCTAATAAGACGAAGTTCTTGTCCCTTCATGAGGACATCCAGGATCAGGCACCTCCCCATTTCTAACTCAATAACTCGTCGGCATTCTACCGGTGCGGTAAAAAGGACCGCCACTCCGCTATACGGTTCAGCCACAAGAGACCAATAGGAAGGCCCGTGTCTCCATTCCCTCTTAGCTTTAAACATGGCCGCTAAATCTGGCAGCCTGGTCTCCTGCAAAAATAAAATGTTGGCTTCAACGCGGCCGAGAAAATCAAAGGCCGCAAATCGTGCCGCCATCATGAGTGATTGAGTTAGACGGCTTTCTTTTTACCCATCTTACCACCACCCTCGGGAAATGAACACCCCCTTTTTAGACATAGTGGGGGTCATTTACTAAGGGCCCGATTCGCGTTTTCCCGACGTGTTACCCAAATATTTCCAATTTGCGCCGAGTGTACCTGAATTGCCCCGGGATTGTGGCGCACGCGATCGGATTGTGGCGCATCGGCGCCGGCATGCGCGCGACGGAAATCGGGGGGCGTGGCCGAACGAAAACCCGACGTATTCGGAAAAACCGCCGCATTTAAAAACCGAAAAAGTGTCGCTTGGGGAGCGCTTACCTTCACCTGGTCCGAGGTGGTGCATTCCGGCGCGATGAGATGACTTTCAGCGCAGCAGCGCCACCTGGTGGACGGCGGAAGAACTACATTCATAAATCCCGGCCGGACCCGAATCCAGAGCAGAGAACGCGCCGCTGGATCGCGACTGGACCGGGTAAGTAAATGTGCCCCATTGTGGTGTCCATCTCCCGCACCTCTGATGCTTCAGGGGCAGATCCAGGACCTGCCCCCTCATCCTCGTCTCCAGACTCTGGGCCAGTCTCCAGTCCTGAGGACCCTGACTCCCCAGGGGGAGACTCGGCACCCCCTGCAGGCTCCGCCACCTCTGGCCCTTCACCCTCAGCCCCTCCATCGGCAGGAGAGGCTCCATCCAGGGCCAGGAACCGATTTGAAAGTTCGACCAGCGGGGGGTTGGTTGCACCTTCCTTGGGTACCTTAGTCAGGGAGGGAAAAGATACTACACCTCCCTTCTTTTTACCCTTTTTCTTCTTTTTGGCGCCACGCTTATGCTTTTCCTCTAGCCACGCCCTATTATCCTCGTCCATACTCTCATAATGGGAGGAGTCTGAGGACGTGGCACCTTCCTCTCTCTCGATCCTCCTGACCTCCTCATCCAGTACATCATCCCCTGGGGCCTCAGCGACAGGTGTGGTCTCCAGGACAGCGCCAGAGGTTGTCCCAGCAGCCCGAGACTCCCCCCGCTCTCTCTCCTGTTGACGCTTCTCTAGACGCCTGAGCTGGGCAGGCGTCTTTTTCCTGTCTTTCTTCCCTGGCCCCTCCATTCCTCCGCCTCTGCTAGTCCCCTCCCCAGCAGATTCAGCCTCATGGCTTTCATCCGCTGAGGTTGAGCCCGCATTAGCGAAGGAAAGAGGACAACAACTGTACGGGTGACCGAGATCACCACACAGGTTACACCTAATCTGCCCTGTACAGGATGCAGCGAGATGGCCGACACCCCCACACAACGCACACTTCTGCACGGTGCAGTTTGCGCTGAAATGTGTGGGGTCGCCGCACCTGTGACACAGCTTAGGCTGCCCCCGGTAGAAGATCAGGATCCGATCCCTCCCCAGGAAGGCTGATGAAGGGATGTGGGCGACTGAGTTACCTGAACGCCTTAACTTCACCATGAAGGTCCAGGCCCCTGACCAGATACCATACTCATCACGATTTTTCTCTGGTAATCCTAGCACCTCTCCGTAGCAATTCATCCAGGTCATGATGTCAAAGCAAGATAGTGATTCGTTACGGGTAAGAACGGTCACTTTCTTGAGTTCGCTCTGGCGGGACACTGCTTGCACAGCAAAGTCCCGCTACTCGGGCTCGTTGTATCTCAGCTCATAGTTGGACCAGAAGAGCTCAAGCCCCTCCGGCCGAACAAAGCTGATATCAAACTCAGATGTACCATAGGGATGGATCAAGGCAAAGATGTCAGCCGCCTTGAAGTCCATCTTCAGCAGCAGCTCAACATCTTCAGGCACAAGGGACGGAGCATCGCCCAGAGGGGACCACAACTCTTGTCACACTTGTGCCCTCCGCATCATCAGTAGCAGATGATATTTTGCTTTTCCTGGGACTTGGTAACAATCGCCGCTGCTCTTTAGCCGGTGTGAGGCGCCGCTGATCTCCGGTCTGCACAGAATTCTCACTATCCCCAACACCGACACAAAACAGTACTTTCTGTTTGGGAGGTCCGGAGCTCTCAGCCCCAGCGACCCCTCCACACTGCCGCCGCCCCTCAACTGGGTGATCAGCAGCAACAGCATGAAGAGGCGCCGAGGCACGAAGAGGCACCGGAAGCTGCCACCAGTGCCGGGCTATCCCACCGGGGGACGCATCGCAGCACTGGATTTTGATGGTATCGCCACTGCCGAGCCGCCCTGACTGTCCGGCCTTGCGGCCGATGCCTCCCCTGCTACCCCACTGTTACCACAAACAGAGACGGAGCCCATCGCCACATCAGTTGTCACACCTGTAATCTCCCTGCACCTTTGCACCGGGTCCACAGCAGAACTCGGGGGGGTTTGGGTAGCAGGGCTTGCACAGTGAGCTGACCCTGCGCTTTGCCCGGGGGGGTGTACAGGGATGGGGGTAAAGATGAATCTTACCTCTTCTCGCTGCTTTGGCCTGGTCTTCTTACTCTTCCTCCGGCTGCTCTCCCCAGCGGCTTCCTCTGTGAGCTCATCACCAAACGAAAAGTTCTCCATGTGCACTGGGGACTCGAGCAGCCGGATCTCCGCCATGAGCGCCCCTCCCTGGCTGCCGGTGTCACTGTCCTCCCCCGAGCGAGGTGTTACTGCTGGCTGTCCTGCAGGGGGCCCACTGCACGAGGCCTGCTGATCTTCTTGCAGGCCGCCAGGTGAGAACTGCTGCTCGTTATCATCATCATCATCATTCTCCTCCTCCACCTGGCTTGCAGGCTGCAACCCCTTCAGCCTTTGCTCTCTGTTATCAGCCATTTCTGAAAATCTCTCATCATTTAAAAGTTTTTCTTTAAATGGACCGCTGTTATTACAAATAAAGTTCTTTCTCTTCATCAGCTTATCAATGTCACCTTTAAGTTTGTTAATTTCACAATAAATTTCTGTTTTCCGTTTCTTTGGCGCTGTGTTCGCCCTGGCGCGGGCACATCGCAGCTCCTCCCGGAGCCTTCTGATGGTCTTGGTCGCCTCTTCGTACTCACAGAGGTGGCTCTGGACCCAAGAGGCATAGGTGGACAAAGACTCCCTGGGGTCCCTGCACCGCCCAGCCTCTCCCGCATGGTCAGCCTTACCTCTGTGAGCACTCCGCTTCATGGCTCCAGCCCCGGAAGGACCGCTCTCACCCGCACCGACATCCAGGTTCTTAGGGTGTTGCTTCACATTAGACTCAGGGGGGGTAGGAGTCACACTGCTGCGACTCCTGGTGGACCGTCTCACCCCTGAGTCCTCCAATGCGCTGGCCGGTTGCTGTCCTCTCCTGCCTCCCGCCGGCCTGGCCCGGGAAGCAGGAGCCTGGGAGTCGGCTCCCTCACTCATCCCCAGGAACCCAACTCCCTCCCTGGGAGAGGAGAGAGCAGATGGGTAGGTAGATGGATCCTCCAGGAGCTCAGGAGCACAAACACAGAGCAGCTCCACACACAGCCACACCCTCCTCTAACTAGGTAACCGCCTCCAGAGCTGCTCTCACTATGCTGCTGCTGGTGCAGTCACTGTGTACATACATGACATTACTTATCCTGTACTGATCCTGAGTTACATCCTGTATTATACTCCAGAGCTGCACTCACTATTCTGCTGCTGGTGCAGTCACTGTGTACATACATGACATTACTTATCCTGTACTGATCCTGAGTTACATCCTGCATTATACCCCAGAGCTGCACTCACTATTCTGCTGCTGGTGCAGTCACTGTGTACATACATGACATTACTTATCCTGTACTGATCCTGACTTACATCCTGCATTATATCTAGAGCTGCTCTCACTATTCTGCTGCTGGTGCAGTCACTGTGTACATACGTGACATTACTTATCCTGTGCTGATCCAGATTTACATCCTGCATTATACCCCAGAGCTGCACTCACTATTCTGCTGCTGGTGCAGTTACTGTGTACATACATGACATTACTTATCCTGTACTGATCCTGAGTTACATCCTGTATTATACCCCAGAGCTGCACTCACTATTCTGCTGCTGGTGCAGTCACTGTGTACATACATGATATTACTTATCCTGTACTGATCCTGAGTTACATCCTGTATTATACTCCAGAGCTGCACTCACTATTCTGCTGCTGGTGCAGTCACTGTGTACGTACATGACATTACTTATCCTGTACTGATCCTGAGTTACATCCTGCATTATACCCTAGAGCTGCACTCACTATTCTGCTGCTGGTGCAGTCACTGTGTACTCACATGACATTACTTATCCTGTACTGATCCTTTGTTACATTCTGTATTATACTCCAGAGCTGCACTCACTTTATACTCTTACTATTCTGTTATTGGATGTAGGATTATGTCCTTTAACTCTCTGCCTGTGATGCAGCACTGGGGGGCGCTGTGACACCACTGATTCACATCTCATCCTAATCTAGTAAAACATGAGAGGAGAGCGCTGGATTCTGAATAAATTACAGATGTGATTGGTACCTGAGTGCCCCCTATCCCCAACCCTTCCCATCATCCCCTCATCCCTTTCCTCTCAGCTTCTGCCACTTCCATACAAGGTTTCGGTGTTATTCTATGACCTATTTGGACACAGATTTCTGCACCCAGAATCCACAGCTCTCTGTGTGATATTATACTCAGCATCTATACTCAGCTTGCAGCTGTTCTGTGTGGTCTCTGGGCCGGCAGCTGTTCTGTGTGGTCTCTGGGCCGGCAGCTGTTCTGTGTGGTCTCTGGGCCGGCAGCTGTTCTGTGTGGTCTCTGGGCCGGCAGCCGTTCTGTGTGGTCTCTGGGCCGGCAGCTGTTCTGTGTGGTCTCTGGGCCAACAGCCGTTCTGTGTAGTCTCAGGGCCGGCAGCCATTCTGTGTGGTTTCTGGGCCGGCAGCTGTTCTGTGTGGTCTCTGGGCCAACAGTTGTTCTGTGTGGTCTCTGGGCCGGCAGCTGTTCTGTGTGGTCTCTGGGCCGGCAGCTGTTCTGTGTGGACTCTGGGGCGGCAGCTGTTCTGTGTGGTCTCTGGGCCGGCAGCTGTTCTGTGTGGTCTCTGGGCCGGGAGAAGTTATGTGTGGTCTCTGGGCCGGCAGCTGTTCTGTGTGGTCTCTGGGCCAACAGCTGTTCTGTGTGGTCTCTGGGCCAACAGCTGTTCTGTGTGGTCTCTGGGCCAACAGTTGTTCTGTGTGGTCTCTGGGCCGGCAGCCGTTCTGTGTGGTCTCTGGGCCGGCAGCTGTTCTGTGTGGTCTCTGGGCCAACAGTTGTTCTGTGTGGTCTCTGGGCCGGCAGCTGTTGTGTGTAGTCTTTGGGCCGACAGCTGTTCTGTGTGGTCTCTGGGCCGGCAGCTGTTCTGTGTGGTCTCTGGGCCGACAGCTGTTCTGTGTGGTCTCTGGGCCGACAGCTGTTCTGTGTGGTCTCTGGGCCGACAGCTGTTCTGTGTGGTCTCTGGTCCGGCAGCCGTTCTGTGTGGTCTCTGGTCCGGCAGCCGTTCTGTGTGGTCTCTGGTCCGGCAGCCGTTCTGTGTGGTCTCTCGGCCTCCATCTGTTCTGTGTGGTCTCTGGGCCGGCAGCTGTTCTGTGTGGTCTCTGGGCCAACAGCTGTTCTGTGTGGTCTCTGGGCCAATAGCTGTTCTGTGTGGTCTCTGGGCCGGCAGCCGTTCTGTGTGGTCTCTGGGCCGGCAGCCGTTCTGTGTGGTCTCTGGGCCAACAGCTGTTCTGTGTGGTCTCTGGGCCAACAGCTGTTCTGTGTGGTCTCTGGGCCGACAGCTGTTCTGTGTGGTCTCTGGGCCAGCAGCTGTTCTGTGTGGTCTCTGGGTCGGCAGCTGTTCTGTTTGGCCTCTGGGCCGGCAGCTGTTCTGTGTAGTCTTTGGGCTGACAGCTGTTCTGTGTGGTCTCTGGGCCGGCAGCTGTTCTGTGTGGTCTCTGGGCCGGCAGCTGTTCTGTGTGGTCTCTGGGCCGGCAGCTGTTCTGTGTGGTCTCTGGGCCGGCAGCTGTTCTGTGTGGTCTCTGGGCCGGCAGATGTTCTGTGTGGTCTCTGGGCCGGCACCTGTTCTGTGTGGTCTCTGGGCCGGCACCTGTTCTGTGTGGTCTCTGGGCCGGCAGATGTTCTGTGTGGTCTCTGGGCCGGCAGATGTTCTGTGGACTTGCAGCTGGTGGAGAATTTGGCTATTGTCTCTGCCGGAGACTATAGTAAATACAAAGGGCCACCGGCCGCCTACTGCCAAAGTGGAGGGGCCCAAAAGCCGGGCTTCAGGAAGGCTTTATAATTTCCTGCTTTGTATTTTAGGAAGGTTCCTCTCACTGACATCAAGCAGAGATACTGAAAATGGTGATATTACCTGGATTGAGAGAGGGACCTTAGTTTCCGTGCTCTTTTAGTGACAGGGTCAGTAGTGCACCTGGCAGGGTGAGTACTGGTGAGTACTGGGACTGTCCTTGTTAAGACAGGAGCTCTTGGGGTGATAGGGTGTACGGGGCCTTCTGATCATGCGTCCTTGTGCTCTTATTCCGAGAGGATCCCTGCTACCTGTTCATTCCGTGTAAACACCGGAGCTGGTAAGATTTAACCATTTATTTACTAACTGCAAGCTCTTTTTCTACAGCCAGCATTATTTTATTGTTGGTGGCATTCTATATTTGGCCATTTTTAGCGGTCTTATATCACTTATCTATTAAAAGTTGTTATTTCCACACCAAATGTTGCAATGTGTACAGGATTTTTGGTTTTGGTGGTCGCAGCCTTTGAGTCCTAGATCAGTATCTTTTGGACTGAACATTGGGACATGTTTATATAAATTGTCTACAATCTAGACAAAAACTAAGGGAGAGAGAAAAGTGAGATGTATCTGCTCCTCTTAAAGTCTCTCCTATGTCTGATATGCGGGGAGCAATAATCTATAACCCCCCAATAAGCCTCACCCCTAAGGGTGTCCTAACTTCACCTCCTAGTGCACCTGCACAGTAAAATACCCACAGTGATCTTCGATCCCAGCAGCAGCCAATGCCTGTGCGGCTCTGAGCCCAGCAGGAGTGATGACATCAACACATTGCGCCTCCCAGGGCATACCTCCACCCCCAATATATTGGATTGTTCCAATGAATTTGGGAAGATTAAGAGGTCCCTTATAAAAGTTTCCACGACAAATCACTAGAACAAAACACTGAACAAGAAAGGGGTGCAAGGAGAGTATGGCTATGATTGCATAGGATGATTTCATCTCGACAATATGAAAGATGTAGAATAAAGTGATCTTTGGTGCTGGTGGTCCGATGCAGGTTGGGGGTCCTGATGCCTCCATGTAACACGGATATTCCTGGGGGATTACATGTCGGGAATGTGTGATGTTATAGCGTCAGTAGGACGAGGTAACCTGGTCTGGACATATAAGATGTTTGCTTCCTCCTGCAGAACGTGTCCTCAGCTGAACTTTTGGGGTATCAGCTTTACAGCCTCCCCTCCCCCGCTCCTTATTGTTCCATTCACTGCGCGGCTTCTCCTCCGTACATACAAGGACCTCGCTTTACAATCAGCTGTCCCTGTATTGATGGCACAACCCCCCCCCCCCCTCCCCGGATCCAGCACCACAACACCACGTTCCCTCATCAAGTATTCATGGCGATCCTGGTCTTATTTCCTTAGGAATGAGGAGTTATCTGAGGAGACGTCTCACGTGCGGCCCAGGGGATGCGGACGGCTCTGACAACAAGGAGGTTTTTTTGCTTATGCAAATTTAGAGGCGAAATAGGGACAGAGCTGCGTCTACCCTCGTCCTCATCACTGATGTGCAGTATGAGGATCGTCACCTGGAGAAGAGGAGGCAGAGGCGTCACCTGTACAATCCCCTCTCTCCTCGGAGATAAGAGACCATTGCAGCAGTTACCTGTCCTCACACTGCTGTGCTCTTAGCTTTATGCTGCCCCATAGCCACTCCCCTCTGCTCTCTGTGGAAAAGCTGCAGCAGGCTCCTGGTTGAATACTACAGAAGTTACTCAGAGCACAGGTGAGAAGTGAGAGGTCTAAGGGCACAGCAGTGAGAGGAAATGATGCATCATGTCATGTCTGATACAAAGAAGCAATAAGGAAACACTCCGCATCCCCCTCCTGATAAGCAGCAGCACCGAATCATCTCTTCTCGTACCGAGTCACAGAAATGAGAAGACGCGGCTGCTCCTGGAACCTCCGCTGCTTTCCCATGTCACATGGATGTAGCAGAGCCGAGGCTTGTCACAGTATGACCTGGGCTGTACGGCAGGTGGAAGGTTACTGCACTATTGGGGTGCGGTCACACGGTGCGTTCTTGGTGCGTTCTTGCATGTTACCATGTGTGTGGCTGGTTTGATTCAGTTTTTCTTCATTGCTGGAAGTTTAAGCCACTGTGAAAATATTTATACAGGATTTATACACATGATAACCATAGGAGAACGCACCGTGTGACCGCACCCTCATAGACATCAGAGCAGAGTATTAGCCATACTGAAAGCTACATGGTGCAGGTCCGATGTGCACTCATAGCAAATCACCATGGCTGTATATAAGGACTCTAGAGTTGAACTCACTATTCTGCTGCTGGTGCAGTCACTGTGCACATACATGACATTACTTATCCTGTACTGATCCTGAGTTACATCCTGTATTATACTCCAGAGCTGCACTCACTATTCTGCTGCTGGTGCAGTCACTGTGTACATACATGACATTACTTATCCTGTACTGATCCTGAGTTACATCCTGTATTATATCCCAGAGCTGCACTCACTAATCTGCTGCTGGTGCAGTCACTGTGTACATACATGACATTACTTATCCTGTACTGATCCTGAGTTACATCCTGTATTATACTCCAGAGCTGCACTCACTATTCTGCTGGTGCAGTCACTGTGTACATACATGACATTACTGATCCTGTACTGATCCTGAGTTACATCATGTATTATACCCCAGAGCTGCACTCACTATTCTGCTGCTGGTGCAGTCACTGTGTACATACATGACATTACTTATCCTGTACTGACCCTGAGTTACATCCTGTATTATACTCCAGAGCTGCACTCACTATTCTGCTGGTGCAGTCACTGTGTACATACATGACATTACTTATCCTGTACTAATCCTGTTACATCCTGTAAATCTTTTATTTTATATAAAAATGAAAAACATAACAACAATAAACATAAAGGAAGCCATAACTTCTGGCAAAATAATTACAACAAATATAATCGAAAATAAACTTACAAAACCTCCTGGCCCAGCCACACACACTCACCACATACTCAGCATGAGAACAACCAAAACCCTCACACAGTCCCACCACCTAATTTTTTTTTTTTTTTATAATTTTTTTTTTTTTTTTTTTATATATATATATATATATATATATATTTTTTCCCATAAATAACTAAAGAATACACAGCAAAAAAAAGACATAAAACAGGAAATAAAAACATTAAATATAACTAACTAAATCCCACGCCCATCACCCTCCCCCCAGACACTGGTCTAACGTCCAAAGTTTGCGCTATATAGTCCAGACCAGTGCCCAGGATCGTATAGTCCAAATCCCGTCCACCCCCCTCCCAACCTAACACCCTAACACCAACACCCCAAAACCAACCAGCCTATATACACAAGAACTATAACTACATATAACTATAAATAAATACACACTGTACACAAGATACAAACACATTAAACAAATCAACATAACAAAACCAAACCACATAAAGCCCAGGTTCGGCGCCTGCAAGCCCCACATCACTACACGCTCAGATACAAAACAAAAATCTACTGTGCAGCATCAGCCCAACACCAGGAGTGGAGATGACAGACTAAGGGACACTAAAGGAGAACCCCCTCCAAAGGAGAGAGGCCCTCCCCGTGCCCAGCCTCTCATACTCCAGAGAGCGCACCTTCACCAGGTCACCCAGAATGTTCCTAACCACCTCATCCACCGGGAGGATTTTACGCTGCGTCGATACTAAGCACCGTGCATTCCACGTGTGGTACCTGACCACTAGACTGACTAGAAATAACGTGCAGCGGTCCCGGCCACCCAGGCCTCTGAATGCTCCATAGGCCCACTCCGCATAGGAGAGACCGGCCAACCCGGGCCAATGGATGGAAGCGCCCACCCGGTTGTACACCTCTGTGTTAAAGGGACAATGAAGCAGGAAGTGGTCCATGCTCTCCAGCAGGCCACCGCACTCCTCCCGGGGACAACCCCTTTCCTCAGAGCTCCTACACTTCAGATTGTCCCTCACACACAGCTTTCCATGGAAGCAGCGCCAAGTCAAGTCCCAAAACTTCAAGGGGATCCTGATGGAATTCAAAAGACCTAAACCCACCCCCAGATCCCGACTTGGGCAATCCCTGAGGGCCAGAGGCTTCTGGAAATGGGTCAACAGAACCCTTTTGTCAAGGACTTTCCTTGACATGGTCCTGATCTCCCACATTCCCAGACCCCACCGGCGAATCACCTTCAGAACCGGGGTAGCATAAGCCGGAAGATGCCCATGCGGTGTACGAAGATCCTTCACTCGCCCTCCTGTCTCCCATTCCTGGAAGAAAGGCCAAAACCATCCCCTGCAGGAGTATACCCACGGAGGAGCCCTCTCTTTCCAGAGGTTTGCTACATTGATCTTAAGAAAGGTATTCACTAGGAACACCACAGGGTTGACCATACACAACCCTCCTTGTCTCCTCGTGCGGTAAGTAACCTCCCTCTTGATTAGGTTCAGCCTATTCCCCCATAACAGCTGGAAGAACAGACTGTACACTCGAGTCCAGAGGGGTTCTGGCAACATGCACACACTGCCCAGATATATCAGCAATGGGAGCAGGTAAGTTTTAATCAAGTTCACCCTTTCCCTGAGGGTCAAAGACCAACCCTTCCACTGGTCCACCTTCTGGGCGGCGATCTTAAGCCTGCCATCCCAGTTTTGCATGGGGTAATCCCCCTGGCCAAATTCAATGCCGAGAACTTTGGCAGAATCTTGGGGCCCTGGAAGAGTGTCCGGGAGATCAAACCCTGGATCCCCCTCTCCCAGCCAGAGACTCTCACACTTATCCCGGTTGATCTTGGACCCAGAAGCCTCTGAGTAGCGGTCAACCTCTGACATCACCCATTGCGCCTCCCCTCTCGAGGACACAAAAACGGTGACATCATCGGCATACGCTACCACCCTTAGAGTGGCTTCCGGTGCCGCCTGGTCCATCCCGACTCCCACCAACGGCCCACGATCAACCCTCCTAAGGAATGGGTCAATCGCGAACACGTATAAAAGTGGGCTCAGAGGACAACCCTGGCGAACACCAGACCCAACCTCAAAAGAGCGGCCAATCCAACCGTTCACAAGCGGGAAACTCTCTGCCCCTGTGTACAAAACCTTAAGCCAATTGACAAACTCCCCCGGCAGGCCATACCTCAGAAGGACAGACCAGAGGTACTCGTGGTTAACCCGATCAAACGCTTTTGCCTGATCCAAGGACAGCAAGTACCCCTTCCAGTTACCAGCCCTGCCCTGCTCCACTGCCTCCCGAACACAAAGCACAGCACTAAATGTACTGCGGCCTGGAACAGAGCAGTGCTGGGTCCCCGAAAGGAGCCGGGGCGCAAACTGCACCAGCCGATTAAACAGCACCTTTGCCAAAACCTTTCTGTCCGTATTGAGAAGCGCTATGGGACGCCAGTTCTCAATACGAGATCGGTCCTTACCCTTTGACAGAATGATCAGGGCAGACCTCCTCATTGACTTCGGCAGAGCGCCCGAGGAAAGACACTCATTGAATACCTCAGTCAAGAGGGGAACCAAGGCGTCCTTAAAGGTCTTATAAAACTCGGATGTTAAGCCATCCGGACCTGGCGATTTCTTGAGGGCGAGCCCTTCAATCGCCAGGCTGACTTCCTCTTCCCTGATCATCTCTGTCAAAACATCAAGAGAGGGGTCTACTCCTGGCTCAGGGACAGTTTCAGCCAGGAAAGCCGACATCACATCCCGATCTAGATCCTTCCTGCCCAAGAGGTGTGAGTAGAAGGATCTGACGACCTCCAGAATCCCTGATCTGGACCTTTTCAGGGATCCCGTACTGTCAACCAGTCCTGTGACAACTTTACCATTCACTGACATCTTGCAGTTTCTGTAAGGGTCGGGCGAGCGGTATTTCCCGTAATCCCTCTCAAAAACCAAAGATGCGTGTCTATCGTACTGACACCTCTTCAGCAAGGATTTCACTCTGGAGATGTCCTCACGACTACCTCCAGTCGAGACGAGATGCTCGAGTTTCCTCCTCAGGCCCTGATACAGGCGGTACCTGTCCAGGCTCCTGAGGCTCGAGAGCTGGCGGAAGAATCTCGCCACCCTTTTCTTGAGCATCTCCCACCACTCTGACTTACTGCTACAAAGGCCCAGCAATGGTACCTGGCTCTGAAAAAAGTCCTCAAAGGATTGTCTGATCTCTGCTTCTTCCAGGAGAGACGAATTGAGCTTCCAGTAGCCTCTTCCCATCCGGGGGGTCTCTGTAACATTCAGAGAAAACAAAATTAAACAGTGGTCGGAGAACTCCACCTCAACAACGGACACTGCTGAAGAGATGGCTTCCTCCTTTAAATAAAACCTGTCTATTCTAGACCTGCAGCTACCCCTATAATAGGTGAACCCCGCGTGGCCTGGGGTGTGCCGGATGTGGACATCCACCAGGCGAGCCTCACTGGCTATGCTATTAAGAGCGACGCTATCATAAGTCAGCTTGTCTCTGGAACCTCCCCTATCCTGGGACCTCGTGACAGCATTGAAGTCCCCTCCAAAGACCACCTGCCGACTTGTAAAAAGGTAGGGCTTGATCCTCATAAAGAGACACTTCCTGTCCCACTTGGACTGGGGACCATAGATGTTAATAAGACGAAGTTCTTGTCCCCTCATGAGGACATCCAGGATCAGGCACCTCCCCATTTCTAACTCAATAACTCGTCGGCATTCTACCGGTGCGGTAAAAAGGACCGCCACTCCGCTATACGGCTCGGCCGCAAGAGACCAATAGGAAGGCCCGTGTCTCCATTCCCTCTTAGCTTTAAACACGGCCGCCAAATCTGGCAGCCTGGTCTCCTGCAAAAATAAAATGTCGGCTTCAACGCGGCCGAGAAAATCAAAGGCCGCAAATCTAGCCGCATCAGACTTAATGCTGGCGACATTAATGGACGCCAGCGTCAACGGAGTGGGTGCCGCCATCATGAGTGATTGAGTTAGACGGCTTTTTTCTTACTACCTCCCTTCCCTCTACTGTCCTCTGAGGATGATCCCTTTTCCCTTTTCCCTTCAGAATTGGGGCAACTTCTTTTTAACGAAATTGAGGTGTCCATGTTATTACTGGCCCCCAAGGACCCACCCGGACCACCCTCTCCTTCGTCCTTGTCTCCTGACTCTGAGTCAGTCTCCCACTCTGAGGACCCAGCATCCCCAGAGGATAGAGACTCGGCGCCCCCTGCAGGCTGCTCCGCCGCCACCTCCAGAACCCCACCCTCAGCCCCTCCTTCCGAGGAGGCGATCTCATCGAGGGTGAGGAACCGGTTGGAAAGCTCAACCAGAGGGGAGGAAGTTTTCCCTTCCTTAGGTACCTTAGATACGCCACGCTTTTTCTTTTTTTGCTTGCGCTTATTTTCTAGCCAAATCCTGTTATCCTCATCCATACTCTCATAATGGGAGGACATGGAGGACATGGCACCTTTCTCGCGCTCCATCCTCCTGACCTCCTCATCCAACTCATCATCCCTCAGGGCCTCAGTAGCATGACCAGCCTCTGAGGAAGGACCAAGGGTCACCCCAGCAACCTGAGGCTTCCCCAGTTCTCTCCCTTTTTGTCTGGCTTCAAGCCGCCTCAACTGAGAAGGTGACTTATTCTTGCTTTTCTTCACAGGCCCCTCAGCTCCTCCACCTCTGCTGGTACCTTCCCCAGCAGAAGCAACCTCATGGCTCCCCTCCACTGGGGTCACAACCGCATTGGCAAAGGAGCGAGGACAACGGCTGAAAGGGTGACCGAGCTCACCACACAGGTTACACCTAATGTCCTTACAGGATGCAGCGAGATGACCTAGCCCACCACACAAAGCGCACTTCTGCACTTGGCAGCTGGCGCTAAAGTGTGTGGGGTCACCGCACCTGTGACAGACCTTCGGCTGCCCCTGGTAGAAAATCAGGATTCTGTCCCGTCCAAGAAAGGCTGAAGAAGGAATGTGGGCGACTGTGCCGCCTGAACACTTCAACTTCATCATGAAGGTCCAGGCTCCAGACCAAATGCCAAATTCATCGCGGTTTTTCTGAGGTACCTGTACAACCTCACCATAACGACTTAGCCAAGTCATGATGTCCATGCAAGAAAGTGACTCGTTACGGGTCAAAACGGTCACCTTCTTGACTGCGTTTTGGCGAGACACTGCTTGCACAGCAAAGTCTCGCCATGCGGGCTCGTTCTTTGCCAGCTCATAATTCGACCAGAAGAGCTCTAAGCCCTCCGGCCGAACAAAGCTGACATCGAACTCCGGAGTACCATAAGGATGTATGAGGGCAAAGATGTCACTAGCCCTGAAGTTCATCTTCAGGAGGAGCTCCACCACCCTTGACCTGGGTGGGCATGCGTCACTGCCCCTCCAGCGAAGACGAACCACATTCCTACGGGAAGCTCCGGGCCCAGTTGTGGGTAAAGACCATACAGTCTCTCCCCCCCTTTTCTCTTGGAAGGCTGCCAGGCCATGCCTGTCTGTCCAGAAGGACAGATCAACCTCTCTCCCCTCTACAGTGATTGACTTTTCCCCTCTCCTGAGAGCCTCCAGAAGACGCCTTTGCAAAACGCTGTTCCCAGAGCCAGGAGACAAGGAGTTAACCCCACTTGCCCCAGCGGTGACACTCGCATAGCTCCTTATGGGAGCGGCCACCACTGGGGGTGCAGATGGATCAGCACTCCTACCAGGATGCCCCCCATCACCATTCACCACCCCCACATTCACCACACTATGTACATTACTGCCTCGCTTCCTTGCATCACTGCCTCGCTTCCTTGCATCACTCACACCAGCTGGGCCAGGAGGACCTGGGGTTGCCTCAGCGTCACTGGACACTGGGGGTAGAGCCACCTCCATAGCTGATACAGCCTGAGAAGAGGCAGCTCCAACCCCGATCTTACTTGTGCCCTCTGCCTCATTGGCATTAACCCCTTGTTGTCCAGTAGTTTTTCGCTGCTCGCTGGATGCAAGAGGCCTCTTGTCTTTATTAACTCCGGACAGTCTCTTATGGTCATCTCCAGGGTCAGATGCACCAATACAAAATAACACTTTTCCTGTGCCCTTTCCCACAGCCTGCACAGGACGATTGGGAGGCGCTGCACCACAAGCCCCAGCAGCCCCATCACACTGCCGCTGCTCACCGGAGCTAGATGCAGCCACAGCGCTAGGGGCCACAGGAGCCACCGTCCCTGGCACCGGGCCACCCCCCCCTCCCACTGGGGGGCAGCGCACAGTACCAGGACCTGCTGGATCGCCCTCACTGTCCGGCCTTTCGGCCGATGCCTTCCCTGCACCATCCTTGCTACTACAAACAAGGCTGGTGCTCTGCGCCATGATGGAACGTGGCTTTGCACTCTCCCCGCACCCTGGCACCGAGTCCACTGCAGGATTCGTGCTGGGCTGGGCAACGGGGCCTACACGACAGGCTGACACTGCTGCCTGCCCGGAGGAAACAGGGAGGGGACGAAACACCAGATTCACCTCCTGAGACGCCTTGATCTTCCTGGCTCTCTTCTTTCTCTTTAGGTCATCATCTGGCATATCATCGCCGAAGGAAAAGTTCTGGAGGTGAACTGGGGACTCGAGCTGACGGATCTGAGCCATTAGCGCCCCCCCCTGGCCGCTGTCATCACTTTCCTCCTCCAGGTTGGCAGAGCCGCAGCCTGATGGTAATGGCGCTTGCTCTGCAGGCAGCCTGTCGTGCGAGGCCTGCTGGTGTTGGTGCAGGCCACCAGACGGACACGGCAGGTCTTCCTCATCCTCCTCATCATCGCCATCATCCGCCTGGATCTCAAGCCCCTTCAGCTTTCTCAGCTTATCCTGGCGCATTTCTTCAAACCTCATGTCGTTCTCCAGCTTTTCCCGGAACGGACCGCTGTTGTCACGGATAAGCCGACGCTTCTCCTCCAGAGCGGTGACCTCGGCTTTAAGCCTGTTGATGGTGATAAGAAGATCAGGCTTCTTCTTCTTAGTGGCCACCCCCGCTAGGGCCATTGTCTCCCTTATCTCCTCCTGGAGCCTCCTCAGCGCTTTTCCGGCTTCCTCGTACTCACGGAGGTGCTCAGCAATCCGGGAGCCATAGATGGAAGCAGACTCCCGGGTTTTTAGATCTCCCCATGCCTTTTCCACACCTCCGTGAGCACCCACCTTTCCAGCTGAACCACCCAGCTTTCCCGCACATACACCCAGCTTTCCAGGAGGAGCACTTAGGCTGATGTCACTTGCCTTGATCTTTTGTGTTCCGGAGACCTTGCGGCTTCCCTGGGTCTTGGGGGTGGCAGCCGAGGTCACATCGCTGCGTCCTTGGCTCCGGGCAGATCTTCTTACCCCCTCCGCTTTGGCCGGTAACTGGTTTCTCCTGCCCCCCGCCGGCCTGGTCCGGGAGGCAGAAGCCTGGGATTTTCCTGCTGGATTCATCCCACAGAACCCACTCCCTCCCTGGGAGGAGAGAGCAGGCCTGGGTGGATTGATCTTCCTCCAGGTGGTGCAGGAGCTCAGCAGCACACAACCACACCCGTCAGCAGCTCACAGTGGAATGAGCCAGCACGAGCTATTCTGCTGCTGGTGCAGTCACTGTGTACATACATGACATTACTTATCCTGTACTGATCCTGAGTTACATACTGTATTATACTCCAGAGCTGCACTCACTATTCTGCTGGTGCAGTCACTGTGTACAGACATGACATTACTGATCCTGTACTGATCCTGAGTTACATCCTGTATTATACCCCAGAGCTGCACTCACTATTCTGCTGCTGGTGCAGTCACTGTGTACATACATGACATTACTTATCCTGTACTGATCCTGAGTTACATCCTGTATTATACTCCAGAGCTGCACTCACTATTCTGCTGGTGCAGTCACTGGGGGTCATTTACTAAGGGCCCGATTCGCGTTTTCCCGACGTGTTACCCGAATTTTTCCGATTTGCGCCGATTGTACCTGAATTGCCCCGGGATTTTGGCGCACGCGATCGGATTGTGGCGCATCGGCGCCGGCATGCGCGCGACGGAAATCGGGGGGCGTGGACGAACGAAAAGCCGACGTATTCGGAAAAACCGCCGCATTTAAAAACCGAAAAAGTGTTGCTTGGGAAGCGCTTACCTTCACCTGGTCCAGCTCGGTGCATTCCGGCGCGATGAGATGATTTTCAGCGCAGCAGCGCCACCTGGTGGACGGCGGATGAACTACCTTCATAAATCCCGGCCGGACCCGAATCCTGTGCAGAGAACGCGCCGCTGGATCGCGAATGGGCCGGGTAAGTAAATCTGCCCCACTGTGTACATACATGACATTACTTATCCTGTACTGATCCTGAGTTACATGCTGTATTATACACCAGAGCTGCACTCACTATTCTGCTGCTGGTGCAGTCACTGTGTACATACATGACATTACTTATCCTGTATTATACCCCAGAGCTGCACTCACTATTCTGCTGCTGGTGCAGTCACTGTGTACATACATGACATTACTTATCCTGTACTGATCCTGAGTTACATCCTGTATTATACCCCAGAGCTGCACTCACTATTCTGCTGCTGGTGCCGTCACTGTGTACATACATGACATTACTTATCCTGTACTGATCCTGAGTTACATCCTGTATTATCCCCCACAGCTGCACTCACTATTCTGCTGCTGGTGCAGTCACTGTGTACATACATGACATTACTTATCCTGTACTGATCCTGAGTTACTTCCTGTAAATCTTTTATTTTATATAAAAGTGAAAAACATAACAATAATAAACATAAATGAAGCCATAACTTCTGGCAAAAATAAATTACAAAAGAACAAATATAAATGAAAATAAACTTACAAAACCTCCTGGCCCAGCCACACACACACCACACACTCAGCATGAGAACAAACAAAACCCTCACCCAGTCCCACCACCTAATTTTTTTTTTTTTTGAAATACACAGCAAAATACACATAAACGAACAAGAAATAAACACAGAAATAACAATGAATATATAACTGAAATAACATTAATAACATTAAATAACATTAAATATAACTAACTAAATCCCACGCCCATCACCCTCCCCCCCCAGACACTGGTCTAACGTCCAAAGTTCGCGTTATATAGTCCAGACCAGTGCCCAGGATCGTACAGTCCAAGTCCCGTCCACCCCCCTCCCAACCTAACACCCTAACACCAACACCCCAAAACCAACCAACCTATATACACACAAGAACTATAACTACATATAACTATATACACACTGTACACAAGAACTATAACTACATAAATACACAATGTACACAAAATACAAACACATTAAACAAATCAACATAACAAATCCAAACCACATAAAGCCCAGGTTCGGCGCCTGCAAGCCCCTACATCACTATAACCTCAGAACACAAAACAAAAATCTACAGTGTCAGCTTCAGCCCAACACCAGGAGCGGAGATGACAGACTAAGGGACACTAAAGGAGAACCCCCTCCAAAGGAGAGAGGCCCTCCCCGTGCCCAGCCTCTCATACTCCAGAGAGCGCACCTTCACCAGGTCACCGAGAATGTTCCTAACCACCTCATCCACTGGGAGGATTTTATGCTGCGTCGACACTAAACACCGTGAGTTCCACGTGTGGTACCTGACCACTAGACTGACTAGGAATAACGTGCAGCGGTCCCGGCCACCCAGGCCTCTGAGTGCTCCATAGGCCCACTCCGCATAGGAGAGACCGGCCAACCCGGGCCAATGGATGGAAGCGCCCACCCGGTTGTACACCTCTGTGTTAAAGGGGCACTGAAGCAGGAAGTGGTCCATGCTCTCAAGCAGGCCACCGCACTCCTCCCGGGGACAGCCCCTTTCCTCAGAGCTCCTACACTTCAGATTGTCCCTCACACACAGCTTTCCATGGAAGCAGCGCCAAGCCAAGTCCCAAAACTTCAAGGGGATCCTGATGGAATTCAACAAACTCAAACCCACCCCAAGATCCCGACTTGGGCAATCCCTGAGGGCCAGAGGCTTCTGGAAACGGGCAAACAGAACCCTCTTGTCAAGGAGTTTCCTCGAGATGGTCCTGATCTCCCACATTCCCAGACCCCACCGGCGAATCACCTTCGGAACCGAAGATGCCCATGCGGTGTACGAAGATCCTTCACTTGCCCTCCTGTCTCCCATTCCTGGAAGAAAGGCCGAAACCATCCCCTACAGGAGTATACCCACGGAGGAGCCCTCTCTTTCCAGAGGTTTGCTACATTGATCTTAAGAAAGGTATTCACTAGGAACACCACAGGGTTGACCATACACAACCCTCCTTGTCTCCTCGTGCGGTAAGTAACCTCCCTCTTGATTAGGTTCAGTCTATTCCCCCATAACAGCTGGAAGAACAGACTGTACACCCGAGTCCAGAGGGGTTCTGGCAACATGCACACACTGCCCAGATATATCAGCAATGGGAGCAGGTAAGTTTTAATCAAGTTCACCCTTTCCCTGAGGGTCAAAGACCAACCCTTCCACTGGTCCACCTTCTGGGCGGCGATCTTAAGCCTGCCGTCCCAGTTTTGCATGGGGTAATCCCCCTGGCCAAATTCGATGCCGAGAACTTTGGCAGAGTCTTGGGGCCCTGGAAGAGTGTCCGGGAGATCAAAGCCTGGATCCCCCATTCCCAGCCAGAGACTCTCACACTTATCCCGGTTGATTTTGGACCCAGAAGCCTCTGAGTAGCGGTCAACCTCTGACATCACCCATTGCGCCTCCCCTCTCGAGGACACAAAAACGGTGACATCATCGGCATACGCTACCACCCTTAGAGTGGCTTCCGGTGCTGCCTGGTCCATCCCGACTCCCACCAACGGCCCACGATTAACCCTCCTAAGGAATGGGTCGATCGCGAACACGTATAAAAGTGGGCTCAGGGGATAACCCTGGCGAACACCAGACCCGACCTCAAAAGAGCGGCCAATCCAACCGTTCACAAGCGGGAAACTCTCTGCCCCTGCATACAAAACTTTCAGCCAATTGACAAACCCGCCCGGCAGGCCATACCTCAGAAGGACAGACCAGAGGTACTCGTGGTTAACCCGAACGCTTTTGCCTGATCCAAGGACAGCAAGTACCCCTTCCAGTTACCAGCCCTGCCCTGCTCCACTGCCTCCCGGACACAAAGCACAGCACTAAATGTACTGCGGCCTGGAACAGAGCAGTGCTGGGTCCCCGAAAGAAGCCGGGGTGCAAACTGCACCAGCCGATTAAACAGCACCTTTGCCAAAACCTTTTCAGGGATCCCAATCTGTCAACCAGTCCTGTGACAACTTTACCATTCACTGACATCTTGCAGTTTCTGTAAGGGTCGGGCGAGTGGTATTTCCCGTAATCTCAAAAACCAAAGATGCGTGTCTATCGTACTGACACCTCTTCAGCAAGGATTTCACTCTGGAGATGTCCTCACGACTACCTCCAGTCGAGACGAGATGCTCGAGTTTCCTCCTCAGGCCCTGATACAGGCGGTACCTGTCCAGGCTCCTGAGGCTCGAGAGCTGGTGGAAGAATCTCGCCACCCTTTTCTTGAGCATCTCCCACCACTCTGACTTACTGCTACAAAGGCCCAGCAAAGGTACCTGGCTCTGAAGAAAGTCCTCAAAGGATTGTCTGATCTCCGCTTCTTCCAGGAGAGACGAATTGAGCTTCCAGTAGCCTCTTCCCATCCGGGGGGTCTCTGTAACATTCAGAGAAAACAAAATTAGACAGTGGTCGGAGAACTCCACCTCAACAACGGACACTGCTGAAGAAATGGCTTCCTCCTTTAAATAAAACCTGTCTATTCTAGACCTGCAGCTACCCCTGTAATAGGTGAACCCCGCGTGGCCTGGGGTGTGCCGGATGTGGACATCCACCAGGCGAGCCTCACTAGCTATGCTATTAAGAGCGACGCTATCATAAGTCAGCTTGTCTCTGGAACCTCCCCTATCCTGGGACCTCGTGACAGCACGAGGTCCAAAGACCACCTGCCGACTTGTAAAAAGGTAGGGCTTGATCCTCATAAAGAGACACTTCCTGTCCCACTTGGACTGGGGACCATAGATGTTAATTAGGCGAAGTTCTTGTCCCTTCATGAGGACATCCAGGATCAGGCACCTCCCCATTTCTAACTCAATAACTCGTCGGCATTCTACCGGTGCGGTAAAAAGGACCGCCACCCCGCTATACGGCTCGGCTGCAAGAGACCAATAGGAAGGCCCGTGTCTCCATTCCCTCTTAGCTTTATACACGGCCGCCAAATCTGGCAGCCTGGTCTCCTGCAAAAATAAAATGTCGGCTTCATCGCGGCAGAGAAAATCAAAGGCCGCAAATCTAGCCGCATCAGACTTAATGCTGGCAACATTAATGGATGCCAGCGTCAACGGAGTGGGTGCCGCCATCATGAGTGATTGAGTTAGACAGCTTTTTTCTTACTATTTCCCTTCCCCCTACTGTCCCCCTGATCCCCTTTCTTTTTTCTCATTAGATTTAGGGCAACTTCTCTTTAATGAAATTGAGGTGTCCATATTATTATTGCCCCCCAAGGACCCACCCGGACCACCCTCTCCTTCGTCCTTGTCTCCTGACTCTGAGTCAGTCTCCCACTCTGAGGACCCAGCATTCCCAGAGGATAGAGACTCGGCGCCCCCTGGAGGCTGCTGCGCCGCCACCTCCAGAACCCCACCCTCAGCCCCTCCTTCCGAGGAGGCGATCTCATCGAGGGTGAGGAACCGTTTGGAAAGCTCAACCAGAGGGGAGGAAGTTTTCCCTTCCTTAAGTACCTTAGATACGCCGCGCTTTTTCTTTTTCTGCTTGCGCTTATTTTCTAGCCAAATCCTGTTATCCTCATCCATACTCTCATAATGGGAGGACGTGGAGGACATGGCACCTTTCTCGCGCTCCATCCTCCTGACCTCCTCATCCAACTCATCATCCCTCAGGGCCTCAGTAGCATGACCAGCCTCTGAGGAAGGACCAAGGGTTACCCCAGCAACCTGAGGCTTCCCCAGTTCTCTCCCTTTTTGTCTGGCTTCGAGCCGCCTCAACTGAGAAGGCGACTTATTCTTGCTTTTCTTCACAGGCCCCTCAGCTCCTCCACCTCTGCTGGTACCTTCCCCAGCAGAAGCAACCTCATGGCTCTCCTCCACAACCGCATTGGCAAAGGAGCGAGGACAACGGCTGAAAGGGTGACCGAGCTCACCACACAGGTTACACCTAATGTCCTTACAGGATGCAGCGAGATGACCTAGCCCACCACACAAAGCGCACTTCTGCACTTGGCAGCTGGCGCTTAAGTGTGTGGGGTCACTGCACCTGTGACAGACCTTCGGCTGCCCCTGGTAGGAAATCAGGATTCTGTCTCGCCCAAGAAAGGCTGAAGAAGGAATGTGAGCGACTGTGCTGCCTGAACACTTCAACTTCATCATGAAGGTCCAGGCCCCAGACCAAATGCCTAATTCATTGCGGTTTTTCTGAGGTACCTGAACTACTTCGCCATAACGACTTAGCCAAGTCATGATGTCCATGCAAGAAAGTGACTCATTACGGGTCAAAACGGTCACCTTCTTGACTGCGTTTTGGCGAGACACTGCTTGCACAGCAAAGTCTCGCCATGTGGGCTCGTTCTTTGCCAGCTCATAATTCGACCAGAAGAGCTCTAAGCCCTCCGGCCGAAAAAAGCTGACATCGAACTGCGGAGTACCATAAGGATGTATCAGGGCAAAGATGTCACTAGCCCTGAAGTTCATCTTCAGGAGGAGCTCCACCACCCTTGACCTGGGTGGGCATGCGTCACTGCCCCTCCAGCGAAGACTAACCACATTCCTACGGGCAGCTCCGGGCCTGGTTGTGGGTAAAGACCATACAGTCTCTCCCCCCTTTGCTCTTGGAAGGCTGCCAGGCCATGCCTGTCTGTCCAGAAGGACAGATCAACCTCTCTCCCCTCTACATTGATTGACTTTTCCCCTCTCCTGAGAGCCTCCAGAAGACGCCTTTGCAAAACGCTGTTCCCAGAGCCAGGAGACAAGGAGTTAACCCCACTTGCCCCAGCGGTGACACTCGCATAGCTCCTTATGGGAGCGGCCACCACTGGGGGTGCAGAAGGTCCAGCACGCACAACAGGATCACCCCCCTCAGCACCATTCACCACTCCCACATTCACCACACTATGTGCATTACTGCCTCGCTTCCCTGCATCACTCACACCAGCTGGGCCAGGAGGACCTGGGGTTGCCTCGGCGTCACTGGGCACTGGGGGTAGAGCCACCTCCATAGCTGATTCAGCCTGAGAAGAGGCAGCTCCAACCCCGATCTTACTTGTGCTCTCTGCCTCATTGGCATTAACCCCTTGTTGTCCAGTAGTTTTTTTAAATATTTTTGCTCTGCTGCTCGCTGGATGCAAGAGGCCGCTTGCCCTTGCAGACTCCGGACAGTCTTTTTGTGCCCTCTCCAGGGTCTGATGATCCAATGCAAAACAACACTTTTCCTGCGCCCTTTCCCGCAGGCTGCACAGGATGCTTGGGAGGCGCCGCACCACAAGCCCCAGCAGCCCCATCACACTGCCACTGCTCACCGGAGCTAGATGCAGCCACAGCGCTAGGGGCCACAGGAGCCACCGCCCCTGGCACCGGGCCACCCCCCTCCCACTGGGGGGCAGCGCACAGTACCAGGACCTGCCGGATCGCCCTCACTGTCCGGCCTATTGGCCGATGCCTTCCCTGCACCATCCTTGCTACTGCAAACAAGGCTGGTGCTCTGCGCCATGATGGAACGTGGCTTTGCACTCTCCCCGCACCCTGGCACCGAGTCCACTGCAGGATTCGTGCTGGGCTGGGTAACGGGGCCTACACGACAGGCTGGCACTGCTGCCTGCCCAGAGGAAACAGGGAGTGGACGAAACACTAGATTCACCTCCTGAGACGCCTTGGTCTTCTTGGGTCTCGTCTTCTTCCTCTTTTGGTCGTCACTTGGGATATCATCACCAAAGGAAAAGTTCTGGAAGTGAACTGGAGACTCAAGCTGACGTATCTGAGCCATTAGCGCCCCCCCCTGGCCGCTGTCATCACTTTCCTCCTCCAGGTTGGCAGAGCCGCAGCCTGATGGTAATGGCGCTTGCTCTGCAGGCAGCCTGTCGTGCGAGGCCTGCTGGTGTTGGCGCAGGCCACCAGACGGACACGGCAGGTCTTCCTCATCCTCCTCATCATCGCTATCATCCGCCTGGATCTGAAGCCCCTTCAGCTTTCTTAACTGCTCCTGGCGCATGTCATCAAACCTCGCATCATTCTCCAACTTTTCACGGAACGGACCGATGTGCTCGCGGATTAGATGTCGCTTTTCTTGCAGAGCGGTGACCTCGGGTTTTAGTCTGTCTATGGTGGTAAGAAGATCAGACTTCTTCTTCTTAGTAGCCACCCCCGCTAGGGCCAAGGTCTCCCTTATCTCCACCTGGAGCCTCCTCAGCGCTTTTCCAGCTTCCTCGTACTCACGGAGGTGCTCAGCAATCCGGGAGCCATAGATGGAAGCAGACTCCCGGGCCTTAAGATCACCCCATGCTTTTTGCACACCTCCGTGAGCACCCAGCTTTCCAGCTGAACCACCCAGCTTTCCTGCACATACATCCAGCTTTCCAGGAGGAGCACTCAGGCTGATGTCACTTGCCTTGATCTTCTGTGTTCCGGAGACCTTGCGGCTTCCCTGGGTCTTGGGGGTGGCAGCCGAGGTCACATCGCTGCGTCCTTGGCTCCGGGCAGATCTTCTTACACCCTCCGATTTGGCCGGTAACTGGCTTCTCCTGCCCCCCGCCGGCCTGGTCCGGGAGACAGGAGCCTGGGACTTTCCAGCTTGATTCATCCCAGAGAACCCACTCCCTCCCTGGGGAGGAGAGAGCAGGCCTGGGTGGATTGGGTTTGCTCCAGGTGGTGCAGGAGCTCAGCAGCAACAACCACACCCGTCAGTAGCTCACAGCAGAATGAGAATGCACGCACTATTCTGCTGCTGGTGCAGTCACTGTGTACATACATGACATTACTTATCCTGTACTGATCCTGAGTTACATCCTGTATTATACTCCAGAGCTGCACTCACTATTCTGCTGCTGGTGCAGTCACTGTGTACATACATGACATTACTTATCCTGTACTGATCCTGAGTTACATCCTGTGTTATACCCCAGAGCTGCACTCACTATTCTGCTGCTGGTGCAGTCACTGTGTACATACATGACATTACTTATCCTGTACTGATCCTGAGTTACATCCTGTGTTATACCCCAGAGCTGCACTCACTATTCTGCTGCTGGTGCAATCACTGTGTACATACATGACATTACTTATCCTGTACTGATCCTGAGTTACATCCTGTATTATACCCCAGAGCTGCACTCACTATTCTGCTGCTGGTGCAATCACTGTGTACATACATGACATTACTTATCCTGTACTGATCCTGAGTTACATCCTGTATTATACCCCAGAGCTGCACTCACTATTCTACTGCTGTTGTAGTCACTGTGTACATACATGACATTACTTATCCTGTACTGATCCTGAGTTACATCCTGTATTATACCCCAGAGCTGCACTCACTATTCTGCTGCTGGTGCAGTCACTGGGGGTCATTTACTAAGGGCCCGATTCGCGTTTTCCCGACGTGTTACCCGAATATTTCCGATTTGCGCCGCTTGTACATGAATTGCCCCGGGTTTTTGGCGCACGCGATCGGATTGTGGCGCATCGGGGCCGGCATGCGCGCGACAGATATCGGGGGGGCGTGGCCGAACGAAAACCCGACGTATTCGGAAAAACCGCCGCATTTAAAAACCGAAAATGTGTCGCTTGGGGAGCGCTCACCTTCACCTTCTATGGGATGGTGCATTCCGGGGCGTTAAGATTATTTTCGGCGCTGCAACGCCACCTGGTGGACGGCGGAGGAACTACCATCTTAAATCCCAGCCGGACCCGAATCCTGTGCAGAGAACGCGCCGCTGGATCGCGAATGGGCCGGGTAAGTAAATGTGCCCCACTGTGTACATACATGACATTACTTATCCTGTACTGACCCTGAGTTACTTCCTGTATTATACTCTAGAGCTGCACTCACTATTCTGCTGCTGGTGCAGTCACTGTGTACATACATGACATTACTTATCCTGTACTGATCCTGAGTTACATCCTGTATTATACCCCAGAGCTGCACTCACTATTCTGCTGCTGGTGCAGTCACTGTGTACATACATGACATTACTTATCCTGTACTGATCCTTAGTTACATCCTGTATTATACCCCAGAGCTGCACTCACTATTCTGCTGCTGGTGCAGTCACTGTGTACATACATGACATTACTTATCCTGTACTGATCCTGAGTTACATCCTGTATTACACCTCAGAGCTGCACTCACTATTCTGCTGCTGGTGCAGTCACTGTGTACATACATGACATTACTTATCCTGTACTGATCCTGAGTTACATTCTGTATTATACCCCAGAGCTGCACTCACTATTCTGCTTCTGGTGCAGTCACTGTGTACATACATGACATTACTTATCCTGTACTGATCCTGAGTTACATCCTGTATTATACCCCAGAGCTGCACTCACTATTCTGCTGCTGGTGCAGTCACTGCGTACATACATGACATTACTTATCCTGTACTGATCCTGAGTTACATCCTGTATTATCCTGCATGTGTCCCTTCCACGCTCAGCTCCGTCGGAGTTCACCATCTTCTTCCCGGTGCATGTAAGTGCATTGGATGCGACACAATTTGAAAGTTAAATCCCGCGCTCTGTCCGAATCAGTCTGATTGACCAACGGCCCGCCCCCGATTTCTGTTGCATGAAAGCTGGTGCCGATGCATCAACATCCAATCGCGAGTGACACACTCCTCTTCTAAATCTCTGTCCCAGTGGCGCGATCCCTGAAAACGTTGGAAAACCCGAGGGAAATGTGCCTGCGGGACCCTTAGTAAATAAGCCCCACTGTGTACATACATGACATTACTTATCCTGTATTGATCCTGACTTACATCCTCCAGAGCTGCACTCACTATTCTGCTGCTGGTGAGTTATCTGTGTACATACATGACAATACTTATTCTGCTGGTGTATTTGAGGTCTTACACAGTATTTATGGCTCAGTCATCTTGCGATCACCTGTTCTGTCCAGGCCATGACATCCTCCACAGCTGTGAGGGGGTTAACCTTAGATGTGACATGAAGGCGGTATATATAATCTATAGACAAATATCTGCTGCGGTGATCGCCTTTGAAGATTTCCTGAAGAATAAACAAGTGCGTTGTGGATGAGGGGGGGTACCTGTGCTCCGAGCCTTTGATTCTTGGCGTGTTTCTGATATAATTGGGGCGCAGAAATCTAAAATGTAAGCGGCTGATATTTGAAGTTCACAAGACACGCTACATTACTTTCTGAAGAGGCTAAAAATAGCTCCTTTTAATATCACAATGGAAAATATCAAAGCGGCTCCTGGTGGCACCGGGGTCTGTGCAGGTGGTGAGGAAGTAGCGTCTTACAGGGGGCTGAGATGCCGGAGATGTTTCTAGATCTTTCATGTGCCCCTGATCGCCTGCAGTAGTCACAGCCCCGCCCCCTGGGCCCCGAGTTATATTATTTCATTTTATCTAGCAGTGAGGAAGAATTGAAACTCAACGTCTCTAAGAAAGCAGCAGATAATCTATGTAAAACTGAGTATCCGTTCTCCTGCCCTCACCCCCGAGGCGAGTATCCGTGCTCCTGCCCTCACCCCTGAGGCGAGTATCTGTGCTCCTGCCCTCACCCCTGAGGCGAGTATCTGTGCTCCTGCACTCTCACACCTGTATAATTACATCCTGTATTATACCCCAGAGCTGCACTCACTATTCTGCTGCTGGTGCAGTCACTGTGTACATACATGACATTACTTATCCTGTACTGATCCTTAGTTACATCCTGTATTATACCCCAGAGCTGCACTCACTATTCTGCTGCTGGTGCAGTCACTGTGTACATACATGACATTACTTATCCTGTACTGATCCTGAGTTACATCCTGTATTACACCTCAGAGCTGCACTCACTATTCTGCTGCTGGTGCAGTCACTGTGTACATACATGACATTACTTATCCTGTACTGATCCTGAGTTACATTCTGTATTATACCCCAGAGCTGCACTCACTATTCTGCTTCTGGTGCAGTCACTGTGTACATACATGACATTACTTATCCTGTACTGATCCTGAGTTACATCCTGTATTATACCCCAGAGCTGCACTCACTATTCTGCTGCTGGTGCAGTCACTGCGTACATACATGACATTACTTATCCTGTACTGATCCTGAGTTACATCCTGTATTATCCTGCATGTGTCCCTTCCACGCTCAGCTCCGTCGGAGTTCACCATCTTCTTCCCGGTGCATGTAAGTGCATTGGATGCGACACAATTTGAAAGTTAAATCCCGCGCTCTGTCCGAATCAGTCTGATTGACCAACGGCCCGCCCCCGATTTCTGTTGCATGAAAGCTGGTGCCGATGCATCAACATCCAATCGCGAGTGACACACTCCTCTTCTAAATCTCTGTCCCAGTGGCGCGATCCCTGAAAACGTTGGAAAACCCGAGGGAAATGTGCCTGCGGGACCCTTAGTAAATAAGCCCCACTGTGTACATACATGACATTACTTATCCTGTATTGATCCTGACTTACATCCTCCAGAGCTGCACTCACTATTCTGCTGCTGGTGAGTTATCTGTGTACATACATGACAATACTTATTCTGCTGGTGTATTTGAGGTCTTACACAGTATTTATGGCTCAGTCATCTTGCGATCACCTGTTCTGTCCAGGCCATGACATCCTCCACAGCTGTGAGGGGGTTAACCTTAGATGTGACATGAAGGCGGTATATATAATCTATAGACAAATATCTGCTGCGGTGATCGCCTTTGAAGATTTCCTGAAGAATAAACAAGTGCGTTGTGGATGAGGGGGGGTACCTGTGCTCCGAGCCTTTGATTCTTGGCGTGTTTCTGATATAATTGGGGCGCAGAAATCTAAAATGTAAGCGGCTGATATTTGAAGTTCACAAGACACGCTACATTACTTTCTGAAGAGGCTAAAAATAGCTCCTTTTATTATCACAATGGAAAATATCAAAGCGGCTCCTGGTGGCACCGGGGTCTGTGCAGGTGGTGAGGAAGTAGCGTCTTACAGGGGGCTGAGATGCCGGAGATGTTTCTAGATCTTTCATGTGCCCCTGATCGCCTGCAGTAGTCACAGCCCCGCCCCCTGGGCCCCGAGTTATATTATTTCATTTTATCTAGCAGTGAGGAAGAATTGAAACTCAACGTCTCTAAGAAAGCAGCAGATAATCTATGTAAAACTGAGTATCCGTTCTCCTGCCCTCACCCCCGAGGCGAGTATCCGTGCTCCTGCCCTCACCCCTGAGGCGAGTATCTGTGCTCCTGCCCTCACCCCTGAGGCGAGTATCTGTGCTCCTGCACTCTCACACCCAAGGCGAGTATCTGTGTTTCTGCCTTCACCTCCGAGGCGAGTATCCGTGTTCCTGCCCTCACCCCAGAGGCGAGTATCCGTGCTCCTGCCCTCACCCCTGAGGCGAGTATCCATGCTCCTGCCCTCACCCCTGAGGCGAGTATCCGTGCTCCTGCCCTCACCCCTGAGGCGAGTATCCGTGCTCCTGCCCTCACCCCTGAGGCGAGTATCTGTGCTCCTGCACTCTCACACCCAAGGCGAGTATCTGTGCTCCTGCACTCTCACACCCAAGGCGAGTATCTGTGCTTCTGCCCTCTCACACCCAAGGCGAGTATCTGTGCTCCTGCCCTCTCACCCCCAAGGTGAGTATCCGTGCTCCTGCCCACTCACACCCAAGGCGAGTATCCGTGCTCCTGCCCTCACCCCCGAGGCGAGACTCCATGCTCCTGTCCTCTTACCCAAGGCAAGTATCCATGCTTCTGTCCTTAACCCCAAGGTGAGTATCCGTGCTCCTGCCCTCTCACTCGAGGATAGTATCCATGCTCTTGCCCTCACCCCCGAGGCGAGTATCTGTGCTCCTGCCCACCCTGAAGTGAGTATCGGTGCTCCTGCCCTCACCCTCGAGGCGAGTATCTGTGCTCCTGCCCTCACCCCCGAAGCGAGTATCTGTGTTTCTGCCCTCACCCCCGAGGCGAGTATCCGTGCTCCTGCCCTCACCCCAGAGGCGAGTATCCGTGCTCCTGCCCTCACCCCAGAGGCGAGTATCCGTGCTCCTGCCCTCTCACACCCAAGGCGAGTATCCGTGCTCCTGCCCTCTTAACCGAGGTAAGTGTCCATGCTCCTGTCCTCACCCCCAAGGTGAGTATCCGTACTCCTGCCCTCACCCCCGAGGCAAGTATTCATGCTCCTTCATGCCCTCACCCCGAGGTGAGTATCCGTGCTTCTGGCCTCACACAATGGCTGCCTGAGTCCCCCGGCTGACCTTGCATGTGGCGAGGCTGATCTGTCACTCCTGCACGGCCGACACAAAGGCAAAGTCCTTGTTGTTTTCAGATATTGTCTCCATATCGGTGGTGGGATACGTGTAGCGGCACCTGCGCGGCTCCATAGTGAAGGTCACATAGCAGCCCCCCCCCAATCTCTGATACAATATGTCACATTCTTCCCTTTGTTCTGAATTCAAGTCCACGTCCAAGTAAAGAGCAACTCCGGTAATTCAATCATGGGCTGTGACTTTTGTATCTGCCCTGACAATAGGTAATGTGAGCTGCACTCGCCCGGTGACCTCCTGCCCTCTACCACCCAGGCCACCGCCTAGGACAGGGACAGAGGTGCAGAAGAAACCAAGGGTCCAGAGCCGGAGCCATATTCATCAATATCCCATTAATTCTCCATTACCCGGGGGCTACTGCTCCCTGCCTGATTTATGCCCTGGTCCTAATGAAGGATCAGTGATGAACTGCTGCCACCTGCAGACAGAGGTTAAAGGGAATATGAGGTGAGAGGGTCACCCCAGAGGACTCGACCAATATAACCTATCAAGCACCCAGACGTAAGTAATACACATCAATGTGAGGCTTGTTTATACCATGAAAGATGGTGAGTGACGATATTTCCAAAACTTCATCATCTTGTATCATCAAATATAAAAATATTCAGAACCTGGAAAAAAAATACTTCTCAGAATCAGCAGAGAAAGCACCAGACAAACACTGACCAAGACAGAGATCCGGTAACCAGCAGGATAGTGAGTGCAGCTCTGGAGTATAATACAGGATGTAACTCAGGATCAGTACAGGATAAGTAATGTCATGTATGTACACAGTGACTGCACCAGCAGCAGGATAGTGAGTGCAGCTCTGGAGTATAATACAGAATGTAACTCAGGATCAGTACAGGATAAGTAATGTCATGTATGTACACAGTGACTGCACCAGCAGAATAGTGAGTGCAGCTCTGGGGTATAATACAGGATGTAACTCAGGATCAGTACAGGATAAGCAATGTCATGTATGTACACAGTGACTGCACCAGCAGCAGAATAGTGAGTGCCGCTCTGGAGTATAATACAGGATGTAACTCAGGATCAGTATAGGATAAGTAATGTCATGTATGTACACAAAGACTGCACCAACAGCAGAATAGTGAGTACAGCTTTGGAGTATAATACAAGATGTAACTCAGGATCAGTACAGGATAAGTAATGTCATGTATGTACACAGCGACTGCACCACCAGCAGAATAGTGAGTACAGCTCTGGAGTAGCTTGTTACCTTGTTAGCTCTGTCTGTTGCTGTGTGAGGCTGTGTGCTGCTGCTGCTCTGAGCTCCAAGCAGGTTCCATCTCCACATGGGGCCTGCTCTCTCCTCTCCCAGGGAGGGAGTGGGTTTCCAGGCATGAGCCAGGGCAGCAAGTCCCAGGCTCATGCTTCCTGGTCTAGGCCGGTGGGAGGCAGGGGTAGCCAGCTAGCGGCCAGCATTGTGGAAGCCTTGGGGGTGAGAAGATACAGCCAGTGTGAGTAAAGTTAGTAATGTGGTGGCTAATGCAAGTGGAGTGAGTGGTGCAGAACCTTTTCCAGCTTTGCTCCCCCAGTGGCGGCCCCCGTTAAGAGCTATGCCGATGTCGCTGCTGGGGGAACTAGGGTTCCATCATCCTAGTCTCTGGGGATGGCTTTTTGCAACAGTGCCTCCTGCAGGCCTTGCAGAAGGGAGAAAGGACGATCAATGTAGCGGGGCAGGAGGTTGATTTGTCGTTTTGGATAGAGAGGCACGGCCTGTCTGCCTTCCGAGAGCAAAGAGGCAGGGAGACACCATGGTCGGTTCTTCGTTGGCGTGGCAGTGATGTGTGTCCCCCTCGAGCATGGGTAGTTGAGCTGCTGCTGAAGATGGACTTCAAGGTATATGAAGACATCACTGCCTTGCCCTATGGCATCATCTGAGTTTGATGTCAGCTTTGTTCGGCCGGAGGGGCTTGAGCTCTTCTGGTCCAACTATGAACCGAGATACAACGAGCCCGAGTGGCGGGACTTTGCTGTGCAAGCAGTGTCCCACCAGAGCGAACTCAAGAAAGTGACCGTTCTTACCCGTAACGAATCACTATCTTGCTTTACATCATGACCTGGATGAATTGTTATGGAGAGGTATTGGGAGTACCCGAGAAAAATCAGGACGAGTATGGTATCTGGTCAGGGGCCTGGACCTTCATGGTGAAGTTGAGGTGTTCAGGTAACTCAGTTGCCCACATCCCTTCATCAGCCTTCCAGGGGAGGGATCGGATCCTGATCTTCTACCGGGGGCAGCCTAAGCTGTGTCACAGGTGCGGTGACCCCACACATTTTAGCGCATGGTGTGGGCCATCTCGCTGCATCCTGTACTGAGCAGATTACTTGTAAACTGTGTGGTGATCTCGGTCACCCATACAGTCGTTGTCCTCTTTCCTTCGCTAATGCAGGCTCAACCTCAGCGGATGAAGGCCATGAGACTCAATCTGCTAGGGAGGGGACTAGCAGAGGCGGAGGAATGGAGGGGCCAGGGAAGAAAGACAGGGAAAAAGACGCCTGCCCAGCTGAGGCGTCTGAAGAAGCATCATCGGGAGAGAGAGCGGGGGGAGTCTCGGGCTGCTGGGACAACCTCTGTCACAGTACTGGAGACCGCACCAGTTGTTAAGGCCCCAGGGGATGATGTACTGGATGAGGAGGTCAGGAGGATCGAGAGAGAGGAGGGTGCTACGTCCTCAGACTCCTCCATGGATCAGGATAATAGGGCGTGGCTAGAGTAAAAGCGTAAGGGTGGTACCAAAAAGGAAAGGGATAAAAAGAAGGGAGCCTCTCCTGCCGATGGAGGGGCTGAGGGTAAAGGGCCAGAGGTGGCGGAGCCTGCAGGGGGAGCAGAGTCTCTCCGTGGGGAGTCAGGGTCCTCAGGAGGGGAGATTAACCCAGAGTCTGGAGACAAGGATGAGGAGGCAAGTCCTGGATCTGCCCGTGAAGCATCAGAGAGCGCGGAGAAGAAGCGGAGATCAGACAATCCTTTGAGGACTTTCTTCATAGCCAGGTACCATTGCTGGGCCTTTGTAGCAAAAAGTCAGAGTGGTGGGAGATGCTCAAGAAAAGGGTGGCGAGATTCTTCCGCCAGCTCTCGAGCCTCAGGAGCCTGGACAGGTACCGCCTGTATCAGGCCTGTGGAGGAAATTCGAGCATCTCGTCTCGACGGGAGGTAGTTGTGAGGACATCTCCAGAGTGAAATCCTTGCTGAAGAGGTGTCAGTACGATAGACACGCATCTTTGGTTTTTGAGAGGGATTACGGGAATTATCGCTCGCCCGACCCTTACAGAAACTGCAAGATGTCAGTGAATGGTAAATTTGTCACAGGACTGGTTGACAGTACGGGATCCCTGAAAAGGTCCAGATCAGGGATTCTGGAGGTCGTCAGATCCTTCTACTCACACCTCTTGTGATGTCGGCTTTCCTGGCTAAAACTGTCCCTGAGCCAGGGGTAGACCCCTCTCTTGATGTTTTGACAGAGATGATTAGGGAGGAAGTCAGCCGGGCGATTGAAGGGCTCGCCCTCAAGAAATCGCCAAGTCCGGATGGCTTAAGAGTTTTATAAGACCTTTAAGGACGCCTTGGTTCCCCTCTTGATTTAGGTATTCAATGAGTGTCTTTCCTCGGGCGCTTTGCCGAAGTCAATGAGGTCAGCCCTGATCATTCTGTCAAAGGGTAAGGACCGATCTCATATTGAGAACTGGCGTCCCATAGCGCTTCTCAATGCGGACAGAAAGGTTTTGGCAAAGGTGCTGTTTAATCGGCTGGTGCAGTTTCCTTTCAGGGACCCAACACTTCTCTGTTCCAGGCCGCAGTACATCTAGTGCTGTGCTTTGTGTCCGGGAGGCAGTGGAGCAGGGCAGGGCTGGTAACTGGAAGGGGTACTTGCTGTCCTTGGATCAGGCAAAAGCGTTTGATCCGGTTAACCACGAGTAGCTCTGGTCTGTCCTTCTGAGGTATGGCCTTGTTGATTGGCTGAAAGTTTTGTATGCAGGGGCAGAGAGTTTCCTGCTTGTGAACGGTTTGATTGGCCGCTCTTTTGAGGTCGGGTCTGGTGTTCGCCAGGGTTGTCCTCTGAGCCCACTACTGTACGTGTTTGCGATTGACCCATTCCTTAGGAGGGTTGATCGTGGGCCATTGGTGGGAGTCGGGATGGATCGGGCAGCACCGGAAGCCACTCTAAGGGTGGTAGTGTATGCCGATGATGTCACCGTTTACGTGTCCTCGAGAGGGGAGGCGCAATGGGTGATGTCAGAGGTCGACCGCTACTCAGAGGCTCATGGGTCCAAGTTCAACCAGGATAAGTGTGAGAGTCTCAGTCTAGGAGAGGGGGATCCAGGCTTTGATCTCCCGGACTCTCTTTGAGGGCCCCAGGATTCTGCATTTCTCGGAATCGAATTTGGCCAGGGGGATTACCCCATGCAAAACTGGGACGGCAGGCTTAAGATCGCCGCTCAGAGGGTGGGTCTTTGACCCTCAGGGAAAGGGTGAACCTGATTAAAACTTACCTGCTCCCGTTGCTGATTTATCTGGGCAGTGTGTGCATGTTGCCGGAACCCCTCTGGACTCGGGTCTACAGTCTGTTCTTCCAGCTGTTATGGGGGAATAGGCTGAACCTAATCAAGAGGGAGGTTACTTAACACACGAGGAGACAAGGAGGGTTGTGTATGGTCAACCCTGTGGTATTCCTAGTGAATACCTTCATTAAGATCAATGTTGCAAACCTCTGGAAAGAGAGGGCTCCTCCATGGGTATACTCCTGCAGGGGATGGTTTCGGCCTTTCTTCCAGGAATGGGAGACAGGAGGGCAAGTGAAGGATCTTCGTACACCGCATGGGCATCTTCCGGGTTACGCTACCCCGGTTCTGAAGGTGATTCGCCAGTGGGGTCTGGGAATGTGGGAGATCCGGACTATGTTGAGGAAAGTCCCGAAAAGAGGGTTCTGTTGACCCATTTCCAGAAGCCTCTGGCCCTCAGGGATTGCCCAAGTCGGGATCTTGGGGTGGGTTTGAGTTTGTTGAATTCCATCAGGATCCCCTTGAAGTTTTGGGACGTGACTTGGCGCTGCTTCCATGGAAAGCTGTGTGTGAGGGACAATCTGAAGTGTAGCTCTGAGGAAAGGGGTCTTTCCACCAAGGCCTAGCCTTTTCTCTTGTGGCCTCGAGGCAGCCGGGGCCCAGAATACCAGAGTGGCTGGCGGTTGCAGCCTACGCAAGCTAGTGTCACAGTGCTTGGTATGGGGACCGGAGGGCTGTCCTACAGCCTGGCAGGTCTCCAGCAGGTGGTGTTGGCAAGAAATTAGATGAGGGAGAGGCTGTGGTACTGGTTCTCCCTGGGGCAACCCTTAGTGTCTGTAGTATGAGTCCCTGGATGATAGATGGGGTGCCCTTGATGGTGATACAGCCGTAGCAGGGATCAGACGGAGGCAACATCGTGCAAAAATAACTTACAGTTCTTTACTCGAACCAACAGCAGCAACAGGCCAAAGGATTCCTTACAGAATGGTCGGGTTACTGGGAGTGATCTAGGAGAGGGAACCTCAGGAGTTGGGTCACCAGCCTGCTATGCCCCTCTGTCAGGAGCTGGGGCCTAAGAGCTGCTCATGAGGTGAGAGCTCAGCACTAACTCCCTGTCAGCACTCACTCCTCTAACCGACTGTTTGCACTCCCCAACTGTCACTTCTCCTCAGCTCCTGGTCATGTGGTCTCACTCTCCAATCACACTCCAGTTACAAAGGTGAAACATCATTGGATGACATCAGTAAACAGGTTAACCCTTGCCTATCCAGGCAGTATCTACTGCTGCATATTACCTCTTGGTGTACTGAATGGTACAAGGGGCTTATTCACAACCACTCCTCTGCCATGCGCATTGGCAGGGATGCTGCATAAATATATATAGAATATTATGTGTGGTTTGTATTATGTATTGTTATGCTTTTTACTTTTATATAAAATAAAAGATTTACAGGATGTAACTCATGCTCAGTACAGGGTAAGTAATGTCATGTATTAGATTATATTCCGTACCTTGAGGGGGATCTGATGTGAATTGTAGTTCATTTGGTAGCCACACAGTTTAAAGTTGGGTGAACTTTCTGAATGATGTCCTGACCTCTGGAGGTCATAGAAATGCGGTAAATATCAGGGTCAGGGGGTCTCCTCATCAGTCAGGGTGAGGTCCAGCTGCTCGTGCATCTATGCAGGACAATAGAATATCATATGTGGGATCTACGACTCCATAGAAGAAATACAGACTGACAGATCATCAGACTCCACAAGGGGAACAAGTGAACCCCGTGACCTGCGGATGAGATACTCAGTATCACCAGGGGCTCAGAGGATTAGACCCATGAGATCTAATGACCTGAAGGGAGTTGTAGTTCTCTCCTTTTACATTTTGTTCGATATCCCATGATAACAGCCTGGGCATGCTGGGACTTGTAGCTCCATTTCTAATTGTTATAACCCAGATACATTTATAATACTCCCCCTCAATGTTTGGAGACTACAGGACACCACAAAAAACGGAAAAAAAACTCAAAATGAAGAAAAACTGAGAAAGAACAGACACAGAATACACAGGTGTATACAGACCAAGGGCTGACACATACACAGGTGTATACAGACCAAGAGCAGACACATACACAGGTGTATACAGACCAAGAGCGGACACATACACAGGTGTATACAGACCAAGAGAGGACACATACAGAGGTGTATACAGACCAAGAGCTGACACATACACAGGTGTATACAGACCAAGAGCGGACACATACACGGGTGTATACAGACCAAGAGCGGACACATACACAGGTGTATACAGACCAAGAGAGGACACATACAGAGGTGTATACAGACCAAGAGCTGACACATACACAGGTGTATACAGACCAAGAGCGGACACATACACAGGTGTATACAGACCAAGACCGGACACATACACAGGTGTATACAGACCAAGGGCAGACACATACACAGGTGTATACAGACCAAGGGCTGACACATACACAGGTGTATACAGACCAAGAGCGGACACATACACAGGTGTATACAGACCAAGAGCGGACACATACACAGGTGTATACAGACCAAGAGCGGACACATACACAGGTGTATACAGACCAAGAGCGGACACATACACAGGTGTATACAGACCAAGAGCGGACACATACACAGGTGTATACAGACCAAGAGCGGACACATACACAGGTGTATACAGACCAAGAGCGGACACATACACAGGTGTATACAGACCAAGAGCGGACACATACACAGGTGTATACAGACCAAGAGCGGACACATACACAGGTGTATACAGACCAAGAGCGGACGCATAAACAGGTGTATACAGACCAAGAGCGGACACATACACAGGTGTATACAGACCAAGAGCGGACACATACACAGGTGTATACAGACCAAGAGCGGACACATACACAGGTGTATACAGACCAAGACCGGACACATACAGAGGTGTATACAGACCAAGGGGGGACACGTACACAGGTGTATACAGACAAAGGGCGGAGACATACACAGGTGTATACAGACCAAGTGGGGACACATACACAGGTATATACAGATCAAGGGCGGACACATACAAAGGTGTATACAGACCAAGGGGGGACACATACACAGGTGTATACAGACCAAGAGCGGACACATAAACAGGTGTATACAGACCAAGACCGGACACATACAGAGGTGTATACAGACCAAGGGGGGACACGTACACAGGTGTATACAGACAAAGGGCGGAGACATACACAGGTGTATACAGACCAAGTGGGGACACATACACAGGTATATACAGATCAAGGGTGGACACATACAAAGGTGTATACAGACCAAGGGGGGACACATACACAGGTGTATACAGACCAAGAGCGGACACATAAACAGGTGTATACAGACCAAGACCGGACACATACAGAGGTGTATACAGACCAAGGGGGGACACGTACACAGGTGTATACAGACAAAGGGCGGAGACATACACAGGTGTATACAGACCAAGGGGGGACACATACACAGGTGTATACAGACCAAGGGTGGAGACATACACAGGTGTATACAGACCAAGGGGGGACACATACACAGGTGTATACAGACCAAAGGGGGACACATACACAGGTGTATACAGACCAAGGGTGGAGACATACACAGGTGTATACAGACCAAGTGGGGACACATACACAGGTGTATACAGACCAAGGGCAGGCACATACACAGGTGTATACAGACCAAGGGGGGACACATACACAGGTGTATACAGACCAAAGGGGGACACATACACAGGTGTATACAGACCAAAGGGGGACATATACACAGGTGTATACAGACCAAAGAGGGACACATACACAGGTGTATACAGACCAAGGGCAGAGACATACACAGGTGTATACAGACCAAGGGCAGAGACATACACAGGTGTATACAGACCAAGGGCAGAGACATACACAGGTGTATACAGACCAAGGGCAGAGACATACACAGGTATATACAGACCAAAGGGGGACACATACACAGGTGTATACAGACCAAAGGGGGACATATACACAGGTGTATACAGACCAAAGGGGGACACATACACAGGTGTATACAGACCAAGGGCAGAGACATACACAGGTGTATACAGACCAAGGGCAGAGACATACACAGGTGTATACAGACCAAGGGCAGAGACATACACAGGTATATACAGACCAAGAGGGGACACATACAAAGGTGTATACAGACCAAAGGCGGAGACATACACAGGTGTATACAGACCAAGGGCGGACACATACACAGGTGTATACAGACCAAGGGTGGAGACATACACAGGTGTATACAGACCAAGGGCGGAGACATACACAGGTGTATACAGACCAAGGGCGGAGACATACACAGGTGTATACAGACCAAGAGCGGACACATACACAGGTGTATACAGACCAAGACCGGACACATACACAGGTATATACAGACCAAGAGTGGACACATACACAGGTGTATACAGACCAAGAGCGGACACATACACAGGTGTATACAGACCAAGAGCGGACACATACACAGGTATATACAGACCAAGAGCGGACACATACACAGGTGTATACAGACCAAGAGCGGAGACATACACAGGTGTATACAGACCAAGACCGGACACATACACAGGTGTATACAGACCAAGAGCGGAGACATACACAGGTGTATACAGACAAAGGGCAGAGACATACACAGGTGTATACAGACCAAGGGCAGAGACATACACAGGTGTATACAGACCAAGGGCAGACACATTCACAGGTGTATACAGACCAAGGGGGGACACATACACAGGTGTATACAGACCAAGGGGGGACACGTACACAGGTGTATACAGACCAAGACCGGACACATACACAGGTGTATACAGACCAAGACCGGACACATACACAGGTGTATACAGACCAAGACCAGACACATACACAGGTGTATACAGACCAAGGGGCGGACACATACACAGGTATATACAGACCAAGGGGGGACACATACACAGGTGTATACAGACCAAGGGGGGACACATACACAGGTGTATACAGACCAAGGGGCGGACACATACACAGGTATATACAGACCAAGAGGGGACACATACACAGGTGTATACAGACCAAGGGCGGGCACATACAGAGGTGTATACAGACCAAAGGGGGACACATACACAGGTGTATACAGACCAAGGGCGGGCACATACAGAGGTGTATACAGACCAAGTGGGGACACATACACAGGTGTATACAGACCAAGGGCAGGCACATACACAGGTGTATACAGACCAAGGGCGGAGACATACACAGGTGTATACAGACCAAGGGTGGACACATATACAGGTGGATATACAGTGACCTCTCTTCCTATATTTGGGACTTCTCTTCCTATATACAGTGTCCTCCATTCCTATATACAGTGACCTCCCTTCTTATATACAGGGGCTCACATTCTTTAAAGTTTCTGCGCCAGTTTTGTGTTGCGGCTGCGCTGTGTCCAACAAGACAGAAAAAATGTCACCTAAAGCGGCTGTTACTGCTTAGTCGGACCGTGCGCCACTGTTATTACTGACTGCACCACATTTATTACTGAGTGCTCCGCATTTATTACTGACTGCATCACATTTATTACTGACTGCATCACATTTATTACTGACTGCATCACATTTATTACTGAGTGCTCCGCATTTATTACTGACTGCACCACATTTATTACTGACTGTATCACATTTATTACTGACTGCATCACATTTATTACTCACTGCTCCACATTTATTACTCACTGCATCACATTTATTACTGACTGCTCCACATTTATTACTGACTGCTCCACATTTATTACTGACTGCTCCACATTTATTACTGACTGCTCCACATTTATTACTGACTGCATCACATTTATTACTCACTGCTCCACATTTATTACTCACTGCATCACATTTATTACTGACTGCTCCACATTTATTACTGAGTGCTCCACATTTATTACTGACTGCCCCACATTTATTACTGACTGCCCCACATTTATTACTGACTGCATCACATTTATTACTCACTGCTCCACATTTATTACTCACTGCATCACATTTATTACTGACTGCTCCACATTTATTACTGACTGCTCCACATTTATTACTGACTGCTCCACATTTATTACTGACTGCATCACATTTATTACTCACTGCTCCACATTTATTACTGACTGCACCACATTTATTACTGACTGCACCACATTTATTACTGACTGCACCACATTTATTACTGACTGCATTACATTTATTACTGACTGTCCCACATTTATTACTGACTGTATCACATTTATTACTGACTGTATCACATTTATTACTGACTGCTCCACATTTATTACTGACTGCACCACATTTATTACTGACTGCTCCACATTTATTACTGACTGCATCACATTCATTACTGACTGCTCCACATTTATTACTGACTGCACCACATTTATTACTGACTGCATCACATTTATTACTGACTGCATCACATTTATTACTGACTGCACCACATTTATTACTGACTGCATCACATTCATTACTGACTGCTCCACATTTATTACTGACTGCACCACATTTATTACTGACTGCATCACATTTATTACTGACTGCATCACATTTATTACTGACTACATCACATTTATTACTGACTGCTCCACATTTATTACTGACTGCTCCACATTTATTACTGACTGCTCCACATTTATTACTGACTGCATCACATTTATTACTGACTGCATCACATTTATTACTGACTGCTCCACATTTATTACTGACTGCTCCACATTTATTACTGACTGCATCACATTTATTACTGACTGCTCCACATTTATTACTGACTGCTCCACATTTATTACTGACTGCTCCACATTTATTACTGACTGGGTCACATTTATTACTGACTGCTCCACATTTATTACTGACTGCATCACATTTATTACTGACTGCTCCGCATTTATTACTGACTGTATCACATTTATTACTGACTGCATCACATTTATTACTGACTGCACCACATTTATTACTGACTGCACCACATTTATTACTGACTGCATCACATTTATTACTGACTGCTCCACATTTATTACTGACTGCTCCACATTTATTACTGACTGCTCCACATTTATTACTGACTGCTCCGCATTTATTACTGACTGCATCACATTTATTACTGACTGCTCCACATTTATTACTGATTGCACCACATTTAGGACCCTTCCACACTAGAGTTTTTCACGCACGAGTTCTGCGCTTGCTTTTGACGCGCAGAACTTGCATTGCACTCTGTCCCATTGTTTCCAATGGGCCTTTCCTCATTTGCGTTGTTTTTCACGTGCGTGCGTTTGTTTTGACGCGCGTCAAAATCCCAGCATGCTCTACTTTAGCGTTTCACGCGCCCCATTCAAGTCTATGGAGACGCATCAAAAATGCATTGTACTCGCAAGCATTGCAAGTGCAATGCGAGTGCAATGCGTTTTAAATGGATGGGTTGCTAGGTGACATGAATAATTCCCCTGCTCAAGATCGAGCATTTAATTATAAAAACAGAGTGAAGAACAGTGAAGAATAGAATAAAAACAGTGAACACAGTGACCACAGGATCATTTAAGTGAAAAAGACAGTGAAGAACACAGTGAAGAATAGATTACAGATGTTCGGCACATCTGCTTACTTGTCGGGAGATACGCGCGGAATGGTGCAAACAAAATAGCATGTGAAGAACAATATATATGTGTGTGAAGAACACATTGCAGATGTATGGAAACATCTGCAATGTGTTTTTATTCTATTCTTCACTGCTCTTCACATCTGATAACTTGTCGGGAGATAATATATGCGTGGAACAGTGAAGAATAGATTGCAGATGTTTGCATACATCTGATCACTTATCAGAAGACATTCTTTTTCAATTAAATAACACATTTTATTCCCGAACCATGGTCCCTTTGAAAAAGTCCCATTGACTTAAAAAACGTGCGTGAAAAACGCACCGAAAACGAAAAAAAACGCGAACAACACGCGCGTGAAAAACGCAAAAACGCTAATGACTCCAAGGAAAAATGGAACAAAAACGTAGCCAAAAAACGTCAGTTTTTCACGCATTGCACCCTGACGTGAAATGCAACGCTAGTGTGGAAGGGGCCTTATTACTGACTACATCACATTTATTACTGAGTGTACCACATTTATTATCGACTGCTCCACAATTCTGCAGCATGAACAAAGTGCACCAAAAAATGGAACAGTGCAGGGAGCACCATATTCATGAACACCGGGTGCCAGTTTAGATGAATCTGGCGCCCCCTGTGGACACCACAGGGCACTGCACATAGTACACACTGCACTAGTAGTGATAAATGTGGCCAGGTGTGTGAGTAGACAGTTATGTGAGATGTTACCTCCACCATCATTTCCATCGGGAGGTTGGGGGCGTTCGGGGACAGGTGTGATGTTATAGAGCACTGATGGAGGGGACGTCTCTGGGGTCGGCTATGACAAGGCCGCGCTCACGTTCTTCCATTCATTCTCACATCTCCAGGAGATAAGATGAAGGTCGTTCCCTCCGATTCCCAGTGTCCGTCACGCGGTTTATCTCCAGCACCGGTCGTCACGTTTCCTCAGCGACTCTCACTCTGCATAAGAAGTATTAAAATTGAAAATAGTGGAAAATCTTTTAACCCTTGAGTGTCCAGTGAGACGTGGACCCTACAAGAAGTCCATATACCCAGGTTCTGGAGATAGGACACGTCAGATCACACACACTGCACAGTCTAGGCCTGGAGATCGACTGTGACATAACCCCTAGACCACCCGGGATAATGTGACAAACCAGGATGAATGAATATTACATAACCCCTGGTAAATTATCATGTAAACAGATGACACAATAAATAATCCTTCAGACTTTATGAGGAAATGTTATGCCACATAACCAGGGATATAATCTTTAACTTCTAGTCCACCAGGAATAAGTTTACATTTGTCCTAGTCCACCAGGGATGTTATCATGTAACATTATACCACTATAAATACTATCAAATATCCCCTAGCCCACCAGTAATATCATGAAATTTGTGCCGCTAAGTAAATCATTAAATAAACTCAAGGCCACCAGGGAAATTATTGTCTAATCTTAGGCCACTTAGAATAAGGCTACATAACCCCTAGTCCAGCAGGAATATTATCGGGAGATTCTAGACCAACAGGAATAATGGGGCAGATTTACTTAGCCGGTCCATTTGCGATCCAGCGGTGCGTTCTCTGCGGTGGATTCGGGTCTTCCGGCCAGGATTCACTAAGGCAGTTCCTCTGCCGTCCACCAGGTGGAGCTGCTGCGCTGAAGTCCGCCCAGGTCCGCCGGAGTTCACGTTCCTATACTTGGTGCAGACACTTTTTTTTTTGAAATGCGGCGGTTTCTCAGAATCCGTTGGGTTTCCGTTCGGCCACGCCGATGCACCACAATCCGATCGCGTGTGCCGAAATCCCCGGGCAATACAGGGAAAATCGTCGCAAATCGAAAATATTCGGGTAACACGTCGGGAAAACACGAATCGGGCCCTTAGTAAATGACCCCCAATGTTGCATATCCCTAGACCACCTGGGATACAATCATGCAACCAAATAGCAGTAGGTATATTATAAAAGAACATCTAGCCCACCAGGGATTATTATCTTGTAACATTATACCACTAGGAATAACCTCTAGGCCACCAGGAGTGTTATCATATGAGTTTATGTTTCCCTAGGGATATTATCATGGAATTCCACATCAATCGGAATGACGCTCCATATTATTAACCCTGTCACACCTGCTGATCCCTGGACGATGACCATGAATAGCCGGCCCCATCTTCACCAGGGCACCCAGTCCTCTTACTGTATAACCACAAGAGAAAAGGAGACTTCCCGCAGGTCCCACGTTCACCTCAGGGAACCTTCAGGCATGTGGGAGCCCCCTCCCCCGAATGTTCCCTGCAGGACAGGGTGACAAAACCCTTTGCTTGCTTTGCACAGAGCTCTAATTTATTTTGGGCTATTCATGGCTCTTCTGTGCTGCCATTTGAAGCCGACCAATGCATTGACTGATGAAAAGATGTACCCAGGGCTGAGCGGAGCTGGCTCCAGCGGGCAGCGTGCCAGTGTGTCAGTGCTGGAACACAACACACCCTACAGCACCCGGCAGTCACTGCTCAGTATCAAACGATGTTCTTTTCTACTTTTTTTTCCCCCCCGTATTTATTCTTGTTACGTTGGGAAGTCTGAGAATTGTGCTCCGGCTGCGCACAAAGCATCCGGAACAAGGAGAAGGACCCCACACAGATGATACAACCCCACACAGATGATACAACCGCACACACAGATGATACAACCCCACACACAGATGATACAACCCCACACAGAGGATACAACCGCACACACAGATGATACAACCCCACACACAGATGATACAACCCCACACAGATGATACAACCGCACACACAGTTGATACAACAGCACACACAGATGATATAACCGCACACACAGATGATACAACCGCACACAGATGATACAACCCCACACAGATGATACAACCCCACACACAGATGATACAACCCCACACACAGATGATACAACCCCACACACAGATGATACAACCCCACACAGATGATACAACCCCACACAGATGATACAACCGCACACACAGATGATACAACCCCACACACAGATGATACAACCCCACACAGATGATACAACCGCACACACAGATGATACAACCCCACACAGATGATACAACCGCACACACAGATGATACAACCGCACACACAGATGATACAACCGCACACACAGATGATACAACCGCACACACAGATGATATAACCGCACACACAGATGATACAACCCCACACAGATGATACAACCGCACACACAGATGATACAACCCCACACAGATGATACAACCCCACACACAGATGATACAACCGCACACACAGATGATACAACCCCACACAGATGATACAACCCCACACAGATGATACAACCGCACACACAGATAATACAACCCCACACACAGATGATACAACCCCACACACAGATAATACAACCCCACACAGATGATACAACCCTTCACACAGATGATACAACCGCACACAAATAATACAACCGCACACATCTGCAGTCTGTAACAATACAGCGTCACATTATTATCTCACATGGAAACATCCTGCAAAGACTGGAAACTTTCTCATCTGTTTTGCAAAATAATTTGACAAGAAACATTGTTAGCACGGATAGCAACATTTCGGGAAGTAGTGAGAGCAACAGAACTGCAACAGTATTCTACATTTTATTATATCATTTTAGATACTTGATGTAGGGACTCCCGATGTGCTCCATACCTATGACACACACCCCATGCAACCCTGTGTACCTTTACCTTATCAAGAAAATATCCGGAAAAACACCTTTAAAAGTTGGAATATGGCGGCCACAGCAGCCTCTTTATTAACAACATACAAAAAGGGAATTAAATATATTAACATAAATAACATGTTACAAAATAACATTTATAAACTATACATGAAAGAACCTGCAGAAAGAAGGTCTATGAGGGCCAGAGAGAAGAGAGTGTACGCAATATTCCCCACGCCGCACCGCTCCGGCTCGTGGGGTGACAAAAGTGTCGCGGACACTCAATTTCCTCCTCCCAGGTCCACCCACCTGGTGTGACCAAACGCTCGTTGTTACCAAAACCACTTCCACCTGTATAGTGCTTCACCCCACTGGCCCTCATAGACCCCGCCACAGGCTGCGTGACAAGTCTAATTAGCATTTACCCAGCTCACCAAAAGGGGAGGGCGGGCGGGCGTTCAAATCCCTGGCGTCGTGGCAAGAGGAAGAAGGGGCCGTCCCAGCCTCCTTTTAAGCCCGGGAGACTGCGGCTCCCGCGAGCATCTTCGGCGCGGGCCAAAGCCCCGCCCCTTTAACTCCGTCGCTCCGGTCCCCCTCATCATGACGGGCCTCCGTTACCGGCTCCGCCTCCTGTCCACTTCGGCCCTAACTTGATGTAGGGACTCCCGATGTGCTCCATACCTATGACACACACCCCATGCAACCCTGTGTACCTTTACCTTATCAAGAAAATATCCGGAAAAACACCTTTAAAAGTTGGAATATGGCGGCCACAGCAGCCTCTTTATTAACAACATACAAAAAGGGAATTAAATATATTAACATAAATAACATGTTACAAAATAACATTTATAAACTATACATGAAAGAACCTGCAGAAAGAAGGTCTATGAGGGCCAGAGAGAAGAGAGTGTACGCAATATTCCCCACGCCGCACCGCTCCGGCTCGTGGGGTGACAAAAGTGTCGCGGACACTCAATTTCCTCCTCCCAGGTCCACCCACCTGGTGTGACCAAACGCTCGTTGTTACCAAAACCACTTCCACCTGTATAGTGCTTCACCCCACTGGCCCTCATAGACCCCGCCATACGCGAGCAGTAGTAAACCCCTTTACTGCTGTGCGCTCCGCCATACCTGAAAACCTCTCTCTATACCATCCCGGATCCCCAAAGCCCACAAATCAATGCCCATATCATTCAGATGAACCCCGTCGGCACGACGAAATTGTGGATCGGTATTCTCTAAGTCGTCGTGACGTACTACGATCCCCCCTTGACGGGTAATGAACTTAGACACCGCTTTGTTAACTTTTGCCCGGGCGCGGTTCAGCCTATACACCGACCTGGCGTTGCGCCATTTGAGTCGGGGAAGGATATCAGACCAAATGAGTATGATTCCTGGGAAAAGAGACAGCAGGCGCATGGTGTCATATTTAATATCTCTAATCAGCGACTGAGAAGTGCGTGAACCTAAATCATTACCTCCCAAATGTAAACAAAGGACATTAGGTTCCCTATTCAGCCGAGCATAGTAATGTAGCTGAGGAAGGAGAGCACTCCACAACATTCCCCGAGTTCCTAACCAGTGGACCTCCGCTTCACTTCTGGGTAAGCCCAACCTGCGACCCTGTGGAAGGACATCAGCTCTGCGTGCGCCCCAGACAACAAATGAGTGGCCTACAATCCATACCAGGCACTTGGACGGTGCTAAAAAACAAAACAGGAAGGGGAGGGGGGGGGGGTAAAAAACCGTTGTTGCATCTCTATGCCCGAAAGAGTCCGGAAGGGGTGGGGGAAGGGGTGGGGGGAGGGGGGGTTGGGAGGGGGGGGGGGTAGGGGGATATCGGTCCGGGAGTAACTTACACTACTAAATTGGGGCGCACATAGATCTTAAAGCGCTTTGACTCCCACCGACCGATTTGCTTAATCACCTCGTCCGGAAGACCCCAACGAGCTGCCTCTGTGGCGGCTCCAATACGAAAAGAGTGCGAAGCAAATTCCCGCGGGTCTAAATCCAGATTTGCCAATAGCTTCCTAAACATGACTACAAACTGGTATTTAGTTAAAGGTACGCCATCTTTGTGGATTAATAAAGGAATAAACCCCTTGGGCCGTGATTTCAAAAACTGAGACACCATTGCTACCGGGCAGGCCGGCGAATCCGGCAAACTATTTAAAACTATTGTGGATCCCTTTCCCGATTGATCCGTTTTTGATCTGGCCAAGAAACATTCTATCTTACTATCCGTCAGGCATACGGCACTGTACGGAAGACCATCGGGTTTGGTTTTGCTGGAATTCAGCAATTCGCCAATTCTAAACGCCCCGAAAAAGGCAAGGGCGAATGCTGCTTTAAATAGTGCTACTTCATAGGCATCTCTGCAAGCCATAGGAAGAGATGCCGTTAATTTCAGCAGCAATGTAAAGGAGACTGGACGACGAATACGGGGTGTCTGTTGGAAACTGCGGGTGTAACCTTTTATTGCCTGTTTGATCAAGAAATGTTTTGTAAAATCTTGGCCTGCAAACAGTTTAAAATAAAATACAAGAGCTGCTATTTCTCTCCGCAAGATTGACGGGGACACCGACATCTCAAGGCGGTGACCTAGGAAACCCACTAAAACTACTACCAGATTGTTTTGATAGGGGCTAACACCTAACCCCTCGCACCACTGTTCCCAAGCTAGCCTTGTCACATTGTAAGACCTCCATGTACAGGGAGCTAGGGACTGTTTTATAAAGGACAATGCCACCTGAACGGGATATCCCAAACATGAAGTGGAACGTAGGTCGGGACGGGATCCGCATGCGGGGCCAGGGACCGGAACAACTCCCACTGTAAATGAGATAAAGCAAATGCTGTAGCATTAGGCTCGCTCGGGACATGTCTAGCACTCAACCATATATTGTTTGACAGACATAGCAGTACCAGATGTCTAAGAATATTGACAACCTGCGGGGATGAAGCTGTTAAGGATGTTAAGGCCTGAGCCACCGCCTCGTTGGATGTGTTTACTTTTAAACGCCTGTTAGCCAGTCTGGAACCCCAAACCGTCAAGGCGACCACTAATGTGAATAATCCCGTTAATGTAGCGTTCCTGATGACACCTGCATCTCTCCACTCCGTAGGCCAAGCCTCTGCCACCCAAGCGCCCTTCAAATAAGCCCCAAAACCAAGACCACCAGACGCATCGGTGTAAAATTCCACCTCTTCGTTGGATGTCCATTCCTGAAGCCAAACCGACTTGCCATTAAACTTAGCCAGAAATGATGACCATACAGCCAAATCTGCTCTATGCGCCGCTGATAGTCTGATAAAGTGAAGAGGAGCACGAACTCCCACCGTGGCTAATGCTAGCCTGCGACTGAAGATCCTACCCATGGGTATGATCCTGGTGGCAAAGGCCAGCTTCCCCAGAAGCGACTTCAGTTGACGTAATCGCAGCTTACGCGCTGCCCGGGCCGTCTCAATCGACTCGCGCAAGTCCTGCAGCTTATCCTGTGGCAAGCGACATTCCATTGCGACAGAGTCGATCTCAATGCCCAGAAAGCGCATGGTTGTTGCCGGGCCTTCTGTTTTATCGGGAGCTAGCGGAACCCCGAAAAGATTTGCTACCCTCTGAACAGTGCTCAGTAATACTGAGCACACATGCAAATTTGGGGGGCCTATGCATAAGAAGTCATCCAGGTAGTGAATAATGGAATCGATGCCCGATTCCATCTTCACCACCCATTCCAAGAAAGTGCTGAATTGTTCAAAGTAGGAGCATGACAGCGCGCAACCCATGGGGAGACATTGATCTACAAAATAGGCCCCATCCCAGTAACAGCCTAGCAAATGAAAAGACTCGGGATGAACCGGGAGCAGACGAAAGGCTGCTTCAATATCCGTCTTAGCCAACAGGGCTCCAGGGCCCATTAGTCTTACTAAGTCAATCGCCTTATCGAATGACACGTAAGATACTGAACAGAGTTCATCCGTTATCCCGTCATTCACTGACAGCCCCGGGGGGTGAGATAGATGGTGAATTAGGCGAAATTTATTGGGTTCCTTTTTAGGGACTACCCCCAATGGTGAGATTATAAGATTACTTGATTTGAAAGGACCTGCCATGCGGCCCAACGCTACCTCTTTGAACAATTTTTCGTGAACTACTTGTGGATGTTCCCTAGCTGACTTTAAATTTTTTGTGCTCAAAGCTACTCGTTTAGAAGTTGAGGGAATTTTGAAACCTACACTAAAGCCTTCTAACAAAAATTTTGCTCCCTCCCGATCTGGATACTTACTTAGGTACGGCTGCATCTGGCTTGCTAGGACCGGCGTCCTCCCCTTTTCTAGAAGGATCGTAGGCACGGCCTCGAGATTTCCTGAAACATCTGGCTGCCGAGTGTGCTCCACCGCAATGGGAGCACTCGTGCTTAAATCTACATGTGTTACCGAAGCGACAGCTGCCGTCATTGAACTGCCAGCAAGTGCCTGATTTTCCAGCGCCCGCTGGGACAACAGCTGTCGCCTGGGTAACCGGTGAATAGGAGGAGCTTGCATGAAAGGGCTGAGGACCTATCCTAGCCGCTACCATTAGTCTCATCCATAGACTAATGTCCCTGTGATCCCAGCGCATGGAGGGGCGCATCGCCTTTCTCTGTCTGAACTGTTCGTCATAGCGCAACCAGGATATTCCTCCGTAAAGGCGATGCGCCTCCCCAATGGCATCCATGTAAGAAAATAAAGCGGAGCAATGCTGAGGGGCTTTTTCGCCAATCACACTGGCTAGGATGGCAAATGCCTGGAACCAGTTATTAAAGGTTCTGGGAATTAATTGGTACCTACGTTTTATCTCGTCTTCCTTTTTATACTCCTCTGGACGTGGTTTATCTAGATTAAATTTGTCCAAAGGAAGTAGTGAAAAAATTTCCACGTACTCATCCTTCCAAATTTTTTCTTTGACTTCCTGGCGTAAATGGTAACCTAGCGGGCCCTCAAAGCAAACGTATATTTCGCTCCGCGGGCCGTCATCCGGGCGCCACTCGGCGTGCAGCAGTGTTTCTGCCGTCTGCACAACCGGAGCTGGGGCAGGTACTATCTGAGGTGACCAAACGGGTGTTGGGCTACCCGCGTTTAACGCCCTCCCCATTAACTCCTGGAAGCCTGACCATAAATGTGCTACCCAGGGGGGGAGAGAACACGGGGCCCCTGATTGTGGAACATTGGCATTAAAGGAATACATTTGAGGGGGTGGGGGAAGGGGGATGGGGGGATAGGAGGAAGGGGCTGTGTGGTACTCACCAGGCTGCCCCGCCGGGGGTAGAACAGCCGTTGGGCCTGGTCCTGCGGAAGTCGGCTGGCTCTGAGGCAGCGGAAGGGCCTCGCTGGCGTCCAGGAACTCTTCCAATTCATCAGGAGGAGCGACGATAGAACAGGCCGGAGAGGCCTGCCGTGCTGGTGGGGGGTTTCTTGGTGACATCACGGGTGCTGGAGAAGAGCGCAGCGGGGTATGAACCACCGCTGCCACCACGTGGTTCTGGGGTCTGCTGGTCACGCTGGCCTGTAGCGTGGCGGGCGGTGAGAGGGAGGGTGTGCGGGATGCTCTATCCCTCCCCCGCTCTGCAGGAGCTGACACACGGGGCGACGGGGGACTCTGCCTGGAGGCAGCGGCTCTCCTGGATCTCTGCGGTGGTGGGGAGGTTCCGCTGGGCCCGGGACGGTGATCTGCGCCGGGACATGGAAGTCCCCCTGGCCCCAGCAGACGGAGGGCGAACCATCTTGGCCGCCGGTGCCGGGGGCGCACGTGTCCCACGCGCGCCGGTGATCTGGCGGGTGGTGGGCCTTGCGGGACCGCTGGTGGTGTGAACGCTGACGGGAGAGGAGTCAGGCCTGAAGCGCTCCGGGGGGCGAGCCCGTCGCGCCGGCCGTGAAGGCAGAGGAGATGCCGGGGAAGAGGGGGATAAGGCGGCCTGCAGCTGCGCACGCAGCCAATCCTGGCCGTGCTCAGCTGCTGCCGCCCGCATGATGTCCTGGATGTGGGACATTACCTTCTTCCTCTGCCGACGCGCTGATCCGTTCAAATCCCTGGCGTCGTGGCAAGAGGAAGAAGGGGCCGTCCCAGCCTCCTTTTAAGCCCGGGAGACTGCGGCTCCCGCGAGATCTTCGGCGCGGGCCTAAGCCCCGCCCCTTTAACTCCGTCGCTCCGGTCCCCCTCATCATGACAGGCCTCCGTTACCGGCTCCGCCTCCTGTCCACTTCGGCCCTAACTTTCACACAGTGATGTCATAGTACAGGGATAATACACACAGTGATGTCACAGTACAGGTATAATACACACAGTGATGTCACAGTACAGGGATAATACACAGTGATGGCACAGTACAGGGATAATACACACAGTGATGTCACAGTACAGGGATAATACACACAGTGATGTCACAGTACAGGGATAATACACACAGTGGTGTCACAGTACAGGGATACTACACACAGTGATGTCACAGTACAGGTATAATACACACAGTGATGTCACAGTACAGGGATAATACACACAGTGATGTCACAGTACAGGGATAATACACACAGTGATGTTACAGTACAGGGATAATACACACAGTGATGTCACAGTACAGGTATAATACACACAGTGATGTCACAGTACAGGGATAATACACACAGTGATGTCACAGTACAGGGATAATACATGCAGTGATGTCACAATACAGGGATAATACACACAGTGATATCACAGTACAGGGATAATACACACAGTGATGTCACAGTACAGGGATAATACACACAGTGATGTCACAGTACAGGGATAATACACACAGTGATATCACAGTACAGGGATAATACACACAGTGATATCACAGTACAGGGATAATATACACAGTGATGTCATAGTACAGGGATAATACACACAGTGATGTCACAGTACAGGGATAATACACACAGTGATGTCACAGTACAGAGATAATACACACAGTGATGTCACAGTACAGGGATAATACACACAGTGATGTCACAGTACAGAGATAATACACCCAGTGATGTCACAGTACAGGGATAATACACACAGTGATGTCACAGTACAGGGATAATACACACAGTTTAAAGTTTCTGGGACAGTTGGATGAGTGGGGCACCATGTAAAGTTCCAGATGTGGCGTCACCCAGCTTTTGCGGACCCCTGACAGGCAGAGGAGCAGGATACAGTACAAGGCGTATGGTGACATGTGAGGCGAGCCGGCTGACGGCCAGGACTTATGTAAAGTCATTGGGATCTTATTAACGCTCCTCTGATGTCTAGACGCCAGGATCTCTACAGGGACACAGGTTGGCAAGGGCAGCGGGCAGAGCGGGCGGTGCAGGTCAGTAGGCAAAGCTGGATTATATAACACAGTGACGTAACGTCCGCACACTTCCTCTCACCCTTGAGTCACAGACATGGAAGCCGATAATCACCTGATAATTGCTGATTACTGATCCCATATTAGCAGACGCATGGGATACAGTCATTATTGTAATTACACAATGATTTACCTGCAATACAGAGTCGCCTCCTCCCCCGACACCAAGTCCAGTATTAGGGTGATGTCACACATGACGTTTTGAACCCGCTTTTGGTCCGTTTTCAAGCAGTCTGTTAAAAAAATGCATGCGTTGGTAAAACCTGTAAAAAACTTATTTTTTTTTCGAAAAACGCATGTGTTTTTTAACGGACTGTTTAAAAATGGACCAAAAATGGGTTCAAAACACCATGGGGGTCATTTACTAAGGGCCCAATTCGCGTTTTCCCGACGTGTTACCCGAATATTTCCGATTTGCGCCGATTGTACCTGAATTGCCCCGGGATTTTGGCGCACGCGATCGGATTGTGGCGCATCGGCACTGGCATGCACGCGACGGAAATCGGGGGGCGTGGCCGAACGAAAACCCGACGGATTCGGAAAAACCGCTGCATTTAAGAAAAAAAATGTGTCGCGAAAATTACACTTACCTTCACCAGGTATAGGTCGGTGAATTTCAGGGCATTCCAGCGCGCCTCCGGGGAACTTCAGCGCAGCAGTGCCACCTGGTGGACGGCGGAGGAACTACCTTAGTGAATCCCGTCCGGACCCGAATCCACCGCAGAGAATGCGCCGCTGGATCGCGAACGGACCGGGTAAGTAAATCTGCCCCCATGTGTGGCATCACTCTAAGGGGGAAGACACACGTTGCGTTTTTAGGCCGTTTTTGGGCCGTTTTTACTAAGTGCGTTTTCAGATCTTAAAAAACACATGCGCTAAAAAATGCATGCGTTTTTAAAAACGCATCCGTTTTTGTCCGTTTTTATTTGCATAAATTCGGAAAACCGGACAAAAACGCATGCGTTTTTTACGATCTGAAAACGCACTTAGTAAAAACGGCCTAAAAACGCCATGTGTGTCACCCTAAGCCAAGAGAGAGCCTCAGGGCGCGTTCACACGTTGCGTTTTGGTCGCGTTTTCATTGCGTTTGAAACGCATATACAACAGCTGATGAGAGGTGATTTGCCTAATTACATTACCATTTACGTTTGTAAACGCAATGTTAATGTATGCGTTAACACCGCGTTTACGATGTGTTTTGTAAACGGAAATGTTAACAGTGATGCAATTAGGCAAATCACCCCTCCTCAGCTGTTGTATATGCGTTTCAAACGCAATGAAAACGCAGGTCAAAACGCAACGTGTGAACGCGCCCTGATGTCTATGCTCTGTGATATCACAATGAAAGGAAACCATCAGCAGGTGTGACCATGAAGGCTGCCCCCAGTGTTAGGTATTCATAGCTCCCAACCGTCCCGATTTTGCCGGGAAAGTCCCGTTTTTCTTACCTCTGCCCCGCGTCACGGGCAGCTATGAGATTGTCACGGATTTTCCCCCCAGGTCCCGCTGTGTCCCGGCGCTGTGTCCGCATAGTACCGTAAATACTTTGAAAGCCTGAACTCACAGTACAGAATGGCTTCTACAGACATCGGGCAGGGAATCCTTTTCAGAGAAGTGTCGGGTTAGCGGAGAGCAGGGACCACGTCATCAGCTTCAGATCAGCATCTGTCCATATATGGTCACTGCATCTCCTAGGGTTCCCCAGAGCAGACATCGGGCAGGGAATCCTTTTCAAGAAGTGTTGGCTTAGCTGAGAGAGCAGGGACCACGTCATCAGGTCAGATCAGCATCTGTCCATATATGGTCTCCAGGGCTTCCCCAGACACAAGCTCTTTATATAATTAAATTACATAAAGTTTTGCCCAGGCTGAGATTCGAGCCTGGGACCCTCTACACTATAAACAGAAGCCTTAACTAACTTGAGCTATAAGCCCAATGATACAGAGCTGAGGATTTCTGGTAACTAAGAATTGTTATCTGCCACTGTTACATTGTGACAGGGATCTTCTCAGAGATTATTTATGTTAATTATTGAAACTATTATTATTATTATAAATTTTATTATTTTTATTATTATGGAGATGATTATTAATAATAGTAAAAATAATAATAATCATCTCAATAATCTCCATAATAATAATAATAATAATCTCAATAATTACAATAATCTCTGAGAAGATCCCTCCCTATATACCAAGGCAGTAAATCTGTGTCACAGTGTAACAGTAGTAATAGTTCTTAGTTACCAAAATTCTACACCTTGTTAATCACAGAGGTTATAGCTCAGTTAGTTGAGATGCTGTGTCATTATTGTACATGGACACTGCAGGTTCTGGGTTCAAATCCCAATGAGGATAATTTTTAAAATATTTTTTTATTGAGATGATTTTTATTATTATAATATGGCTAAAATTTGGGCGTGGTCAGGGAGTGATTGGGGGTGTGGCTTAGGGGGATCGCCGCAGTACGCTACGCTTGCCGCCATTTTGTCCCTCTTTCCCTTTCATAAATGTTGGGAGGTATGGGTATTGCCCCTGGAGAGATGTGTAATCAGACCTTTGTGCATCTTGTTAGGAGCAGCAGGACTGTGATATATGGATTTATATTCCAGGGTTGAATATCCTCACACTGCTGTGCTCTTAGTTCTGTTCATTGAGCTATCCCCTCTGCTTTGACTGCAATTGGAAGTTATATTATTAGAGGAATGATCCCAGAGTATTGTCATCATTAAAATGTACAAGGAGCAGACTGTGAGGACTTATCATCTAAAAATTAAGAGGGAAGACGAGGAGCGGCCAGAGATCTCTCCCCCTACAGGAATAAATGAGGATATTCATAGCTGATGATAAACCTACGGTAATAATAAGCATGAAATATTTGCCTGACTACATAACTGTTAACATTTTGTTTACAAACACATGCATTAATGCATTTGTTAAAAATGTGTTAACACATGTATTTAGTAAATGCAATGTTAACAGTTATGCAATCAGGTAAATCTCCTCTTCTCAGCTGTTAAAGCTTGAAGCGGTTATGCTTTACTGTCACGTGCAAACGCACCCTACTGGTGATGTCACACAGTGCGTTTTCAGATCGTAAAATATGCGTGTGTTAAAAACGTATCTGTTTTTTAAAAACTCATGCATTTTTTAAAAACGCATCCGTTTTTAATTGCGCAAATTCGGAAAACCGGACAAAAACGCTTGCCATCTAAAAACGTTTTTGGGCCGTTTTAAGCAGTCCATTAAAAAATTTATGCATTAAAAAACACATCTGTTTTTGACAGGTTTGACCAATTATCTTAATTAAAACTGGTCAAAAACGGATGCATTTTCAAAAAAACGTTTTTTAACGCATGCGGTTTTTAACGGACTGCTTAAAAACGGCTGAAAAACGGGTTCAAAACGCGTCGTGTGCCATCACCCTGACATAACATAAATCACAAAAACAACAGAAAATAACCTCACACTTAGGGCGCATTCACACTGCCGTTGTCTGCTGTACCGTAGCACAACGGGCACACGGCCGCGCCGGGGAGAGGTGGAAGAGGTGAGCGCTGCTCAGACCAGCCCCTCTCCATAGAGATATATGGCGCACCACATTTCCTATCTTTTCATGGCTACGGAACGATACGGTGCCGCACATATATGGCACCGCGCGCCCATTGCCGGCCTATTGGGGAAGTATATGCGAGATATATACGTCGCCTGAACAGCCATGTGAACAAGGCCTGACACATAATATACACAATAGGAACAGCAAACAACACTCGCTGAGATCAACTAAAAACGGACCCTGCCGGTCCAATGCCAGGAAAAAATAACAGAAATAATCAATATAAAGAACATAATAATGACAACATAATTTTTTTCCTCCCATCCTCTTTCTTGCAAGAAAGTCTGCGAGCCCAACATCACTGCATGGTCACAAAACAAAAATCTACTGTGCAGCTTCAGCCCAACACCAGGAGAGGAGATGACAGACTAAGGGACACTAAAGGAGAACCCCCTCCAAAGGAGAGAGGCCCTCCCCGTGCCCAGCCTCTCATACTCCAGAGAGCGCACCTTCACCAGGTCACCCAGAATGTTCCTAACCACCTCATCCACCGGGAGGATTTTACGCTGCGTCGATACTAAACACCGTGCGTTCCACGTGTGGTACCTGACCACTACACTAACTAGAAATAACGTGCAGCGATCCCGGCCACCCAGGCCTCTGAATGCACCATAGGCCCACTCCGCATAGGAGAGACCGGCCAACCCGGGCCAATGGATGGAAGCGCCCACCCGGTTGTACACCTCTGTGTTAAAGGGGCACTGAAGCAGGAAGTGGTCCATGCTCTCCAGCAGACCACCGCACTCCTCCCGGGGACAACCCCTTTCCTCAGAGCTCCTACACTTCAGATTGTCCCTCACACACAGCTTTCCATGGAAGCAGCGCCAAGTCACGTCCCAAAACTTCAAGGGGATCCTGATGGAATTCAATAAACTCAAACCCACCCCCAGATCCCGACTTGGGCAATCCCTGAGGGCCAGAGGCTTCTGGAAATGGGCAAACAGAACCCTCTTATTGAGGAGTTTCCTCGACATGGTCTTAATCTCCCACATTCCAAGACCCCACCGGCGAATCACCTTCAGAACCGGGGTAGCGTAAGCCGGAAGATGCCCATGCGGTGTGCCATTCCTGGAAGAAAGGCCGAAACCATCCCCTGCAGGAGTATACCCACGGAGGAGCCCTCTCTTTCCAGAGGTTTGCTACATTGATCTTAAGAAAGGTATTCACTAGGAACACCACAGGGTTGACCATACACAACCCTCCTTGTCTCCTCGTGCGGTAAGTAACCTCCCTCTTGATTAGGTTCAGCCTATTCCCCCATAACAGCTGGAAGAACAGACTGTAGACCCAAGTCCAGAGGGGTTCTGGCAACATGCACACACTGCCCAGATAAATCAGCAACGGGAGCAGGTAGGTTTTGATCAGATTAACCCTTTCTCTGAGGGTCAAAGACCAACCCTTCCACTCGTCCACCCTCTGAGCGGCGATCTTAAGCCTGCCGTCCCAGTTTTGCATGGGGTAATCCCCCGGGCCAAATTCGAAATCTTGGACTCAGAAGCCTCTGAGTAGCGGTCAACCTCTGACATCACCCATTACGCCACTCCTCCCAGGGACACAAAAAGGGTGACATCATCGGCATAAACTACCACTCTAAGAGTGGCTTCGGGTGCCGCCTGGTCCATCCCGACTCCCCCAATGGCCACTATCAACCCTCCCAAGGAATGAGGACAGAAGACAACCCTGGCGAACACCAGACACAACCTCAAAAGAGCGGCCAATCCAACCGTTCACAAAAGGGAAACTCTCTGTCCCTTTATACAAAACTTTCAGCCAACTAACAAACCCGCCCAGCAGGCCATACCTCAGAAGGATAGACCAGAGGTACTCGTGGTTAACCCGATCAAACGCTTTTGCCTGATCCAAGGACAGCAAGTACCCCTTCCAGTTACCAGCCCTGCCCTGCTCCACTGCCTCCCGGACACAAAGCACAGCACTAAATGTACTGCGGCCTGGAACAGAGCAGTGCTGGGTCCCCGAAAGGAGCCGGGGCGCAAACTGCACCAGCCGATTAAACAGCACCTTTGCCAAAACCTTTCTGTCCGTATTGAGAAGCGCTATGGGACGCCAGTTCTCAATACGAGATCGGTCCTTACCCTTTGACAGAATGATCAGGGCAGACCTCCTCATTGACTTCGGCAGAGCGCCCGAGGAAAGACACTCATTGAATACCTCAGTCAAGAGGGGAACCAAGGCGTCCTTAAAGGTCTTATAAAACTCAGATGTTAAGCCATCCGGACCTGGCGATTTCTTGAAGGCGAGCCCTTCAATCGCCCGTCTGACTTCCTCTTCCCTGATCACTTCGGTCAAAACATCAAGAGAGGGGTCTACTCCTGGCTCAGGGACAGTTTCTGCCAGGAAAGCCGACATCACATCCCGATCTAGATCCTTCCTGCCCAAGAGGTGTGAGTAGAAGGATCTGACGACCTCCAGGATCCCCGATCTGGACCTTTTCAGGGATCCCGTACTGTCAACCAGTCCCGTGACAACTTTACCATTCACTGACATCTTGCAGTTTCTGTAAGGGTCGGGCGAGCGGTATTTCCCGTAATCCCTCTCAAAAACCAAAGATGCGTGTCTATCGTACTGACACCTCTTCAGCAAGGATTTCACTCTGGAGATGTCCTCAAGACTACCTCCAGTCGAGACGAGATGCTCGAGTTTCCTCCTCAGGCCCTGATACAGGCGGTACCTGTCCAGGCTCCTGAGGCTCGAGAGCTGGCGGAAGAATCTCGCCACCCTTTTCTTGAGCATCTCCCACCACTCTGACTTACTGCTACAAAGGCCCAGCAATGGTACCTGGCTCTGAAGAAAGTCCTCAAAGGTTTGTCTTGCCTCAAAATTAGACAGTGGTCGGAGAATTCCACCTCAACAACGGACACTGCTGAAGAAATGGCTTCCTCCTTTAAATAAAACCTGTCTATTCTAGACCTGCAGCTACCCCTATAATAGGTGAACCCCGCGTGGCCTGGGGTGTGCCGGATGTGGACATTCACCAGGCGAGCCTCACTGGCTATGCTATTAAGAGCGACGCTATCATAAGTCAGCTTGTCTCTGGAACCTCCCCTATCCTGGGACCTCGTGACCGCATTGAAGTCCCCTCCAAAGACCACCTGCCGACTTGTAAAAAGGTAGGGCTTGATCCTCATAAAGAGACACTTCCTGTCCCACTTGGACTGGGGACCATAGATGTTAATAAGACGAAGTTCTTGTCCCTTCATGAGGACATCCAGGATCAGGCACCTCCCCATTTCTAACTCAATAACTCGTCGGCATTCTACCGGTGCGTTAAAAAGGACCACCACTCCGCTATACGGCTCGGCCGCAAGAGACCAATAGGAAGGCCCGTGTCTCCATTCCCTCTTAGCTTTATACACGGCCGCCAAATCTGGCAGCCTGGTCTCACCGGCATAGCTCTTAACAGGGGCCGCCACTTGGGGAGAAACTGGACCAACCCCTGCACCCACCATATTACTGTTACCCACCACCATGTTACACTCAGCTGGACCACCTGTACCAACAGTCACTTCATCACTCACTCCCAAAGCTGGTAATGGATTTGCAACATTCACTCCACTTGCATTCTGGTTTCTGAGTTACCTTTGCACTAGTCAGTGTACAGCCATACGGTCCACATAGTAGGATCCTGTGGATCGTGTCAATGCTGCCAGTCAGTAGAATTATGATTTCAGCTGTGGAGTATTTCTTTATATAATAAATGGGAAATTCTACACTTGTAGATCTCCACACTAGATAAATGTAGATGTATTCATAGGGGACAGTTATCTCTTTTCCATCATTTCCTCCAAGTCCGTCCTGTTCTCTGTAGATCCGGGACGTCTCTGCCTGTGAATGGGGTGACAGCTGGCTATATGCGGAGGACCCTGTGCTGCCCCGATTCATTCAGTGAGATCCCTGCTATTGGGGTTGTTTAAGGACACGGGGGGGTCGGGAGCCGCTCGCTCTGATGGATGTTCCTGTAAAGTCATTTATTTTGCCCCTTTACTTCAGGTTGGGAACAATGGGCGTCCTCTGGCCCTGCGTCAAATATTAACAGAGTGTCTCTGTGGCTTCCCTCCTGCACACGCATGCATCTATACATTGCATCTCCATGGTCAAGGACAGGAAGGAAGCGACGCGCGGCGCGGCCCTGGAGGGGTTGTCATGGGCTCGGGCCACTCGTCCCTCTCCTTCCCCCCCGACTCGGTTCCCACAGTTCCAGCATAATCCTTGGGTCATTAATTAAAGTGTCAATGACTTCTTCAGCTAAGACTCTTATTGTCTCTGATCTTCAAACCCCGAATCCAGAATATGTGAGCGGCCCTGGAATCTGCAAAAATAAAGGGAAAAAAGCCTCTGACCCACAAAGGAGCCGTCGCAGGTTATTCTACTGCTTATTTTCGGAGGAAGGGAAGGAATGACCCTCAACAAATTACAGCAAATCTACTAATAACCTTGAGAATGCTCCTGAATAGCTGCATGTCTCTAGTCACATCCAGAGCTGCATTCAGAAATCTTTTTAGGACCCACGGCTGCTGCTTGATGCTCAAAATGTTCTTCTATCACAGATGAATTATGAAGAATGAAAGGGGCTGGTGTCGGGGGCTATACCAGAAAGTCAATGGTTCTAATAATAATAACAACGCTTACTCTGGGGGTCCGGTCTCCTCTGGTCGCTATTGCCAAGGAGGGGATAAACTGCTGCCCACAGCCACTTATCTCCTGGCTGAGTATTAAGCGCTTTAAACTCCAGTCTTCCTTCTCCACATCAAACACCAGGGGGCGGTAGATCCTTCCTAGTGATCAGTTTAGGATCAGACCTTGTAGGTCTTTGCGGGGGTCCCCAAGCTTGTGCCAAGACCGGTCACATGCATTGGTTTATGTGTCGTGGAGTGGGCATTGAAAGCTACATCATCACATACAAGGCAGCAGAATGTAGAGCATCACCAAAGCTGCAGTCATGCGAATGCAGCTCTGGATGTGACTAGAGAAATGATGGAATTGGCAGTGTATCTAGGAACGCTTACAGATGATTCTGTGATATAACGGATTAATATCGGAGCTTTGTGACATCATCACATCTGAACAGTTTAACCCCTTTGACGCTGCGGGAGGCTTCAGCCCCAGAGACTTTCAGTCTGTGGGATTTATGCTCGTGGGGTAATAAATATAAGTAAAGGTGCGGGAGTTGCTCTATAAAAGGCGCCTGTCGGCAGACCACACTCCTCTGTAAATGTCTCCCCCCCAAGCTGGTACAGCAGAGACCACCACAAAGCCCCCCATAAACCGCACCATCCACACATTATAAAAACCAGGCACCAACTGAGACAAAACCCCCAATGTCTGTATACGAGGGGGACGTGTTAACGGCAGCAGTAAAACCCACCACATCATTAACTGCAGCCCCTATAAGTCACACAGTCCCCTCAAGGCTCGGGGGTCTCAGCGCCTTCTGTTTCCCTCCCAGATCTGTAGGTGCAGGTTTTATGTAGGTGCAGAGAACACTTAAAGGGACAGCGGCCAGAATCTGTACGTCCATGCCTTCAACATGGCCACCACTAATGATAACTCAGTCTTGCAGGCAGTGTTAGGTATTGAATGCATATGTAGCTTCCTCAAGTGCACAAAGAGGTGAGGGACGGACTCACACTGCTGTGCTCTGTGCTCTCTGCAGCCAGTATTATGTACAGTCCGCAGAGAGAGGTTTAATCAGACCATTGTGTATGTTGTTAGCAGCAGCAGGACTGTGATATATAGATTTATATTTTACTATTGTAGTATGTTCAGGGGCTCTGGAGCATGTCCTCACACTGCTGTGCTCTGTGCTCTCTGCAGCAAGTGTTATGTATTGTCCCTGGAGCGATGTGTAATCAGACCTCACACTGCTGTGCTCTGTGCTCTCTGCAGCCAGTGTTATGTATTGTACCTGGAGAGATGTGTAATCAGACCTTACACTGCTGTGCTCTGTGCTCTCTGCAGCCAGTGTTATGTATTGTCCCTGGAGAGATGTGTAATCAGACCTCACACTGCTGTGCCCTGTGCTCTCTGCAGCCAGTGTTATGTATTGTCCCTGGAGAGATGTGTAATCAGACCTCACACTGCTGTGCTCTCTGCTCTCTACAGCCAGTGTTATGTATTGTCCCTGGGGAGATGTGTAATCAGACCTCACACTGCTGTGCTCTGTGCTCTCTGCAGCCAGTGTTGTGTATTGTCCCTGGAGAGATGTGTAATCATACCTCACACTGCTGTGCTCTGTGCTCTCTGCAGCCAATGTTATGTACAGGATAGATGCATAATCAGACCTTTGTGTATGTTGCTAGTAACCGCAGGACTGTGAAATACGGATTCATATTCGGGGATTGTAGCTTCTCCAAGTGCACTGGGGTCCTGTCCTCGCATGCAGGGCAGTTTCTAGGTCCTTTAGCATACAGGGAAAATGTCAAAATTTGCAAGCCCTCCCCACCCCCACAGTTATGTTGAAAGCTCAGAACCTTATAATATTATTTTCATATAGTTAGTAAGGTGAAAAAACACACATGTCCATCAATTTGCACCTCAGCTGCTGCAGAGCCTCATACCTGCCTCAGCTGCTGCAAAACATCATAATACACACCTCATCTTCCTTTTCCTAGTTTGGAAAACATATTTGCATAAACATAATTTCCCGGAAGAACACACAGAAACATCCACTGAGACTAATGCATACATGGATACACACTTGCACAAACATGCAGACACAAGCATGCTGACACATATGCACACACATGCAGACACACTCATGCTGACACACACGTACACACATGCAGACATACACATGCAGACATACACATGCAGACATACACATGCAGACATGCATGCTGACACACATGTACACACATGCAGACACAAGCATGCTGACACACATGCACACACACATGTACATACACACACTCATGCTGAGACATGCACACACATATGCAGACATATGCATCCTGACACACATGCACACACACATGCACATACACACATGCAGACATAGGCATCCTGACACATATGCAGACACGCTCATGCTGGCACACATGCAGACACATATGCAGACACACATGCACATACACACACTCATGCTGACACATGCACACACACATGCAGACATAGGCATCCTGACACACATGCAGGCACGCTCATGCTGGCACACATGCAGACACACGCATGCACTTCAGCACACTTTTATGTGTTTAATAAAGATTATGTACATTTATTTTCACACATCTCGTATATACTTACCCACAGTGAAGTCTATCATGCAGTGCCCCCAGAAGGCAGCGGGTTACACACAGATCACTCCTCTCTTTCTGTGTAGTCTGAGGTCCTGAAGAGGAGAGGGAGAGCAGGCTGTGCCGCAGCAGCTGTGCCAGTACCCCGACATCGGGCACCCCGGGCGATTGCACACCCCACTGTTGCCTAAAAAGTCCTTGTCTGTGCTATTTGCATAGATCTGCTCCCCAGTCCCTCCCATCTGCTGCAGATGTTAACCAAAATTCTGCAGAGAGCACAGAGCGCAGCAGTGTGATGAAATACTCTTGTCGTACTTGGAGAAACAACAATCCTAGAATATAAATCCATATTTCACAGTCCTGCATCTAGTAAAATCTGTTACAGGATTACAGGTAGCATATGGGGCGGCGTCTCGGCCCCTGATTTATTGTATCCTTATTACATATTTGTTAATCGCCTCTTTTATGACTTTTACACCAGGGCCAGGGGATGGACTCTTTCCTATATCTGGAGAAAATAAGCAGGCACTGACTCTCCCGCTTGCTCTGGCTGTGCATGTCAGACGTATTGTAAGCAAGCGCTGACCCCACTGCCTCCGAAATGCTTCATGTAAGTAAAAGTTTACACACTGTCAGCAGATGATGGCGTTTGGCAGCGGTACAGATCCCCCAACGTGGTAACATATGATAAGACCCCCAGAATGTGGCAGCACAGTGCCGGCTATGGAGGGGTGAAGGATGAAAGTGGAGAGAGTGCCAGGGCCAACAGAGAAGGCAAGATCCATCCTGCGACATGAACAGTCACCGTAATACAGCATGAAGAGTGTAACATTCCTTACATGCCACACAAAGGCCCTGCCACACGACCACTACCCAACATGTGAGGGCACCGCAGAGACCCTACAGCAGTGATGAAGAACCTTTTAGAGATCGAGTGCCCAAAATGAGACCCCAAAAACATTAGCTTTTCCCAAAGTGCCAACAAGGCAATTTAGGCAGCAACAAACTTATTGCTACCAGAATTTTGGAGCTCCAATCCGACCCCGTCCACACCTTTTCACTATTCAGACAGGACCAGGCAGCACAGGATGGGTCACTTTAAATAGCAGGGCACTACTTGGACTGTCTGAGACTGGAGGAAGATGCCATGTCTGCCAAACTCGGTGCCTGGGAGACAACCCGTGTGTCTCCGAGTGCCATCTCGCCACAACTTCCCTACAAGATCAGTACAGGATAAGTAATGTCTTTGTTTATTTGTTTAGGATGTGATAATCGGTTGGGTGGGGGTTGTGGTATTTGGTGTTTATTCATTTCGGTGTATTTTAAGTTATTGGGGCAGATTTACTTACCCGGCCCATTCGCGATCCAGCGGCGCGTTCTCTGCGGTGGATTCGGGTCCGGCCAGGATTCACTAAGGTAGTTCCTCCGATGTCCACCAGGTGGCGCTGCTGCGCTGAAGAGCATCGGGACGCACTGGAATACACCGAGCCGGGCTGAGTGAAGATAAGTGCAATTTTCGCAACACATTTTTTTAAAAAAATGCGGCGATGCACCACAATCTGATCGCGTGCGCCAAAATCCCGGGGCAATTCAGGGAAAATAGACGCAAATCGGAAATATTCGGGTAACACGACGGGAAAACGCGAATCGGGCCCTTAGTAAGTGACCCCGTTGTTTTTGCTAGGTGTGAATGTGGCTGGACCAGCAGGTAAGATATTGTATATATTTAGTATATTATATTTGGTTTGTATTGTTATGTTTTTTACTTTTATATAAAATAAAAGATCTACAGGATGTAACTCAGGATCAGTACAGGATAAATAATGTCATGTATGTACACAGTGACTGCACCAGCAGCAGAATAGTGAGTGCAGCTCTGGGGTATAATACAGGATGTAACTCAGGATCAGTACAGGATAAATAATGTCATGTATGTACACAGTGACTGCACCAGCAGCAGAATAGTGAGTGCAGCTCTGGGGTATAATACAGGATGTAACTCAGGATCAGTACAGGATAAATAATGTCATGTATGTACACAGTGACTGCACCAGCAGCAGAATAGTGAGTGCAGCTCTGGGGTATAATACAGGGTGTAACTCAGGATCAGTACAGGATAAGTAATGTCATGTATGTACACAGTGACTGCACCAGCAGCAGAATAGTGAGTGCAGCTCTGGAGTATAATACAGGATGTAACTCAGGATCAGTACAGGATAAGTAATGTCATGTATGTACACAGTGACTGCACCAGCAGCAGAATAGTGAGTGCAGCTCTGGAGTATAATACAGGATGTAACTAAGGATCAGTACAGGATAAGTAATGTCATGTATGTACACAGTGACTGCACCAGTAGCAGAATAGTGAGTGCAGCTCTGGAGTATAATACTGGATGTAACTCAGGATCAGTACAGGATAAGTAATGTCATGTATGTACACAGTGACTACACCAGCAGCAGAATAGTGAGTGCAGCTCTGGGGTATAATACAGGATGTAACTCCGGATCAGTACAGGATAAGTAATGTCATGTATGTGCACAGTGACTGCACCAGCAGCAGAATAGTGAGTGCAGCTCTGGGGTATAATACAGGATGTAACTCAGGATCAGTACAGGATAAATAATGTCATGTATGTACACAGTGACTGCACCAGCAGCAGAATAGTGAGTGCAGCTCTGGGGTATAATACAGGGTGTAACTCAGGATCAGTACAGGATAAGTAATGTCATGTATGTACACAGTGACTGCACCAGCAGCAGAATAGTGAGTGCAGCTCTGGAGTATAATACAGGATGTAACTCAGGATCAGTACAGGATAAGTAATGTCATGTATGTACACAGTGACTGCACCAGCAGCAGAATAGTGAGTGCAGCTCTGGAGTATAATACAGGATGTAACTAAGGATCAGTACAGGATAAGTAATGTCATGTATGTACACAGTGACTGCACCAGTAGCAGAATAGTGAGTGCAGCTCTGGAGTATAATACTGGATGTAACTCAGGATCAGTACAGGATAAGTAATGTCATGTATGTACACAGTGACTACACCAGCAGCAGAATAGTGAGTGCAGCTCTGGGGTATAATACAGGATGTAACTCCGGATCAGTACAGGATAAGTAATGTCATGTATGTGCACAGTGACTGCACCAGCAGCAGAATAGTGAGTGCAGCTCTGGAGTATAATACAGGATGTAACTCAGGATCAGTACAGGATAAGTAATGTCATGTATGTACACAGTGACTGCACCAGCAGCAGAATAGTGAGTGCAGCTCTGGGGTATAATACAGGATGTAACTCAGGATCAGTACAGGATAAGTAATGTCATGTATGTACACAGTGGGAGACATGTATAATAAGTCATAAGTCCGGTTTTGTCCGTCTGTTTTTGGGGATTTTTCTTGGCTTTTCTGCTGTATCAGTGGTTTTTCCTTGTTGATACATGTGGCATTTGGTCTTTAGTGAAATTGTGACTTTTTAAAACAAAAGTTGCAAAAAGTCTCCAAAAGTCGCAACCAGCTCTAAGCTCATATGTGCACCTGGTCAGGGACAATCTTAGATTTGCGCCTAAATTTGCAACTTTTTGGAAAAAAAAACCCCGCAACTTTGGCATCAGGAATTGGCAAACACTGCAGGAAACTAGACAATGGTGATCTTTGAAAGGAGAGAGTTTGAGGTGCAAAAAAAAGTCGTAAATGAGCACAAGAACCATGAAAAGTCTCAAAAATTAAAGGAAAAGGCAAACCAAAAGTTTCATACATGTGCCCCACTGTGTCTCACATTTACTAAGAACAGTGCAGTGTGTACTATGTGCAGTTCCCTGTGTAGTGTGCAGGGGGCGCCAGATTTCAGATTTCTCGCACCCGTTATTCAAAAAATTTGTGTCACATGAAGATTAGCGCAGCCGCGACACAAAATACCTTTGAATAGTGAGTGCAGCTGTGGAGTATGGTCAGGTGTCTTTGCCCTGTGGTCTCCAGTATTCGCTGTAGACTCTGTAGTGGTAGATTTGGAGGTTTGCACTTTGTTTCTAGAATTTCAGTCGCTCAGCAGGGAGTATCACACATAAGGATTGGATACAGTCGCTCAGCAGGGAGTATCACACATAAGGATTGGATACAGTCGCTCAGCAGGGAGTATCACACATAAGGATTGGATACAGTCGCTCAGCAGGGAGTATCACACATAAGGATTGGATACAGTCGCTCAGCAGGGAGTATCACACATAAGGATTGGATACAGTCGCTCAGCAGGGAGTATCACACATAAGGATTGGATACAGTCGCTCAGCAGGCAGTATCACACATAAGGATTGGATACAGTCGCTCAGCACGGAGTATCACACATAAGGATTGGATACAGTCGCTCGGCAGGCAGTATCACACATAAGGATTGGATACAGTCGCTCGACAGACAGTATCACACATAAGGATTGGATACAGTCGCTCAGCAGGGATAATTACACATAAGGATTGGATACAGTCGCTCGGCAGGCAGTATCACACATAAGGATTGGATACAGTCGCTCGGCAGGCAGTATCACACATAAGGATTGGATACAGTCGCTCAGCACGGAGTATCACACATAAGGATTGGATACAGTCGCTCGGCAGGCAGTATCACACATAAGGATTGGATACAGTTGCTCGGCAGGGCGTATCACATATAAGGATTGGATATAGTTGCTCAGCACGGAGTATCACACATAAGGATTGGATACAGTCGCTCAGCAGGGAGTATCACACATAAGGATTGGATACAGTCGCTCAGCAGGGAGTATCACACATAAGGATTGGATACAGTCGCTCAGCAGGGAGTATCACACATATGGATTGGATACAGTCGCTCAGCGGGGATAATTTTACACATAAGGATTGGATACAGTCGCTCAGCAGGGCGTATCACACATAAGGATTGGATACAGTCGCTCAGCAGGGAGTATCACACATAAGGATTGGATACAGTCGCTCAGCAGGGAGTATCACACATAAGGATTGGATACAGTCGCTCAGCAGGGCGTATCACACATAAGGATTGGATACAGTCGCTCAGCGGGGATAATTACACATAAGGATTGGATACAGTCGCTCAGCAGGGATAATTACACATAAGGATTGGATACAGTCGCTCAGCAGGGCGTATCACACATAAGGATTGGATACAGTCGCTCGGCAGGCAGTATCACACATAAGGATTGGATACAGTCGCTCAGCACGGAGTATCACACATAAGGATTGGATACAGTCGCTCAGCGGGGATAATTACACATAAGGATTGGATACAGTCGCTCAGCGGGGATAATTACACATAAGGATTGGATACAGTCGCTCAGCAGGGCGTATCACACATAAGGATTGGATACAGTCGCTCAGCGGGGATAATTACACATAAGGATTGGATACAGTCGCTCAGCAGGGCGTATCACACATAAGGATTGGATACAGTCGCTCAGCAGGGATAATTACACATAAGGATTGGATACAGTCGCTCAGCAGGGAGTATCACACATAAGGATTGGATACAGTCGCTCAGCAGGGCGTATCACACATAAGGATTGGATACAGTCGCTCAGCAGCCAGTGTTTACATGGCGTTCTCGCGGTGTTGCTTCTGGTACACTTGCAGCCTATGTTTGGGGTCTGCCTTTGTTTGTGGGGGGTGGGAGAGGTTGTGTACACTTCCGACAAGCAGCTCATTAAAGCGCCAGGACTATTTTTGGGGAGAGACCTTAGAAAACAAGTTGTATTTTTGGAGTGGCCGCCCTATTGACGCTGCTAATCAGAGTGGAAAACTGCGCTGTTTGTTTCGCTTGCCTGCCGCCGGACACAGAGGACGAATTCAGGGCATGAAATTGTCGTCCAGGATGCTGTGACAACCTTCTGTGACTTGACTCTGACCTCTGACCCCGCAGTGAATAGCGCACAGAAGAACTGTGCCATTCCCTCCAGTGGCCCGGCCCGCCTTACCCTGCGAGCCGCCAGGACCTGCCCTGCTTAGGGGGGACACTTGTGTCCCTTGTTTATTCCCAGGCTTCCCCTTCTATGAACACTCTCCTGGACTCAGAGGATCATTGTATACTGATGAGATGTGACAGGAGGAGGGAAGGGAGCTGCGCCATGTACACTGATACGTGGGAGAAAAGATGCTCTTAGAGGGATCTGTCCTCAGGTGCAGGACCGACACCAGGACGTTCATCCCCCACATTCCCTGCGCACATTAGGGATTTTTAAAAGAGCAGTAAACATAGTCATATAAGAAAAAACCCGAAACTACAACATAACTAAATGTATTACATGGGATTAGCTACATAACAATTCTTACAAGATAGATACACAACAGATACTACACACATACACAACCCAAACAAAATGACTACATAGATGACGAACCAGAATAAATATTAGTAGAGAGATGTGTTCCAAAACCCAAGGTGACTAAATACATAAGTTATCAGAACCGACATTACTACATAAAAACGGCAAGATTAGTATATAGACACCGGACCTGACCCAGATTGAGAGAGACAGCAGATCTATCACAGTGGGGCTCATTTACGAAGGGCACCGCGGCTGCATTTCCGTCGGGTTTCATGAATGTCTCCGTTTTGCGCCAAATTCCGCCAGGATTTTGGCGCATGCAATCGAATTTCAGCGCAAACACGCCAGCTTTAAAGCGACAGAAATCAGGGGGCGTGGCCGTCAAATAACCCGAGGGATTCGGAAAAACCGCGGAATTTAAAAAACAAAATGTGTCACAAGATCAAGCACTTACATGCACCGGGAAGAAGAAGGTGAACTCCAGCGGACCTGAGCGGAGAAGAGACACATGCAGGATATCGGGTGCACGACCTTAGTGAATCCCGGCAGAACCCGAATCCTCATTGGAGAACGTGCTGCGGGATCGCAACTGGACTAGGTAAGTAAATGAGCCCCAGTGTCTGATGCTGGAGGAATGATGTGACGTAGTATAAGATTCCTCCATGCAGGTCACAGGGGAGATGCTGCTCATGGGTGACACCGGCACTGACTGTAAACCTGGTGACGGGTGAGACCTTGGAGCACTTTTTCTTTTCTTCTTCTACCTGGCGGCCATGCCGCCTTCTCCCAGTATCATAGATGGAGACCCTGCTCTGCACATTTACTGGTTAGTGCAAATAGAAAACCAATAGAATAGGCAGCGGTGAGAGCGGCTGATACAGATACTGACCCCCTGGAAGGGAGGGACCCCAGATAATCACAGAGGTCATTCAGTCCAATACCCACAAGAAGTAAGGGTGCAGCTGCATGGTGAGTGCTGTGTATACACCCTCCAGGGGTACGTTTAGGGGTTTTTATCATTGTCCTGTATATTCTATTGTGTTACATGTTTTTCAATAAACTTCTCTTTGGTATATATTGTCCACTATGCACATCCTCTGGTTTTCTCTCGTGTGTTAGTATAGATACATAGGATGGAAGTGTCATTGTGAACACCTGTTTGTGTGCAAAGCAGTAACAATGGCTAAATGATACATGGACCAGGCACCACATCACTTATCCTCATGGAAAGAGGAGAGAACCCTAAGACTTCATGGAGGGGGCCAAAGCTGCATAAACCAGACACTACCTGACGTCACCTGTAGGAGTCGCTTTACCCAGGGAACAAACAAGGTTTTACAGAAATACAGTACTAGAACCAAGCCTATTACTCTATTACTCTCTGTTATCAGCCATTTCATCCTGGGGGGAGGACACTGTACAGGGGGGGATACAATCTATTACTCTCTGTTATCAGCCATTACATCCCGGGGAGAGGAGACTGTACTGGGGGATACAATCTATTACTCTCTGTTATCAGCCATTTCATCCCGGGGAGAGGAGACTGTACAGGGGGGATACAATCTATTACTCTCTGTTTTCAGCCATTACATCCTGGGGAGGGGACTGTACAGGGGGGATACAATCTATTACTCTCTGTTATCAGCCATTACATCCCGGGAATAGGAGACTGTACAGGGGGGGATACAATCTATTACTCTCTGTTATCAGCCATTACATCCCGGGGAGAGGAGACTGTACAGGGGGGATACATTCTATTACTCTCTGTTATCAGCCATTACATCCCGGGGAGAGGAGACTGTACAGGGGGGATACATTCTATTACTCTCTGTTATCAGCCATTACATCCTGGGGAGAGGAGACTGTACAGGGGGATACAATCTATTACTCTCTGTTATCAGCCATTACATCCCGGGGAGAGGAGACTGTACAGGGGGGGTACAATCTATTACTCTCTGTTATCAGCCATTACATCCCAGGGAGAGGAGACTGTACAGGGGGGGGGGATACATTCTATTACTCTCTGTTATCAGCCATTACATCCTGGGGAGGGGACTGTACAGGGGGGATACAATCTATTACTCTCTGTTATCAGCCATTACATCCTGGGGAGAGGAGACTGTACAGGGGGGTGGAGGGATACAATCTATTACTCTCTGTTATCAGCCATTACATCCCGAGGAGAGGAGACGACTGTACAGGGGATACAATCTATTACTCTCTGTTATCAGCCATTACATCCCGGGGAGAAGAGACTGTACAGGGGGGATACAATCTATTACTCTCTGTTATCAGCCAGTACATCCCGGGGAGAGGAGACTGTACAGGGGGGATACATTCTATTACTCTCTGTTATCAGCCATTACATCCTGGGGAGGGGACTGTACAGGGGGGATACAATCTATTACTCTCTGTTATCAGCCATTACATCCTGGGGAGAGGAGACTGTACAGGGGGGTGGAGGGATACAATCTATTACTCTCTGTTATCAGCCATTACATCCCGAGGAGAGGAGACGACTGTACAGGGGATACAATCTATTACTCTCTGTTATCAGCCATTACATCCCGGGGAGAAGAGACTGTACAGGGGGGATACAATCTATTACTCTCTGTTATCAGCCATTACATCCTGGGGAGAGGAGACTGTACAGGGGGGATACAATCTATTACTCTCTGTTATCAGCCATTACATCCTGGGGAGAGGAGACTGTACAGGGGGGATACAATCTATTACTCTCTGTTATCAGCCATTACATCCTGGGGAGAGGAGACTGTACAGGAGGGATACAATCTATTACTCTCTGTTATCAGCCATTTCATCCTGGGGAGAGGAGACTGTACAGGAGGATACAATCTATTACTCTCTGTTATCAGCCATTACATCCTGGGGAGAGGAGACTGTACAGGGGGGATACAATCTATTACTCTCTGTTATCAGCCATTACATCCCAGGGAGAGGAGACTGTACATGGGGGATACAATCTATTACTCTCTGTTATCAGCCATTACATCCCGGGGAGAGGAGACTGTACAGGGGGGATACAATCTATTACTCTCCGTTATCAGCCATTACATCCTGGGGAGAGGAGACTGTACAGGGGGATACAGTCTATTACTCTCTGTTATCAGCCATTACATCCTGGGGAGAGGAGACTGTACAGGGGGGGTACAATCTATTACTCTCTGTTATCAGCCATTACATCCTGGGGAGAGGAGACTGTACAGGGGGATACAGTCTATTACTCTCTGTTATCAGCCATTACATCCTGGGGAGAGGAGACTGTACAGGGGGGGTACAATCTATTACTCTCTGTTATCAGCCATTACATCCCGGGGAGAGGAGACTGTACAGGGGGGGATACAATCTATTACTCTCTATTATCAGCCATTACACCCCGGGGAGAGGAGACTGTACAGGGGGGGATACAATCTATTACTCTCTGTTATCAGCCATTACATCCAGGGGAGAGGAGACTGTACAGGGGGGATACAATCTATTACTCTCTATTATCAGCCATTACATCCCGGGGAGAGGAGACTGTACAGGGGGGATACAATCTATTACTCTCTGTTATCAGCCATTACATCCCGGGGAGAGGAGACTGTACAGGGGGGATACAATCTATTACTCTCTGTTATCAGCCATTACATCCTGAGGAGAGGAGACTGTACAGGGGGGATACAATCTATTACTCTCTGTTATCAGCCATTACATCCCGGGGAGAGGAGACTGTACAGGGGGATACAATCTATTACTCTCTGTTATCAGCCATTACACCCCGGGGAGAGGAGACTGTACAGGGGGGATACAATCTATTACTCTCTGTTATCAGCCATTACACCCCGGGGAGAGGAGACTGTACAGGGGGGGATACAATCTATTACTCTCTGTTATCAGCCATTACATCCTGGGGAGAGGAGACTGTACAGGGGGGTGGGGGGGAAACAATCTATTACTCTCTATTATCAGCCATTACACCCCGGGGAGAGGAGACTGTACAGGGGGGGATACAATCTATTACTCTCTGTTATCAGCCATTACATCCCGGGGAGAGGAGACTGTACAGGGGGGATACAATCTATTACTCTCTGTTATCAGCCATTACATCCTGGGGAGAGGAGACTGTACAGGGGGGTGGGGGGAAACAATCTATTACTCTCTGTTATCAGCCATTACATCCTGGGGAGAGGAGACTGTAGAGGGCGGATACAATCTATTACTCTCTGTTATCAGCCATTACTTCCCGGGGAGAGGAGACTGTACAGGGGGATACAATCTATTACTCTCTGTTATCAGCCATTACATCCCGGGGAGAGGAGACTGTACAGGGGGATACAATCTATTACTCTCTGTTATCAGCCATTACATCCTGGGGAGAGGTGACTGTACAGGGGGGATACAATCTATTACTCTCTGTTATCAGCCATTACATCCAGGGGAGAGGAGACTGTACAGGGGGGATACAATCTATTACTCTCTGTTATCAGCCATTACACCCCGGGGAGAGGAGACTGTACAGGGGGGGGGGGGGATACAATCTATTACTCTCTGTTATCATCCATTTCATCCTGGGGAGAGGAGACTGTACAGGGGGGATACAATCTATTACTCTCTGTTATCAGCCATTACATCCTGGGGAGAGGAGACTGTACAGGGGGGATACAATCTATTACTCTCTGTTATCAGCCATTACACCCCGGGGAGAGGAGACTGTACAGGGGGATACAATCTATTACTCTCTGTTATCAGCCATTACACCCCGGGGAGAGGAGACTGTACAGGGGGGGGGGGGGATACAATCTATTACTCTCTGTTATCATCCATTTCATCCTGGGGAGAGGAGACTGTACAGGGGGGATACAATCTATTACTCTCTGTTATCAGCCATTACACCCCGGGGAGAGGAGACTGTACAGGGGGGGGGGGGGGGGATACAATCTATTACTCTCTGTTATCATCCATTTCATCCTGGGGAGAGGAGACTGTACAGGGGGGATACAATCTATTACTCTCTGTTATCAGCCATTACACCCCGGGGAGAGGAGACTGTACAGGGGGATACAATCTATTACTCTCTGTTATCAGCCATTTCATCCTGGGGAGAGGAGACTGTACAGGGGGGATACAATCTATTACTCTCTGTTATCAGCCATTACATCCTGGGGAGAGGAGACTGTACAGGGGGATGCAATCTATTACTCTCTGTTATCAGCCATTTCATCCTGGGGAGAGGAGACTGTACAGGGGGGGATACAATCTATTACTCTCTGTTATCAGCCATTTCATCCTGGGGAGAGGAGACTGTACAGGGGGGTACAATCTATTCCTCTCTGTTATCAGCCATTTTTTTCCTCAGGTAAAATGTAGGACACATGAGTGGATAGTGCGGTCAGGTCTGCAGTGTTCCAGTTACTGGTCCTAGTATCGCTATGTAATGTGAGTGAAATCTTGGTGTTTGGAGGGTGGTGAGGCTGCGCACTGATGTCACCCACCTTATGAAACAGCCATCATGTCCTGTCATATTCCATTATGTCGCCCTCATAAAACATCCTGCATGAATCCCTAGAGATTGGAATGTTTTCACACACGGGTCTAATGACATCAGCAGTAACGAAGCTGCCGCACTGCAAACAATCATCAGTGACCTGTGCAGGGTGGCTGTCGTGTCTATACATGCTGGATACCATCTTCTTAAAGGGATGGTCTGATGTAGAGAACCCATGTCCTGTGCTACACAGGTCATGTAGTAGATGTGTCCTGCAGTCCTATGTAACACCACAGATAACACAGTGATATCTCTGAGTACAGATCATGTAGTAGATGTGTCCTGCAGTCCTATGTAACACCACAGATAACACAGTGATATCTGAGTACAGATCATGTAGTAGATGTGTCCTGCAGTCCCATGTAACACCACAGATAACACAGTGATATCTCTGAGTACAGATCATGTAGTAGATGTGTCCTGCAGTCCTATGTAACACCACAGATAACACAGTGATATCTGAGTACAGATCATGTAGTAGATGTGTCCTGCAGTCCTATGTAACACCACAGATAACACAGTGATATCTCTGAGTACAGATCATGTAGTAGATGTGTCCTGCAGTCCTATGTAACACCACAGATAACACAGTGATATCTGAGTACAGATCATGTAGTAGATGTGTCCTGCAGTCCTATGTAACACCACAGATAACACAGTGATATCTCTGAGTACAGATCATGTAGTAGATGTGTCCTGCAGTCCTATGTAACACCACAGATAACACAGTGATATCTCTGAGTACAGATCATGTAGTAGATGTGACCTGCAGTCCTATGTAACACCACAAATAACACAGTGATATCTCTGAGTACAGGTCATGTAGTAGATGTGTCCTGCAGTCCCATGTAACACCACAGATAACACAGTGATATCTCTCTCAGTACAGATCATGTAGTAGATGTGTCCTGCAGTCCTATGTAACACCACAGATAACACAGTGATATCTCTGAGTACAAATCATGTAGTAGATGTGTCCTGCAGTCCTACGTAACACCACAGATAACACAATGATATCTCTGAGTACAGATCATGTAGTAGATGTGTCCTGCAGTCCTATGTAACAGCACAGATAACACAGTGATATCTCTGAGTACAGATCATGTAGTAGATGTGTCCTGCAGTCCTATGTAACACCACAGATAACACAGTGATATCTGAGTACAGATCATGTAGTAGATGTGACCTGCAGTCCTATGTAACACCACAGATAACACAGTGATATCTCTGAGTAAAGATCATGTAGTAGATGTGACCTGCAGTCCCATGTAACACCACAGATAACACAGTGATATCTCTGAGTAAAGATCATGTAGTAGATGTGACCTGCAGTCCTATGTAACACCACAGATGACACAGTGATATCTCTGAGTACAAATCATGTAGTAGATGTGTCCTGCAGTCCTACGTAACACCACAGATAAAACAATGATATCTCTGAGTACAGATCATGTAGTAGATGTGTCCTGCAGTCCTATGTAACAGCACAGATAACACAGTGATATCTCTCTCAGTACAGATCATGTAGTAGATGTGTCCTGCAGTCCTATGTAACACCACAGATAACACAGTGATATCTCTGAGTACAAATCATGTAGTAGATGTGTCCTGCAGTCCTACGTAACACCACAGATAAAACAATGATATCTCTGAGTACAGATCATGTAGTAGATGTGTCCTGCAGTCCTATGTAACAGCACAGATAACACAGTGATATCTCTGAGTACAGATCATGTAGTAGATGTGTCCTGCAGTCCTTATGTAACACCACAGATAACACAGTGATGTCTCTGTGTACAGATCATGTAGTAGATGTGACCTGCAGTCCTATGTAACACCACACATAACACAGTGATATCTCTGAGTACAAATCATGTAGTAGATGTGTCCTGCAGTCCTATGTAACACCACAGATAACGCAGTGATATCTCTGAGTACAGATCATGTAGTAGATGTGACCTGCAGTCCTATGTAACACCACATATAACACAGTGATATCTCTCTGAGTACAGATCATGTAGTAGATGTGACCTGCAGTCCTATGTAACACCACAGATAACACAGTGATATCTCTGAGTACAGATCATGTAGTAGATGTGACCTGCAGTCCTATGTAACACCACAGATAACACAGTGATATCTCTGAGTACAGATCATGTAGTAGATGTGTCCTGCAGTCCTATGTAACACCACAGATAACACAGTGATATCTCTGAGTACAGATCATGTAGTAGATGTGCCCTGCAGTCCTATGTAACACCACAGATAACACAGTGATATCTCTCTGAGTACAGATCATGTAGTAGATGTGTCCTGCAGTCCTATGTAACACCACAGATAACACAGTGATATATCTGAGTACAGATCATGTAGTAGATGTGTCCTGCAGTCCTATGTAACACCACAGATAACACAGTGATATCTCTGAGTACAGATCATGTAGTAGATGTGCCCTGCAGTCCTATGTAACACCACAGATAACACAGTGATATCTCTCTGAGTACAGATCATGTAGTAGATGTGTCCTGCAGTCCTATGTAACACCACAGATAACACAGTGATATCTGAGTACAGATCATGTAGTAGATGTGTCCTGCAGTCCTATGTAACACCACAGATAACACAGTGATATCTGAGTACAGATCATGTAGTAGATGTGTCCTGCAGTCCTATGTAACACCACAGATAACACAGTGATATCTGAGTACAGATCATGTAGTAGATGTGTCCTGCAGTCCTATGTAACACCACAGATAACACAGTGATATCTCTGAGTACAGATCAGGTAGTAGAAGTGACCTGCAGTCCTATGTAACACCACAGATAACACAGTGATATCTCTCTCAGTACAGATCATGTAGTAGATGTGTCCTGCAGTCCTATGTAACACCACAGATAACACAGTGATATCTGAGTACAGATCATGTAGTAGATGTGACCTGCAGTCCTATGTAACACCACAGATAACACAGTGATATCTCAGAGTACAGATCATGTAGTAGATGTGTCCTGCAGTCCTATGTAACACCACAGATAACACAGTGATATCTCTGAGTACAGGTCATGTAGTAGATGTGTCCTGCAGTCCTATGTAACACCACAGATAACACAGTGATATCTCTGAGTACAGGTCATGTAGTAGATGTGTCCTGCAGTCCTATGTAACACCACAGATAACACAGTGATATCTCTCTGAGTACAGATCATGTAGTAGATGTGTCCTGCAGTCCTATGTAACACCACAGATAACACAGTGATATCTCTGAGTACAGATCATGTAGTAGATGTGTCCTGCAGTCCTATGTAACATTACAGATAACACAGTGATATCTCTCTGAGTACAGATCATGTAGTAGATGTGTCCTGCAGTCCTATGTAACACCACAGATAACACAGTGATATCTGAGTACAGATCATGTAGTAGATGTGTCCTGCAGTCCTATGTAACACCACAGATAACACAGTGATATCTGAGTACAGATCATGTAGTAGATGTGACCTGCAGTCCTATGTAACACCACAGATAACACAGTGATATCTCTGAGTACAGATCATGTAGTAGATGTGTCCTGCAGTCCTATGTAACACCACAGATAACACAGTGATATCTCTGAGTACAGGTCATGTAGTAGATGTGTCCTGCAGTCCTATGTAACACCACAGATAACACAGTGATATCTCTGAGTACAGGTCATGTAGTAGATGTGTCCTGCAGTCCTATGTAACACCACAGATAACACAGTGATATCTCTCTGAGTACAGATCATGTAGTAGATGTGTCCTGCAGTCCTATGTAACACCACAGATAACACAGTGATATCTCTGAGTACAGATCATGTAGTAGATGTGTCCTGCAGTCCTATGTAACATTACAGATAACACAGTGATATCTCTCTGAGTACAGATCATGTAGTAGATGTGTCCTGCAGTCCTATGTAACACCACAGATAACACAGTGATATCTGAGTACAGATCATGTAGTAGATGTGTCCTGCAGTCCTATGTAACACCACAGATAACACAGTGATATCTGAGTACAGATCATGTAGTAGAAGTGACCTGCAGTCCTATGTAACACCACAGATAACACAGTGATATCTGAGTACAGATCATGTAGTAGATGTGTCCTGCAGTCCTATGTAACACCACAGATAACACAGTGATATCTCTGAGTACAGATCATGTAGTAGATGTGTCCTGCAGTCCTATGTAACACCACAGATAACACACACTTGGACACACACAGCTGTATTAGTGATGTCTCCTTATGACACACGTTGCCATTGTAACCGTGTAGTGGGCGGTGCTTCTTGTATATGCTGGTTGCTCTTGGATACGGCGCTTGCACCAGTGTGACACAATCTGGGGGCCGCTGTTGTGTGAGAGATTTGTTCCTGCAGTGAGGGGCTATTTTCCGCTTATAGTGGGCGCACAATGGTGGGGTGACCCTGGGGCGAGCGGTGATATGATTTGAGGCTGAATTCTCCGTTTCTGATTATTCTTGGCAGCCTGCGGTCGCAGTGAATGCGTTTAACCCATTCGTCTCCTGGGAGGCTGCAGCGCTGCTTTGTCCGTTGAATTCTAGTAAAGTTAATCCTTTTTCATGCTGCCAGGTGTAACAATGCTCGGCTTTGTGTCTGGAGGGGGCAGTGGGGAGACCTCCCCTCACAGCGGCCCGGACTCGGCCCTACAAGCTGCGAACAATATGGACGTTCCTCCGCAGCGTTTTGTAACGTGTCCTATTTTCAGGCCGCAGATAATATTGGATAACAGGATTTGTGCTCCGCTATTGTTCTCTGTTGGCAGTAAGTGAGTTGTCACAAAGAAATGTAGATGTAAAAGAGAGCGACTCGCCATAAATGAGACTCCATGTGATGCCGGGGAAGGGAACTCGCCAAATCTGGGAATACAGAGATTGAAGAGCGGCCATACAGAAGGAAAGTTTTGTGATGTTCTTCATTTTTCCATTCTTCACTATAGGATCCCTGCTGAATGTCAGTAAATTTTTGGTTTACATCTAGAGGGGAAACAAACTCTTTCTGATCTTAGGCTTCTCACAGCTGAAGGTTTGTTACATTTGTAAACCATCCTTATTTGAATTTGAGATGCACTGATACATTGTGGCAACTGATCAGGACAGAAAGAGAGTGATGCTGATGCATTTAGGATTGTAGACCACTGGTACCCGAGGAATCTGCCGGGCCCCATGCTAAATCTATTCCAGGGCCCCAACTACAATGTATTGTTAACAGTCTCCTCACATGGAGCAGGGACAATTTATCAGACCCTAATCTCATAAAATGCCCCAATGCTGTATGCTATTTATAATATGGTGTCTCTATATGTAGAAGGGAGTAATTTGTGACCCTTCAGACAGCTGGACTTGAGAGGTACAACCACCTTTGGGACCCTCTTTAGCCATTGGAGAGATCCAGGAGCAGGACCAGTGCATAGCGCTAGTTAGAGGAGCAGAGCTGAGACCCTCCAGCATTGCTTCTGTGCAGTTAAGGGGTCTTTAGCTTCAGTGGACGATGGTGCAGGGTCTGGCAGTGAGACCCCAATCAGATCCTGATGGCCTGAGAGTCACATGTGCAGCAGTTCTTGAATTTTGAACCATGTTTCTTTGATCTCATTTACTAAGGGGCCGAATCGCCGGTTTCCCGAATATTATCGTTTTGCGCCGTTTGTCCCTGAATCGCCCCGGGTTTTTGCCGGACGCGATCGGATTGTATCGAATCGGCACAGGCTTGCATGCGTCGGAAATTGGGGGCGTGGGCGTCAGAAAACCAGATTCGGAAAGACCTTACAAATTCTTTTTTAAATTCCTCGGTTCTTCCGAATCCGTCAGGTTTTCCGACGGCCAGGCCCCCGATTTCCGTCACATGCAAGCCAGCGCCGATGCGACACAATCCAATCGCGGGCGGCTATTCAGGGACAAACTGCGCAAATCGATAATATCCGGTAAACCTGGCGATTCGGCCCCTTAGTAAATGAGTCCCAATGTATGTAGAACCCCGTAACATATGGCAACCTGCGTAGTCAGATGATTTATGAAGAAATCGTGTTGTTTCTTTTTTGGATTTGTTAAACAGAAATATTTACATTGTTTCTTTTCATCCAATCTTTATGGTAAATAAATACAGGAAAATCTAAATAAATAATATGACAGATACAAAGCAGAACACACAGGACTCTGCAGCTGCCAGGGGCAGGGGCTCACTGGGAAAGCATTACAGATGTAGCAGAGCCGACATACACATTGTATAGTTTCCGCCTTAACTTGTCTGGCAGCTATGGAATATGGAGATAAGTGGTTGTCAGATAAACTAGTGACACTGATCACTCCCAACCATAGAGAAAGGTTAATGCAGCGCTGCATGCAGACAATACAGCCTACAAGTTGTAGAATAGCCCCATAGAAGTCTATAGAGAGATTTTAAGGCTAATTGCCCCCCCCCTGGCACCCAGCACCCTGCCATGTTACTCCAGACCCCAATGATGTAGTGATGCTTGCATGTTGAAGGGCGGAGAGCCCTCTCCAGCTGTGTCCCCGGGGTTCCTCCAGGTGTGGCAGCGCGTTCCCTCCTCCCCAGATCTATTGTAAGGCTGAGTGACGCTGAAAAGCTTCCACCTGAATGCAGAATGTCATATTGTAGTCATCCTGCAGGATAAGACGTGAACATCTGAGAGACCTTACAACAACAACTACAACAATCCGCAGTTCAAAGCCGCCTGCAAACACAACTCTGCACTAGTCACCCGTAAGAACAACCAGAAGGGCCACCACGAGAGGAGTCCAGGATCTGCCTATTGTCACGGACAAAGCTTTGAAGTTCTGAGAGACAAAAACGGCAGCTCCGTGCCGCTGTGGTGGTGGCACTAGCACCTGCTCCATCCGCCATATACTCTGTGGCTTTGATGAGGTTCTTCACCTTTCAGATTCCACTGAGGAATTACAGGGGAGGCCACTGACCCATTGGTCTTAGGAGGGAGTGTCCTCACAATGCAGACCACATATGCACTGGACTCAGGAGATGTTATCACAATGCAAACCACATATCCACTAGACTCAGGAGATGTCATCAACTCATCACAATGCAGACCACATATGTACTAGACTTAGGAAATGTCATCACAATGCAGACCACATATGTACTAGACTCAGGAGATGTTATCACAATGCAGACCACATATGTACTAGACTCAGGAGATGTCATCAACTCATCACAATGCAGACCACATATGTACTAGACTTAGGAGATGTCATCACAATGCTGACCACATATGTACTAGACTCAGGAGATGTTATCACAATGCAGACCACATATGTACTAGACTCAGGAGATGTTATCACAATGCAGACCACATATGTACTAGACTCAGGAGATGTCATCACAATGCAGACCACATATGTACTAGACTCAGGAGATGTCATCACAATGCAGACCACATATGTACTAGACTTAGGAGATGTCATCACAATGCTGACCACATATGTACTAGACTCAGGAGATGTTATCACAATGCAGACCACATATGTACTAGACTCAGGAGATGTTATCACAATGCAGACCACATATGTACTAGACTCAGGAGATGTCATCAACTCATCACAATGCAGACCACATATGTACTAGACTTAGGAGATGTCATCAACTCATCACAATGCAGACCACATATGTACTAGGCTCAGGAGATGTCATCACAATGCTGACCACATATGTACTAGGCTCAGGAGATGTTATCACAATACAGACCACATATGTACTAGGCTCACGAGATGTCATCACAATACAGACCGCATATCCACTGGACTCAGGAGATGTCATCACAATGCAGACCACATATGCACTGGACTCAGGAGATGTTATCACAATGCAAACCACATATGTACTAGACTCAGGAGATGTCATCAACTCATCACAATGCAGACCACATATGTACTAGACTTAGGAGATGTCATCAACTCATCACAATGCAGACCACATATGTACTAGGCTCAGGAGATGTCATCACAATGCTGACCACATATGTACTAGGCTCAGGAGATGTTATCACAATACAGACCACATATGTACTAGGCTCACGAGATGTCATCACAATACAGACCGCATATCCACTGGACTCAGGAGATGTCATCACAATGCAGACCACATATGCACTGGACTCAGGAGATGTCATCACAATGCAGACCACATATCCACTGGACTCAGGAGATGTCATCACAATGCAGACCACATATGTACTAGACTCAGGAGATGTTATCACAATACAGACCACATATGTACTAGGCTCACGAGATGTCATCACAATACAGACCGCATATCCACTGGACTCAGGAGATGTCATCACAATGCAGACCACATATGCACTGGACTCAGGAGATGTCATCACAATGCAGACCACATATCCACTGGACTCAGGAGATGTCATCACAATGCAGACCACATATGTACTAGACTCAAGAGATGTCATCACAATGCAAACCACATATGTACTAGACTCAGGAGATGTTATCACAGTGCAGACCACATATGTACTAGACTCAGGAGATGTCATCACAGTGCAGACCACATATGTACTAGACTCAGGAGATGTCATCACAATGCTGACCACATATCCACTGGACTCAGGAGATCTCATCACAGTGCAGACCACATATCCACTGGACTCAGGAGATGTCATCACAGTGGAGACCCTGAACCCACCAGACCCACAAAGAGATATCATCACAGTGGAAACTCCTGACCCACTGAGCTCAGGAGTTGATATTGTCAAAGTGGAAACCCCTTATCTGCTGGTTACAGGAGCAATGGGGACCCCAAAGTACTGGTCTCAGGGAAAGATATTATCCCCCAAACTGCTGAACAGGAGGAATATCTTCAGATCTGCAGCTTATATAGTGATCAGATACATGCAGTGTAAATCCGCAAAATCTGAAATTAAGAACCCTCCCTATGAATTGGGAAAAGGTAAAGCTGTATCTACAGACCTATAGGTTTCTGTATGGTCATTATAATAAGCAATAGCTATAGCGTCAAGTGGAGGACATCACAATTTTAGGACAATTCATGCAGCATTCTGATTGCAACCCATCATTTCCATAATAAAATTTTCCATAGAACATTTATGAAACCCTAATTGACTTCTCCCAGATGGACCGAATGGAAGATGTCATTCACCCAAGTTGTCACGGAGACTAGGTCCAGGGTTAGATGTGACGTTGACCTGAGCGCTGTGGTCCAAACTGAGAACTCAGGACCTGCTAGTCTGCAGCACAGTTGTCAGATGTAGGTATATTGTGTCTCGGAGCCTGTGTCCTGGCATCATCTGGCCCTGTGCCATCCCTCAGCGGGAAACATAAAGGGCCCTATAGCGATAAAACCAGGACCGAGGGGCTGTCTTCATGCTGAACAAAGCTGATGTCTCCGCACCGATTCCACCAGTATGAGCACCAACTGAGGCATGCTTGATTGGCATTGGGGTCCTGGCATCTCCCTGGTTTGATTGGCAGCCGGCAGGTGGCAGGGCAGCAGAGCTAATTGACACCATGCACGAATCCAGTGACTTCTATATAGTTACATTGTTCTGGTGCAATGGAAACATTGTAGCATAAGAGGAATGTTGATTTAACTGTTCACATACCAGGTTGCCACTGGGATAACATGGCAGCGGTCGGTCACTAAGAGCCAAGCATCCAGACGTCGCTTTGAAGTGCACAAGGCGACTAATATTTATGTTCTGTCCATGAGACTTTGCTTTGGTGGGACATCAGTTCTCAGAACTTTACGGATTTGTACCAGGATTCAGTGTAAATATTTTGGAATTCCGCCGTCGCCACTCAATAACAATAACAGGGGACGGGCAAAGCGTCAAAATCTCTCATCTTCTCATCCACTGAATTATGCAAGACTTGGGAGCTATCTGTGACCTGGCATTACACGTGGTATAAATGCCCAGACATGAACCGTGAGCCACATACGGGAAAGTGTCAGATGCCGTGAGTTACAATCACTGTGTCTGAGCTGACCCTGAACTGACTTCATCTGCTAATATCTTCTTAGCCCAATTTTATAGCAGTAATTATAACTGGGTACTCTGAGGGCACGGTGTGACTCGCATGGCACCCCATGGACAATGAGCCCAACCACACCTGGAGGAGACACATGTGGCCAAATACTCCTCAGCTCTGGTCATTAAGTAATTGGGAAGTTTTGTAACTCCTTGTACTTCTCATGAGTTACACAAGAGTCGCAGCTCTGGTAATGTGACATCCTGATGCTAGGAGGCGCTATAACAACATTCTCCCTTCATAGTCAACTACAGGACCGTTAAAGCTATGCCAGACCCCTGCTCTGCCATTTAGAACAGATCTAGGTACTCGTAGGCCCTTACCCTCTGCGGTAGTAAACAGGTGGGATATTGTACTGGCACAGGGGTCCTCGTTACATTTCTATAACATATCATAAAATTTTTAATTTTAAATCCCCCCATCGCAAGGGACATGGGCAAAATGGCTAAACACAGTGGGGAAGGGCGGGTAATGAAAGTTCTGTAATAATATAATTTTGTTCTTTAAATATTTTATCATGGTCAGGATCTCTGCTTGCTTGAGCAAGTGAATTGGTTTACATTGATATAATTACACTGGTGCTGCCAATATAGAGCTCATTATAGGATACATTGTACGACACATTGTAACGAGCAACACAACAGATAATCGAGGGTTTCCCCATTCACTGATAGCAAACAGAGGTAGTGAAGTGGTGATATGCCGACTAATATTGTGTTTATTCTCTGGGTCTACCCATGCAGAAAGGGTTAATAGGACCCTCGTCCTCCAGTGCCCACTGCTGATGTTTAGTCCCTTGACAGTGGCCACGGGCACAAGAACGAAATATCTTAATTGAATTATAATTTTGATCTTAAACAATGATGCGAGATGCGGTAATTGCTGCAGGGTCGATGACAGGTGGCGTCTGATCCTACAGTCTGCGCACAAATTGGTATTAGTGGTCATAATAAAGCTGATTAATGTGAAGATTAGAAGCTGCAGGCCGGGCGCTGCCAGCTGGCCTCACGGGGGCTGTCACTCCACAGAGCAGCTGCCAGCAACCAGCTCCTTATCTGACACATCAGGGGCCACAGGGCATAGAGGGGCAGGCCAAGGGACCCCTTACACTGACACATCAGGGCCCACAGGGCATAGACCAAGGGGCCCCATACACTGACACTACAGGAGCCACAGGGCATAGAGGGGCAGGCCAAGGGGCCCCATACACTGACACATCAGGGCCCACAGGGCATAGACCAAGGGGCCCCATACACTGACACTACAGGAGCCACAGGGCATAGAGGGGCAGGCCAAGGGGCCCCTAACACTGACACAGCAAAGGCCACAGGGCATAGAGGTGCAGGGCAAGGGGCCCCATACACTGACACATCAAAGGCCACAGGGCATAGAGGTGCAGGGCAAGGGGCCCACAGGGCATAGAGGTGAAGGGCAAGGGGCCCCATACACTGACACATCAGGGCCCACAGGGCATAGAGGGGCAGGGCAAGGGGCACCATACACTGACACATCCGGACCGCAGGGCATAGAGGTGCAGGGCAAGGGGTCCCATACACTGAAACTTCTGGGGCCACAGGGCAAAGAAGTGCAAGCCAAGCGGCTCCATACACTGACACATCAGGTGCCACAGAGAATAGAGGTGCAGGGCAAGGGGCCCCATACACTCACACATCAGGGGCCTGGACAACTGCTTCCTGGACATTGGAAACTCTGGAAGTGTTTTTCTTCATTGCTGGAAGTGTAAGCAAATGTAAAAATGTTTTCACAGCTGCTTACACTTCCAGCAATTAAGAAAAACATGTAACATTTAAAAACGCATTCATTCTGACGCATGCATCCTGAAGCACGTGTTGCGACGCACGCATTTTGATGGATCCAAAAAGCCACGTGTGAAAGCACCCTGAGGCTGCTGTCACATGTTCCGCTAGCGTCACGTTCATAATGCTATGCTAGCTCACAGGGGGCGGGGCTCGGGTCGATCGCATATGCGTTTCGAGAGAAACGCATGCGAACGGATTATCAATCGCATGCGTTTTCCGGGAAACGCATATGCAAACGGCCCGAGCCCGCCCCCTGAGGGTGCCTTCCCATACAGTTGTAACCAGTCTGGATAATGTTATATGAGCTGAACAGCTTGTACTATAGACTGCAAATCTGTACATAGCGAGTGTCGCTGTAATTAAAAAGTTAACACAATTGTAACCAATTTTGACAATGCTCTGTGAGCCAAAGACAACAGTGGCAGCAACACAAAGCTTGCAAAGCATTGTTACAATGCATCTGTCAGGAATCAAATCGTTAGCCCATCTTCGGTAGTGGATACGGGTATTTAGAGCCTGGTTGTGCTGTAGGCTGTAAGCCCCCTACAGCTCTCTGTACTGGGGTCCCAGCATTGTGGTCACAGAGATGTGGAGTGACTGCAGTGATCATGGTTTATTCATGACCTGTACATGATAACGGATCATGCTGAATTGGAATCAGCAAATCAGGTGAAAAAGAGGCATCAATGAGCTTAAGTCACAGGATGAAGAAGCCTTTTGTGAGTTTTAAGGTTTATCTCTATGGCCAAAGCTTCTTACTCATGTGCTGGGGAGATTAGCCATGGGGCTCCTGATAATGTAATAGTTAATCACACACAGAAGTGATGGAGGAAAGTGGCACAAGAGTCTGCTCCAACTGTGTCTAGTATGGATATAACGTATTCATGAGACTCAGAGGGAGCAGAAGACCAAACAACGATAGCAACATCTCAATGTATCATCAAAAAAGAAATAACGAGAACAGAAACTAAGCACATATGATACTGTGCTGCTATGTGCAAGAATAAAACTATTATAATACTGCACCTATGTACAGGAATATAACTACTATAATACTGCCCCCTATGTACAAGAATATAACTACTATAATACTGCCCCCTATGTACAAGAATATAACTACTATAATACTGCCCCCTATGTACAAGAATATAACTACTATAAAACTGCCCCCTATGTACAAGAATATAACTACTATAATACTGCCCCCTATGTACAAGAATATAACTACTATAATACTGCCCCCTATGTACAAGAATATAACTACTATAATACTGCCCCCTATGTACAGGAATATAACTACTATAATACTGCCCCCTATGTACAAGAATATAACTACTATAATACTGCCCCTATGTACAAGAATATAACTACTATAATACTGCCCCCTATGTACAAGAATATAACTACCATAATACTGCCCCCTATGTACAAGAATATAACTACTATAATACTGCCTCCTATGTACAGGAATATAGCTACTATAATACTGCCCCCTATGTACAAGAATATAACTACTATAATACTGCCCCCTATGTACAGGAATATAACTACTATAATACTGCCCCCTATGTACAGGAATATAACTACTATAATACTGCCCTCTATGTACAAGAATATAACTACTATAATACTGCCCCCTATGTACAAGTATATAACTACTATAATACTGCCCCCTATGTACAGGAATATAAATACTATAATACTGCCCCCGATGTACAGGAATATAACTACTATAATACTGCCCCCTATGTACAGGAATATAACTACTATAATACTGCCCCCTATGTATAGGAATATAACTACTATAATACTGCCCCCTATGTACATTAATATAACTACTATAATACTTCCCCCTATGTACAAGAATATAACTACTATAATACTGCCCCCTATGTACAAGAATATAACTACCATAATACTGCCTCCTATGTACAAGAATATAACTGCTATAATACTGCCCCCTATGTACAAGTATATAACTACTATAATACTGCCCCCTATGTACAAGAATATAACTACTATAATACTGCCCCCTATGTACAAGAATATAACTACTATAATACTGCCCCCTATGTACAAGAATATAACTACTATAATACTGCCCCCTATGTACAAGAACATAACTACTATAATACTGCCCCCTATGTACAAGAATATGACTACTATAATACTGCCCCCTATGTACAAGTATATAACTACTATAATACTGCCCCCTATGTACAGGAATATAACTACTATAATACTGCCCCCTATGTACAGGAATATAACTACTATAATACTGCCCCCTATGTACATTAATATAACTACTATAATACTTCCCCCTATGTACAAGAATATAACTACTATAATACTGCCCCCTATGTACAAGAATATAACTACCATAATACTGCCTCCTATGTACAAGAATATAACTGCTATAATACTGCCCCCTATGTACAGGAATATAACTACTATAATACTGCCCCCTATGTACATTAATATAACTACTATAATACTTCCCCCTATGTACAAGAATATAACTTCTATAATACTGCCCCCTATGTACAAGAACATAACTACTATAATACTGCCCCCTATGTACAAGAATATAACTGCTATAATACTGCCCCCTATGTACAGGAATATAACTACTATAATACTGCCCCCTATGTACATTAATATAACTACTATAATACTTCCCCCTATGTACAAGAATATAACTTCTATAATACTGCCCCCTATGTACAAGAACATAACTACTATAATACTGCCCCCTATGTACAAGAATATGACTACTATAATACTGCCCCCTATGTACAAGTATATAACTACTATAATACTGCCCTCTATGTACAAGTATATAACTACTATAATACTGCCCCCTATGTACAAGAATATGACTACTATAATACTGCCCCCTATGTACAAGTATATAACTACTATAATACTGCCCTCTATGTACAAGAATATAACTACTATAATACTGCCCCCTATGTACAAGGATATAACTACTATAATACTGCCCCCTATGTACAAGAATATGACTACTATAATACTGCCCCCTATGTACAAGAATATAATTACTATAATACTGCCCCCTATGTACAAGAATATAACTACTATAATACTGCCCCCTATGTACAAGAATATAACTACTATAATACTGCCTCCTATGTACAAGAATATAACTACTATAATACTGCCCCCTATGTACAAGAATATAACTACTATAATACTGCCCCCTATGTACAAGAATATAACTACTATAATACTGCCCCCTATGTACAAGAATATAACTACTATAATACTGCCTCCTATGTACAAGAACATAACTACTATAATACTGCCCCCTATGTACAGGAATATAACTACTATAATACTGCCCCCTATGTACAGGAATATAACTACTATAATACTGCCTCCTATGTACAAGAACATAACTACTATAATACTGCCCCCTATGTACAGGAATATAACTACTATAATACTGCCCCCTATGTACAGGAATATAACTACTATAATACTGCCCCCTATGTACAGGAATATAACTACTATAATACTGACCCCTATGTGCAGGAATATAACTACTATAATACTGCCCCCTGTGTACAAGAATATAACTACTATAATACTGCCTCCTATGTACAAGAATATAACTACTATAATACTGCCCCCTATGTACAAGAATATAACTACTATACTACTGCCCTCTATGTACAGGAATATAACTACTATAATACTGCCCCCTGTGCACAAGAATATAACTACTATAATACTGCCCTCTATGTACAGGAATATAACTACTATAATACTGCCCCCTGTGCACAAGAATATAACTACTATAATACTGCCCCCTGTGCACAAGAATATAACTACTATAATACTGCCCTCTATGTACAGGAATATAACTACTATAATACTGCCCCCTGTGCACAAGAATATAACTACTATAATACTGCCCCCTATATACAAGAATATAACTACTATAATACTGCCCCCTGTGCACAAGAATATAGCCACTATAATACTGCCCCCTATGTACAGGGATATAACTACTATAATACTGCCCCCTATTTACAAGAATATAACTACTATAATACTGCCCCTATGTACAGGGATATAACTACTATAATACTGCCCCCTATGTAAAGGAATATTACTACTATAATACTGCCCCCTATGTACAAGAATATAACTACTATAATACTGCCTCCTATGTACAAGAATATAACTACTATAATACTGCCCCCTATGTACAAGAATATAACTACTATAATACTGCCCCCTATGTACAAGAATATAACTGCTATAATACTGCCCCCTATGTACAAGAATATAACTACTATAATACTGCCTCCTATGTACAAGAACATAACTACTATAATACTGCCCCCTATGTACAGGAATATAACTACTATAATACTGCCCCCTATGTACAAGAATATAACTATTATAATACTGCCCCTATGTACAAGAATATAACTACTATAATACTGCCCCCTATGTACAAGAATATAACTACTATAATACTGCCCCCTATGTACAGGAATATAACTACTATAATACTGCCCCCTATGTACAAGAATATAACTACTATAATACTGCCCCCTATGTACAAGAATATAACTACTATAATACTGCCCCCTATGTACAAGAATATAACTACTATAATACTGCCCCCTATGTACAAGAATATAACTACTATAATACTGCCCCCTATGTACAAGAATATAACTACAATAATACTGCCCCCTATGTACAAGAATATAACTACTATAATACTGCCCCCTATGTACAAGAATATAACTACTATAATACTGCCCCCTATGTACAAGAATATAACTACTATAATACTGCCCCCTTTGTACAGGAATATAACTACTATAATACTGCCCCCTATGTACAAGAATATAACTACTATAATACTGCCTCCTATGTACAAGAATATAACTACTATAATACTGCCCCCTATGTACAGGAATATAACTACTATAATACTGCCCCCTATGTACAGGAATATAACTACTATAATACTGCCCCCTATGTACAGGAATATAACTACTATAATACTGCCCCTAGTTATAATAGTCAGTGGTATTATAGTACAGGACATTGGTTCATTCCATGTATTGACTAGTTGTATATCTTCAGTTATTAATTATTGATGATTATTACTATGTGGCTGTGATTTTCTGTGACTATTCTGGGATTCAGATCAATGGTCATGTTTCTATGGAAACTCAGGGCAAAACAAACGGAATGTATTTAGTTGCTTTGTAACATAAATTATTTGCAGAGAAATGCATTAATCAGTAGATATTTGATTCTGTAGGATTAAAACAAAAAATAATTGTAGGAAAATAGATAAATGTATAGAGATGTAGCGTCCCGTGATAATGTCCTACACGTGTTCCTTTCTATCTCTCATCCAATAAGTTGCAACAATGAAAGATTTAATAAATGTCCATAATTTTATTTTGGAAAATACATCATATTGACTATGACCAGTGTTATGTATTGTCAATGAAGAGATGTGTAATCAGACCTATGTGTCTATCATTAGTAACAGCAGGACTGTGATAAATGGATTTTCATTCTAGGTAGCTTCTACAAGTGCACTGGGGGCGGTCATCACACTGCTGTGCTCTGTGCTCTCTGCAGCTAGTGCTATGCACAGCCCGATGTATTACAGTGGCACGGCTGTAAGTAATTAATTTTGCTCTCTGACCATTTTTTCCTGGTCTATTGTGCGCCAAAAATTGCGCCAAAAAATGCCGACAAAATACACATAAATGTGTCAAATGTGACGGTTAATGTGGAAAGAGTCGGGATAGTCGGCAACATCTGTTCTTTCTGGCGCAAACTCATTATAAATTATCTGCAATAATTCTGCACCAAAAGCGCAGATACAATAATACATGTCCCCCATTGGGGCTCATTTACTAAGGGTCCTGCGGCCAATGATTGTGTCACACGCGATCGGATTTTGGCACTTCGGCGCCTGCTTGCACTCGACACAAATTGGGAGGAGGGGGCGGTGTGGTCGTCGGAAAACCCGATGGATTCGGACAACGTGCGCGATTTAACATTTCAAATTGTGTCACATGACAAGCACTTACAAGCACCGGGAAGAAGATGGTGAACTCCAGTGGACCTCGGTGGGGAAGCGACGGATGCAGGAACTCGGGCGCACGAGCTACGTGCATTGCGCCGGACTTCATCTTTGTCGGACCGTCCGGATCGGGGATCGCAACAGGACCGGCTAAGTAAATGTGCCCCCAATGTGTTGCACACTCAGATGTATTATCGTATCTGCGCCTATCTTTAGTTTTTTTGGGCGCAGAATTGTTGCGAGTAATTTATAATGAGTTTGCACCAGAAAGGACAGATGTTTCCGACTATCCCGTCTCCTCCATCTTTTTCTGCGCAAGTGGCCGTGGCCTAACTTTTCCACATTATCCTCCACATTTATGTGTATTTTGTCTGCATTTTTAGGCGCAATTTTCGGCTCACAATAGACCAGGAAAAAAATGGTCAGAGAGCAAAATTATGGCGCAGTCCATGTAAGATTTTGCCGCACATCTCATTGATGTCGGCATTTTTATGGCGCACGACTGATTATTACCGTCTACCCCCTGCACATAGTACACACTCCCTGCACATAGTACACCCTGCACATAGTGCATCCCCTGCACGTAGTACACCCCCTACACATAGTACACCCTGCACATAGTACACCCTGCACATAGTACACCCAGCACATAGTACACCCCCTGCACATAGTACACCCTGCACATAGTACACCCTGCACATAGTACACCCTGCACATAGTACACCCTGCACATAGTACACCCAGCACATAGTACACCCAGCACATAGTACACCCAGCACATAGTACACATCCTGCATAGTACACCCCCTGCAAACAGTAACCCCCTGCACATAGTACATCCCCTGCACATAGTACACACCCCCTGCACATAGTACACACACTGCACATGTACACACCCCCTGCACATAGTACACACCCCCTGCACATAGTACACACCCTGCACATAGTACACACCCCCTGCACATAGTACACACACTGCACATAGTACACACACCCTGCACCTAGTACACATGCTGCACATAGTACACACACCACCTGTACATAATATACCCCCTGCACATAGTACACCCCCTGCACATAGTACACCCCCTGCACATAGTACACACCCCCTGCACATAGTACACACCCCCTTCACATAGTACACACCCCCTGCACATAGTACACACACCCTGCACATAGTACACACACCCTGCACATAGTACACACACCCTGCACATAGTACACACACCCTGCACATAGTACACACCCCAGCACATAGTACACACCCTCTGCACATAGTACACACCCTCTGCACATAGTACACACCCCCTGCACAAAGTATACACCCCCTGCACATAGTACACACCCTCTGCACATAGTACACACCCTCTGCACATAGTACACACCCCCTGCACATAGTATACACCCCCTGCACATAGTACACACCCTCTGCACATAGTAAACCCCCTGCACATAGTACACCTACTACTATTGATAAATATGGACCAATGGCTTCACTTCCTTACATTTCACTGACCAAGATTTGAACATTTAGCCCTTCTCAAAAATGCACCCAAACCACAAATCGTATAAAATGACATAATCTCATCCTTTCAACCAGCTAAATCCCACCCGTTGTCATGAATTTTTCGCACCTCAGTTGTGAGCGAGTGTGGTCTTCATAGAAACTCTCACAACTCCTCCTCTCTACAGTCTGCTGGTAACACAGACAGTCCAATGTGTGCTCTCTTCAAAGGGGTTGCCTCTGGATAAAGTTTTTTTCTTATAACTGATCTTCAGTCGGAGGAGGTGATTCCTAGTGATCATATCCTGTGTCTCTTAAAATCTTCATTTAAAGGGACAGTCGTTTCCCTGTATAACCATTTTGGGACACTCGGGGTTAATAATCAGTTTTCCCATTTGCACATTTCCGTCTCATCTACAGGTGATTAATGCAAAAACAATCAGATTTTATCAAAAAAATTGGCAGATTTCCCACATTGTGTCGCTGCACTTGGATACATAGATGAGATCACTCCGTACACAGTGATTGTTCGTCTCTTGGCAGCGCTCCGTGGATCCGTTGCCTTTTCCCTCAGGCGACAACCTGCACATAGGAATATTTGGCGGGGCACCGGCGGGTTCTTGTTGGGAACAGGTGTCATACAAGCCGCTCACCGCAGGCAATGAGGAATCTGTTGGAAAGACATGAATCAGCTCTCCCTTTCTGCGCGGTGCACACGGAGCGGTTACCTGGATGCTTGCACCTGCCTCCATATCATGTCTTTTATTAACATTTCCTCTTTCAACGGTTTCTATAGGACCCCCCCCCCCCCCCCCCGCACTCGGGAATATCCCTATGTGGTTTCCTTTGAAGTTTCTGAAGGGATTTTCTTTGAAGGAAGATTCTCCCATCGAAGGCTCAGGAGACTCTCAGCTTTGTATTTGCTAAAGTTTTCGTTTTGTTGTCATAAGACATAAAAGCTATAAAGATGAGCGGGAATAGGATGAGCCACAGCTATAAGGGGGATAAGTATAGGTTCCAAATATCCCCCATGGTCAGCAAGAACCGTGACCCTTCATTGGGCACAGTGCCATACCTTCCCTTGTGATTGTGCCTGGTACTACAGCTTGCTGCATCTCAGTTTCATGTACAAAAATAAGATTGTGGCTGTTCCTGGTACTGTATATCAATCAGTGTTGTGGCACTATGTCTGAGAAACACTATGAATCCCCACCCGTCAGATACTGGCACCTTAGGGCACAGGGAGGTGAGTTCTCACAATTACACCTGATACACCTTCATCCGGAATGAGATTGTGTAATGCACCATGATCAGATTGTGTCCTGACAACCAGGGCACATGCCCCACAGCACCTCGTATAGTACACTAGGTCAGATGGTGCCATATTCAGCTGTAAGAATGGCAGTGCCCCAATATACTACCAGCCACAGTGCCTCAATATGCCGCCAGCTACAGTGCCCCAATATACTGCCAGCCACAGTGCCCCAATATACTGCCTGTCACAGTGACCCAATATACTACCAGCCACAGTGCCCCAATATACTGCCTGTCACATTGACCCAATATACTGCCAGCTACAGTGCCCCAATATACTACCTGTCACAGTGCCCCAATATACTGCCAGCTACAGTGCCCCAATATACTGCCTGTCACAGTGCCCTAATATACTACCAGCCACAGTGCCCCAATATGCTGCCAGACTCAGTGCCCCAATATACTGCCGGCCACAGTGCCCCAATATACTGCCGGCCACAGTGCCCCAATATACTGCCGGCCACAGTGCCCCAATATACTGCCAGCTACAGTGCCCCAATATACTGCCTGTCACAGTGTCCCAATATACTGCCAGCTACAGTGCCCCAATATGCTGCCAGACTCAGTGCCCCAATATACTGCCTGTCACAGTGCCCCAATATACTGCCAGCTACAGTGCCCCAATATACTACCTGTCACAGTGCCCTAATATACTACCAGCCACAGTGCCCCAATACACTGCCTGTCACAGTGCCCCAATATACTGCCTGTCAATAGTGCCCCAATATACTACCAGCCACAGTGCCCCAATATGCTGCCAGACTCAGTGCCCCAATATACTGCCAGCTACAGTGCCCCAATATGCTGCCAGCCACAGAGCCCCAATATACTGCCGGCCAGAGTGCCCCAATATACTGCCTGTCACAGTGCCCCAATATACTGCCTGTCACAGTGCCCCAATATACTGCCAACCTCAGTGCCCCAATACACTGCCAGCCTCAGTGCCCCAATATACCGCCAGACACAGTGTCCCAATATACCACCAGCCACCGTGCCCCAATATGATGCCAACCTCAGTGCCCCAATATACTGCCAGCCACAGTGCCAGAATATGATGCCAACCTCAGTGCCCCAATATACTACCAACCACAGTGCCCCAATATGATGCCAACCTCAGTGCCCCAAAATACTGCCAGCCACAGTGCCCCAATATACTACCAGCCACAGTGCCCCAATATGATGCCAACCTCAGTGCCCTAATATTATGAAAGTCTTTGAACGTCTGATATTATACAGACTGAGTGCAGCTATCCAAGCCTTGCAGTTCCCAAAAATGACGAACAGTCCAACAAAAGTGAGCAGAGCAGCCCTTAGTAAATGAGCCCTATTATGCTTGGTTTATATTATGTACTGTTGTTATGTTTTATTCTAAAAGATCTACAGGATGTTACTTAGGACCAGTAGACTGAAACCATGCATGCACGGTGCGATATGGGTATGTATCATGCCTTGTTCCCCACTTTTCTAGTGTATAAGGCATGAAAAACTCCCAATTCCTGGTTGTTTTTCCCTATTGCCACGCTAATGCCACTTCTTTGATAATGGGGATGACTAGTCCCTCTAAATTTACCATAGCCTGTGCATATCCTGGCGCAGGTTATAGCAGAATTCTACACAGGCAGGATCTGGCGTATATTTCTAAGTGCCGGATTTACTGAGGTGACAGAACCTGAAAGGGAATAGGAATATTTGGACTAGTGCTCGATGTCCCAAGGGACTTTTTTTGTGAAATAATGGTGACCCTCATTTCAGTTGAGTGAGGGTGTCCCTTGCCGGCTGTCTCTCCGTTCAGTGTCTATGGGACCGAGTTATATGGCTGTAGATCTCACAGATCCAGGAAAGTTGGGTGACATCCCCAATGGAAGTTACCATGATTGTATCTGCATATTTGGAGGTTGCTGGAGGCAGCTGATATGAAGATGTATCTGTGAGCCGTTGTCATGGTGTGAAGAGACTCTTTGTCCATCGTTTTGTCCATTGTTGCGCTGTTATCGTTTATTTTTGGTGTTTTTTACTCTCATCATGGTTCCCTGGGAATGACAGCATATAGTAAATAAGTAGATGGGGGGAGGGGGCGGTAAGGGGGCCCCGAGGGCTGTCCCAATTATACCCCTTGTCAAGTTGAATCTTCTTTTGGCACAGTCTCAGCCATGGACATTAACCCCTTTTGTCCTGGGAGACTTGATGTTGATATAAATCACACATTCCTGCGCTCCTTTGATGAGGGTGAGGCGCAGGGGCAAATAAACAACTTTATAGCTTTTTTGTTCAAATGTCTGCTGCCGAAGGTTTTTAGGATAAAAAAAGAATATGTAAATTTTTCATAATTATAGATAATGTGAATAGTAACAAGGGTAAGAGATCCATAGGAGGAGGTTATGGCTTCATCAACCTGTGTGGGGCAGCGGTTCCTAGCTATTTCCATCGCCCTTCATCCATCATCCAATCACCTCGTTTTCATTTCTCCATTAATCACTTATAGCGGTTTCCATTCCAGATACTGGACAGGGGTTCTTTTCAGTAAAGGAAGTATGGAAGGATAAGAGAAAGGAAAAGGATACATAATACATAAGATATTGAGACCAATGGGAGAAGGCTGGATACTAGACTTAAGTATAATCCCAAGTGGGGGTCAAATCATGGAGCAGCGTTCCCCCCTGGTGATTGTTAATGTAAGAGGTAATGAGGCCTCGAGTGACTGGTACTCATGTACTGCCAGAAATATGGAGCACCAGGAAGGGACACGTCATGTTGGTTAACACTCAGGTCAGAAGAATAAAGTCTGCAGCTCTGGATTATAAGGCTGGACAAGGTCCCGAAGAGAGAAGGCAAGGAAGCATCTTAATGTGATGACCTCATCCTTGTACACTTTTTTTTGTCAGAATCTCTTTATTAATTGAGACATGCGGAAGAAGTACTTTAAAGGGACAACATGAGGAGAGAAAAAGAACTGGACCGCACATCCACACATCACACAATGATCTCCTGCCGCTAGGCTACATTATATAACCAACTCAAGGTTCTTAGTTACATTTTGATCAAATTGTATAAGCCCACCAACCACTTCACGGTGACCTCTTTTTGGTGGGTCCCTACGCTATTGTGTGCGGCATCACATGGCGTCCACCCCCGCTGCAGCACAGCGCCGGCAGGGACTAAGACCCGGTTGCCCCCCAGTACCCATACTGGCAGGCATAGCCCCCATGGCTCCAGGCCCAGGTCCCCACCAGCACCGCACAACAGAAGCGGCAGACGCCATGCAACACCACACCATGTGAACAGGAAAAAGGCTCACCATGTGTGAACAGGTGTTGAATACTCACTGTTCCATGTAGTCTCAGGCACTAGCTGAGAGGAAGTAGCCGGCCCTTATATGCAGTCTCCTGCTAATTTTAAAAACACCTGGGTCGAATGGGGCGTAGTGCTGGTACCAGGTAAAACAAAATAAATGAAGGGATAGAATGTACTAAACCAACATGGGGAGAGAAAAAGAACTGGACCGCACATCCACACATCACACAATGATCTCCTGCCGCTAGGCTACATTATATAACAAACTCGAGGTTCTTAGTTACATTTTGATCAAATTGTATAAGCCCAGTAACCCCTTCAAGGTGACCTCTTTATGGTGGGTCCCTACGCTATTATGTGCAGCATCACATGGCGTCCACCAGCGCCGTAGCACAGCGCCATGTGATGCTGCACTGCACCACAGCGTAGGGGCCGCCTACTTCTTCTCAGCTAGTGCCTGAGACTACATGGAACAGTGAGTATTCAACACCTGTTCACACATGGTGAGCCTTTTTCCTGTTCACATGGTGCGGTGTTGCATGGCATCCGCCGCTTCTGTTGTGCGATGCTGGTGGGGACCCGGGCCTGGAGCCATGGGGGCTATGCCTGCCAGTACGGGTGCTGGGGGGCAACCAGGTCTTGGTCCCTGCCGGCGCTGTGCTGCAGCAGTGGGGGACGCCATGTGATGCTGCACATAATAACGTAGTGACCCACCAAAAAGAGGTCACCTTGAAGTGGTTGGTGGCTTATACAATTTGATCAAAATGTAACTAAGAACCTTGAGTTGGTTATATAATGTAGCCTAGCGGCAGGAGATCATTGTGTGATGTGTGGATGTGCGGTCCAGTTCTTTTTCTCTCCTCATGTTGGTTTAGTACTTTAAAGGGGTTGTCCGAGAGTTGTGAAAAAAAACTATGGGAAAAAATCATTGGAAGCTTCAACACCCACAACCCTGAACACCAACGACAGGCTGCCATTCATGCTTCAGATTTGTGTTCGGGAGCAGCCAATCAACCCTCTTGCATCCTTAGCAACCACAGCAATGCCAGCAGTTTGCGTATGGCTGTGATTGGCTAGGTGGGACATGTGACCCTGCTGTATAAGATCAGGGTCACAAGGCCAGGTGCCGTTACAGACAGGAGACAGAGCTATGGAGGGCTCCAAGACTTTTAAGGGAACTTTCAGTCTTGGAGCTATTTGCATGAGTGTTAGCTTACATTTCCAGTCTCAGAACCATTTGCATGAGTATTACCTTACAGCGCCAGTCTTTTTACTATTTGCATCATATGGTACTACAGTGTAGGTCTAGTACTAATTTCATTCATACAAGCATTCTTAGAAGTATTTGCATCAGTGTTACCTTACACAAACAGTTTTAGAATTATCTGCAACACTTTTACCTTACACTACCAGTTTTAGAACTTTATGAATCAGTGTTACCTTAAAATATCAATTTTAAAAGTATTTGCATCAGATCTACCATACACTAACAATCTTAGAAGTATTAAGGTCAATGTTACCTTACACTACCAGTTTTAGAAGAATTTGCATCAGAGCTACCGTACACTACTAATCATAGAAGTACTTGTGTCAGTGTTACCTTAAACTATCAGTCATGCATCATAGTGTAGTACAGAATCTTCATGCAGTATTACATTCATGTGCCGTTGTAATGACATATTTCTCCTATATCCTTATACGATACTGCATGTGTTTTAAAATGAGAACAAGAAAGTGGCAGTTGTCATGCTGTGTTCTGTCTCTGCCTTTGGAAGAAGAGAAGGAGGAGTTATCATTCCTATAGATTAGGGGTAGGGAACCTATAGCTCGGGAGCCAGATGTGGCTCTTTTGTTGGCTGCATCTGGCTCTCAGACAGATCTCTAATAAATAGTGATGGCTGCTGTTAGACTGATCTTAGACTGATCACAGGACACAGGCAGTGATGTTACCGCTGATCACGTCCTTTTTACGATCCACGTGCCATCGCCGCCATAGTCTAAGCCTGGGTCAAAGAGAAGAGCATGGGAGCAATGAGGGGCTGCAGGGAGCGCTGGTAACTGAATATTTTTTTTTCAGCTGTGACAATCTATCTACTGGGGGGCATGTGCTGTGGCTACCTATCTACTGGGGGTATGTGCTGTGGCTACCTATGTACTGGGAGGCATGTACTGTGACTACCTATATACTGGGAGGCATGTGCTGTGGCTACCTATCTACTGGGAGGGGGTATGTGCTGTGGCTACCTATCTACTGGGGGGCATGTGCTGTGGCTACCTATCTACTGGGGGTCATGTGCTGTGGCTACCTATGTACTGGGAGGCATGTACTGTGACTACCTATATACTGGGGGGCATGTGCTGTGGCTACCTATCTACTGGGGGTATGTGCTGTGGCTACCTATGTACTGGGAGGCATGTACTGTGGCTACCTATATACTGGGAGGCATGTGCTGTGGCTACCTATCTACTGGGGGTATGTGCTGTGGCTACCTATGTACTGGGAGGCATGTACTGTGACTACCTATATACTGGGGGGCATGTGCTGTGGCTACCTATCTACTGGGGGGCATGTGCTGTGGCTACCTATCTACTGGGGGGCATGTGCTGTGGCTACCTATCTACTGGGGGTATGTGCTGTGGCTACCTATGTACTGGGAGGCATGTACTGTGGCTACCTATGTACTGGGAGGCATGTACTGTGACTACCTATATACTGGGAGGCATGTGCTGTGGCTACCAATCTACTGGGGGGCATGTGCTGTGGCTACCTATCTACTGGGGGGCATGTGCTGTGGCTACCTATCTACTTGGGGGCATGTGCTGTGGCTACTTATATACTGGGGGACATGTGCTATGGCTACCTAGCTGGTAGCCGCCGGTCTTTATTGGAACCCGGGAAGTGGGCAGCGGCAATCAGCGGCGCACTGGCCCTTTAAATCCGTGAGTGCCGGCGTGCACGCTGGCCAGGACAGGAGCCGGAAAGTGGTGTGTTGAGTGAGCTGAGAGAGGGGCACGGGTGTGCATCCGCGACACTGGGACTACCTATCTACTGGGGGGCATGTGCATATGGTACGGCTCTTACAGAATAACATTTTAAAATATGTGGCGTTCATGGCTCTCTCAGCCAAAAAGGTTCCTGACCCCTGCAGTAGGGTGACCCCCAGAGCAGTGCATGGGTTTCACTGGAGCATGGCTGGGTGGAAGCTGGAGGAGGAGGAGACAACTCCCATGAGAAAAGTTGCTGGGCCGCCTTGTCCACATGAGCCTATTCAAGCTTCAGGAGGAAGTCACCAAGACCCCAGGGGCACCAGAACCACCTCAGAAGGGAGAGTTAGCATGGCCACAATGTGGAACACCATGTTCAGTTCTCCTTAACCTCTGCCACCAACGGATATGTTACATAGTACCAGGAGGCAAACTATAGCTCTCATTTTGAAAGATTATCTGTTCACTCACCTTCTGGTACTTAAAGATAGGTCCTCCTCGTACAATTCTTGGAGATGCTGCCCTGCCTTCCAGAAGGTGCTGTCCTACCCTGCTGTAAGTGTGCTGTCAGAACGCCAGTTCAGCACCATCAAGGGTGGATCACACACAAGAGGATTCACCTGTCCACAGCCAACATGAGCATCCTCACATTCATTAAGCCATGGATCCGACGGGACTTGGCAGTCCAATTAAGTCAAATTCCAAATTCACTGAATTCTAAATTTAAACTTGCAAATTCCCTATCTGCTGATTCCAAATGTAAAAAGTCAAATTCTGCATTTTCTGGATTCAAAATATAAAAAGTCAAATTCTGCATTTGCTGGATTCAAAATTTAAACTAATTCTGCATTCATTGAATACAAAATTTAAACTGTCAAATTCCACATCAGCTGGATTCAAAATTAAAAACGTCAAATTTCAAATTTGCTGTATTCAAAAGTTAAAACTTTAAACCTTTAAACTCAGTATCTGCTGGATTTCAAATTAAAACTGTGAAATTCTGCATTTGCTGGGTTGAAAATGTAAACTTTTTTGCAATTGCTGGATTCAACATTTTGTACTGTGAAATTTTGCGTTTGCTGGATTCAAAATTTAAAGTGAAAAATTTGGCATTTGCTGGATTAAAAATTAAACAGCCTAATTCTCCATTCATTGATTACAAAATTAAAACTGTCAAATTCTGCATTCACTGGATTCAAAAGATAAATTGTCAAATTGTGCATTTGTTGGATTTAAAATGTAAACTGTGAAATTCAGCATTTGCAAGATTCAAAATTTAAAGGGCCACATTTATCACTTTTGTGCGCCTACGTGTAGTAGTTGCGCCTAAATTCTGGCGCACTGTTTTTCCAGAATTATCACCAACTGCAGTTTAGGTGCAATTTTGGCGCAGTTATGGCGCAATGTTAGATTTGGGCACTTACATGTGATCCTGCTACAAGCTCCTCTCTGCTTCTCCCACAGCCCAGAATGAAGATAACACTCACAGCAGCACCCAAGTGTGTGACACCCAGCACCCAGTGACCTCCTCAGCAGGGGCTTCTCCTGGAGGGGATCCCCCAGTGCTAGTCTCCTGCTGCACCCCTGTAATTCTGCACAGTATCCCCCTCAGACACACTGGTGATACTCTGCAGAATGGGGGACACTTGTCTGTAGTATCTGCAAAATTCTGCAAACTTCTGCAAAGTTCTCTTGCTCTTTGCTCTGAGCTCAGGAGTTTGCAGAATGTTTTGTAAATAGAAGGTGATGAACTGTAAATGGAGTCTGCAGCTCCTGTCTGCAGAGCATCTCATGTCTGTATTATCTGTACTAGTGTCTGCAGAGCATCTCATGTCTGTATTAGGGCACATTCACATGGCCGTCTGCGGGGACGTATATGCGGCCGCGAATTTGCGGCCGCATGTACGTCCCCCTAGATGGCAATAGCGGCACGGCGCTATCTTTCGGTGTGTGTGCGGCCGTGCGCCGCTATTCTCTATGGAGGGAGGAGGGGTCACCTCCTCCTCCTCTCCAGCACACGGCGGTATGCCCGGAATGGACCCTTATATGTACTAGTGTCTGCAGTGTATGTAGTGTTTGTATTATCTGTACTAGTGTCTGCAGTGTATGTAATGTCTTTATTATCTGTTCTAGTGTCTGGCTGAGCTCTGCTGCTAGAAATGAGCTCTTCTGCAAAGGGGCTCAGTGCTTTCTTCTCAGATAACGCCACCTTCGGGCTGTAGTGTTTTTGCGCCTAAATGAAAACGTTGCAAGTGATGAATATCATTAGGTGCAGCAAAACATCTGGATTGGTAAAATAGATTGGGAAAGCTGGTTATTTTTGCTGCGCGGCTAGTTTGGCATGCAAAAGGCGCAAAAACAACAGAAAAACGAGTGATACATGTGGATTCAAAATTAAACTGCCTAATTCCGCATTCATTGAATACAAAATTTAAACTGTCAAATTCTGCATTCGTATAATGCAATTGATAATGCAATTTTAACTTTCAAATCGCACATTTGCTGGATTAAAAATTTAAAGTGAAAAATTCTGGATTCAAAATAAAAACTGCCTACTTCTGCATTCATTTAATACAAATTTTAAAACTGTCCAATTCCACATTCATTGTATAAAAAATTCAAACCGTCAAATTACGCATTTGCTGGTTTCAGGATTTAAACAGTTAAATTGTGCATTTGTTTGATTCTAAATTAAACTGCCTAGTTCTGGATTTGTTAAATAAAAACTTTAAAAAATCAGATTCTGCTTTCGGCTGATTCAATTCAGTGACAAATTCTGCAAAAAAATTCTTAAAAAATGTAAGGTGTCAAATTCCACATTCAAAATTTAAGCTGTCAAATTCTGCTGGATTCAATACGTAAACTTTTAAAAATTCAGCATTTTCTTGATGCAAAATTAGTGAAATTCTACATTAGCTGGATTCAAAATTTAAAGTGAAAATTTGGTATTTGCTGGATTCACAATTGCGCATTTAAACAAAATTTTAACTTTAAAAAAATCCACTTCTGCTGGATTCAAAATTTAAACTGTGAAATAACACATTTGCTGGATTGAACTTTCAGCAATGTGGGAATAACCTGGTCAGAATGCCCAGGGCATTAAACACTGTGGGGCTCATTTACTAAGGTTGTACGAATCGCGCACTTTCGTTGCCAACTGTTTCCGATTTGCGGTGAATTCCCCCGGGATTTTGGCACACTCGATCGGATTGTGGCGCAACGGCGCCAGCTTTCATGCGACAGAAATCAGGGGGCTTGGCCGTCGGACAACCCGACGGATTCAGAAAAAACGCGGAATTTAAAAAGCAATTTGTGTCGCAAGATCAGCACTTACATGCACCGGGAAGAAGGTGAATTCCGGCGGAACTCGGCGCAGCAGCGTCACCTGCGGGATATCAGGTGCAAGATGTTAGTGAAAGCTGGCAGACCCGAATCCTCATCGGACAACGTGCCGCGGGATCGCGACTGGACCAGGTATGTAAATGTGCCCCAGTGTCTGCCATTTATTATCAACTTTGAAACCGAAAACTGGTGGAAATTCTCTTTTTCCTTTGCTGCTTCTATTGTGCCTTATTTATGAAGTGTCATTGCCACAATATTGGTGCTTTTTCGAAACTCACGACTTGTTCTTTTTTTGGGTGCAAATTTGTGGAGTGCACTTCTATTTTTCCAACATGCTTTGTGGCACAGTTTTTGGCGCACAATTAGAGCTGTTGGGTCATGCTCCAAATCAGTAATGCAACAAACTTACATCCCACTAGAACAGTGGTGGCGAACCTATGGCACGGGTGCCAGAGGTGGCACTCAGAGCCATTTCTGTGGGCACTCAGACCATCACCCCAGGACAGAGTTCACCAAATAGGACCAAATCCACCAAGTCCCAGGCAACTTAAGACATGCTGCTCTCAGCGCTATTTTAAAGCAACATTTCATTGTCTGTTAGGAACTGCGGGAAAAGGGAGATGGTGTTGACAGAACTGCATTATCTTTGGTGGTCATCCTGCATTTTTTCTCTACAGAGAGACCCTGGAGAGAAGCTACAACGAGAGTCTGAATTTGCTCTCCTTCTTTCAACTGTATTGGTGGCCTCAGGGGGGGCAATACAATTGAAAGATGTAGAAGAACAGATAGCAATAAGTTACTGCTTAAAATGCCATGTTGGCACTTCACGAGAAAATAAGTGGATTTTGGTTGTAGTTTGGGCACTCTGTCTCCAAATGGTTCGCCATCACTGCACTAGAACATTTAGCATGTCTCCAGGGCCACCTGAGCCCAACTTGATAAATGCCCCCAATGTCAGATTGGTTCTCTTTTTGGGAGCACACACTGTGTGCTTTAATGGACTGTGATTTTTTTTATTGTGTTGCTCCCGTCTGTAAGCTCCAGATTTCTCTGCAGTCTCTTTAAACCTGGAATTTGTGCATAAGATGTGGCTGATGACTACTTCAAGCAGCAGCTGTTAGCACCTGTCCAGCAAACGCGCAACCACAACCAGGCTTGGCGCTAGCTGTCAGACTAGGTAAGTGGTGGCAAACTCACCCTGTGATGTCCCTGCGTGCTAAAGCCCTGCCTAAAGCAGATAAACCGCCCTGGTTAACTGACGGTCCCTGAGTGACCCTACAAGATGACAGGGAAAACTTACCTCGTCTGGCAGCTGCTGGATGGTGGTGCGGACAGGTAACCGGAATACAGGAATAGACCAGTGTTCACACTGGTGCACAGAATACTAACACAGGTCTGGGACAGGAACAACAAAGTATATACAGGTATTCAGGCAGGTAAAAACAGGTCAGGTCAAGATACAGGTACAGGTACAGGCGGGATATACACCGGTCAGGTCAAGATCAAACAGGTTATATACAGGTCAGGTCCAGATACAGACCGACAAGTGGAGACAGGTCAAGATGGCTGCAAAGGTACAAAATCGGATACAAAACACAGAATACCAAACAAGATAGCAAGAGCACTAGATACACAGCTATAAGACTAAAAGAATAACCAGTAAGGAATGATGGGAGTAGCAGGTATATAAGGCCGTTCCCGGACACGCCGCCAGCAGCACACTGGGGGAACTGTCCATCAGGCTAGTCATCCTTGCTTAGCAGGACTAAAATGCAAGGAGCCGGGTGTGGCTCAATTAATCCAAATAAAAGCAGTAAGCCACAGTTCACACACAAATAAACGCCATCTATTTCGCCAACTGCGGATAGTGCGACATAGGCACGGACGTTACAGCAGCATTTTCATGTATTAAATTATTTAATTATGTTCCCTTATAAAGAATGGCTGGACCATTATACAAGTTCTTATACCCCATATGTCCCACCCTCACCCTCATAGACTGTAAGCTCTTGTGTCCTTCTTTACTGTCATAGACTGTAAGCTCTTGTGTCACCCCCTTATCCTCATAGATTTGAGCTCTTGGGTCTTTGTGTATGGCTGTGTACTGTTGCTGTAGCTCTATGTATGGCTTTGTACTGCTGCTGTAGCTCCATGTATGGCTGTGTACTGTGGCTGTAGCTCCATGTATGGCTGTGGACTGTTGCTGTAGCTCCATGTATAGCTGTGTACCGCTGCTGTAGCTCTATGTATGGCTGTGTACTGCTCCTGTAGCTCCATGTATGGCTTTGTACTGCAGCTGTAGCTCCATGTATGGCTGTGTACTGTGGCTGTAGCTCTACATATGGCTGTTTACTGCGGCTGTAGCTCCATGTATGGCTTTGTACTGTGGCTGTAGTTCCATGTATGGCTGTGTACTGCTTCTGTAGCTCCATGTATGACTTTGTACAGTGGCTGTAGCTCCATGTATGGCTGTGTACTGCGGCTGTAGCTCCATGTATGGCTGTGTACTGTGGCTGTAGCTCCATGTTTGGCTGTGTACTGCTCCTGTAGCTCCATGTATGGCTGTGTACTGTGGCTGTAGTTCCATGTATGGCTGTGTACTGTGGCTGTAGCTCCATGTATGGCTGTGTACTGTGGCTGTAGCTCCATGTTTGGCTGTGTACTGCTCCTGTAGCTCCATGTATGGCTGTGTACTGTGGCTGTAGTTCCATGTATGGCTGTGTACTGCTGCTGTAGCTCCATGTTAGGCTGTGTACTGTGGCTGTAGGTAAAATGAATTACAAAAGTCAGATTAAAGCTCTCCTTTTAGGAGAAATAAAGTATGTCACAGCACATAGGAGATGCTCCCACAGTAGCTAATACAGTAACAATGCCCCCAAAGCAGCCAATAAAATCAGATCCAGATTGTTGCCTGACTTCTGCCTGGTTTTACCGCTTTTGTTAAGAGCAGAGTAAAGGACCAATGCAGAGAGCGCAGGGCATTGAAGATGCTACAATGCTGGAATATCAATCTATTCTTCACAGTCCTGCTGTTATTAACAACATACACAATGCTATGATTACACAGGGGCTACCCTAGCTGCAGAGAGTACAGCAGTGCCAGCACACGCTCCAAAGCACTTGAACATACTACAATCCTGGAATATAAATCCATATATCACAGTCCTAGTCCTATCCAGTTCTCCTAGTATTGGGGGTTTCTTCCTTGTGCAGTGGTTCCCAGCGCGGCACATGATTAACATCTCTTCCTATAGAAAGTGATTACATGCATTGATTTCCCCATTATTGCGGGTGCCCCTCTTTGTGTTTTACGTGTCCGCCGTCAATATTTCCAACATTTGTTAGTGTTTTTTTCCCAGGGGAAGGAATGCATTGGTAATGGGCGATAACACGGCTTCCTTGTAAGGATGCTAATTGACGTTTATCTTGGAAGAGCAGAAACCCCCGAGTGCCGAGGCCTGAATGCCCCAAACATGCGTGTAAATTCTGTATGTGAACTTGCGCCTTCCCTTCTGTTGCATAAATAGGGCAGGGTCCTCGGCTCAAAGCATAGCCTCATGTGGAACCAAACTCCACAAGTATCCCCATGCCGGCATGTAATGGGGCTATTTTCCTTCCCTAATCAGACATTACCCGTGTGACGTCCCATCCCGGGATATCACTACTGGGGGGTGTTCCATTCCTTCATCCTGGTTTTTGAGCATATGGGATGCCTCCAGGCAGCGATGTTCTCCGGGACACAGATACTTTGCATTCTTATAGATCCTGGGAGGAAACAAAGCAAAAGGGACAAAAAAAGGTTTCCACCTATTAAGGTGTTTTAAAGTCTATAATGGCTTATGGAACGCACCATATGTTCCCATTCGGGGGTCTATAAAATAAGAACATTGTTTTAAAAAAAAAGTTTGTATTGTTGAAACAATTTGTAACTTTTTGTATGTTTGTATATTTGCCATTTCTGTGATTACATTTTATTTTTGGAACTTTTTCTATGTCTCTGCTTACGTTGTTCTTACATTCTGTTTGTAATTTATTGTTCTTATTATTTTGTAGTACAGGCGGTCCCCTACTTAAGAACACTCGACTTACATACGACCCCTAGTTACAAACGGACCTCTGGATATTGGTAATTTATTGTACTTTAGTCCTAGGCTACAATCATCAGCTTTAATAGTTATTAATTGTGTCTGTAATGAAGCTTTAGTGTTAATATTGATTCTTATGACAACCCAACATTTTTAAAATCCAATTGTCACAGAGACCAAAAAAGTTCTGTCTGGGATTACAATGGAAAAATATACAGTTCCGACTTACATACAAACTCAACTTAAGAACAAACCTACAGAGCCTATCTTGTATGTAACCCGGGGACTGCCTGTATTCAATTTTTGGGGGATTTTTGTAGAATATGGGCACTTTTTGTTAGTGAATCACCCGCATGGATTTTATGGGGCTTTACAAAGGGTCCGCGGATTGCATTTCCGTCTGACTTTCCGACGTTTTTGGGATTTGCTGGGACAGGTATTTAGATTCAAATCCGCGGGCTGTGGGACGATCCGACTGATTCGGACCGAGCGCAAGATTTAAAATTCAAATTGTGTTGCATCCAATGCATGTACATGCACCAGGAAGAAGATGGTGAACTCCGGGGACCTGAGTGTGGAAGCGTCACATGCAGGATATCGGGTGCACAATCTTAGTGAATCGCGGCACAGGGCTATGTCATCGGACAATGCCCTTCCGGGACTTCCGAGGGACCGGGTAAGTAAATGTGCCCCTATAAGTTCTTCCCATATTCTAGAGGATTCATCCACATCCTGAGGTGCTCTTTGGATTCCCGTGCTGGGGCGATGGTAAGTGGATAGTCTGTGTTCAGACTTCTCCTTCATCTATATCAGTAGTCCCATAGCAGCAGCTAGGACTGGATCTGATCATTGAAGCCATCAGTCAGATCCTTGAACGCTGGCAACAATATCACATCCACAATGGCCTCATTGGGGGTCATTTACTAAGGGCCCGATTCGCGTTTTCCCGACGTGTTACCCGAATATTTCCGATTTGCGCCGATTGTACCTGAATTGCCCCGGTTTTTTGGCGCACGCGATCGGAATTTGGCGCATCGGCGCCGGTATGCACGCGACGGAAATCGGGCGGCGTGGCCGAATGAAAACCCGACGTATTCGGAAAAACCGCCGCATTTAAAAAAAAAATTGTGTCTCGAAAATTTCCCTCACCTTCATCCTGGATAGGCCGGTGTATTTCGAGGCATTCCAGCGGACTTCAGCGCAGCAGCGCCACCTGGTGGACGTCGGAGGAACTGCTTTGATGAATCCCGGCCGGACCCGAATCCAGTGCAGAGAACGCGCCGCTGGATCGCGAACGGACCGGGTAAGTAAATCTGCCCCATTGTATATATATTGGGGCTTATTTACTAAGAGTCTCACTGCTTCACTTTCGTTGGACTGTTAGCCTTTTTCAGGAGTCGCACGGCTGTGACAGGTATTTAACAGGGTTTGCGCTGGGATTGTGTCACATGCAATTGGTTTTTGGCACAGCTGTGCTGCTTCCATGCAACAGAAATTGGGGAGCGTGCCATCAGCCAATCCAACTGATTCGGACTGAGTGCAGGATTTAACTTTAAAATTGTGTCACAATCCAATGCACTTACATTCACCAGGAAGAAGAAGGTGGAAGCGACACATGCAGCATATTGGGGCAGATTTACTTACCAGGCCCATTCGCGATCCAGCGGCGCGTTCTCTGCACAGGATTCGGGTCCGGCCGGGATCTATGAAGGTAGTTCCTCCGCCGTCCACCAGGTGGCGCTGCTGCGCTGAAAATCATCTCAACGCGCCGGAATGCACCACCTCGGACCAGGTGAAGGTAAGCGCTTCCCAAGCTACACTTTTTCGGTTTTTAAATGCGGCGGTTTTTCCGAATACGTCGGGTTTTCGTTCGGCCACGCCCCCCTGATTTCCGTCGCGCGCAAGCCGGCGCCGATGCGCCACAATCCGATCGCGTGCGCCACAATCCCGGGGCAATTCAGGTACAATCGGCGCAAATCGGAAATATTCGGGTAACACGTCGGGAAAACGCGAATCGGGCCCTTAGTAAATGACCCCCATTGAGCGCACAGAGAATCGCGGCACAGTGCATTATACACGGACAATGCACTTTCGGTGAAATTATATAATGAAACACCAATTTTATGATTTATTTTTTCATATTTCCTACTTCCTTTTCTGAAATCCACATGTTCACAGGTTGAATTATAATTGCATGTATAAGAAGTTAATAAAAAATAGTTATGAGGTCAGGTCTATGGGGTCAGTTTGAGGGAGGGTCTGGCAATGGAAAAAGTGTGCAAATTAACTCTACTTTAGATGGAAGAAAACTCTTTTTTAGTGACCCTTTTAAGTCAAACTTTCACCCATTAAAGAGCCTAGAGGCAAGGCATCAGAGTCGCTGCTGTGAAAAGTTGCCGGCTGCTTTTATTTCTATTCAGGGTGTGTACCGGGTACAGTGTCCTGTGTAGTGCACAGGGGGCGCCAGATTATTTCTGGCACCTATTCTCCATGAATCTGGCCCCCCCCTGCACTGCCCTGATAATCTTCCTCATATTGCAAAAAAAAAAATAATTACAGTGTATCAGTATAGATAAAGAAGTAGCAGTTTTTTGTCTAAGACATTGGGGCTTATTTACTAAGGGCTGTTTGCGGTTTTTGGGATTTGCGCAGCTTTGACAGGTATTTAACAGTGGTCTGCGCTGGGATTGTGTCGCACGTGATGGGATTTTGGCGCAGCTCCGCTACTTTCATACGTCAGAAATGGGGGGCAGGCCTTCGGATTATCCGACTGATTCGAACTGAGTGCGGGATTTAACTTTCAAATTGTGTCACAAGCCCAAGCACTTACATGCACCAGGAAGAAGAAGGTGAAGGTGAAATGACACATGCAGGATATCGGGCGCACTGCATTATACACGGACAATGCACTTTCGGTGAACTCCGCTGGACCGGGTAAGTAAATGTGCCACATTGGGTTACACAGAGGATGAAGCAGGACAGAACTTTATCCAGTATTAAGGAAACAAATTCCATGGTTACGACCCACCTTAAAAAGAGGTATCTGGCGTAATAGCTATAAAAGTCTCTAACAGAGGGCACAAGCCTAATTGTAACTTCCTAGAGGAGAGGGCTGAAGTATTATAAGAGCTGACGTATTATGCATTGTAGTTGCACTTCTTGGCAGAGGAACTATACTTGAAGGTTACACTTCTTCATAGACCAGACCACTTCTTACTGCACTGTACATCTCCACATATAAGTTGCCAGTATGAATGACAACACTTTAAATAAAGTCCAGTACAGCCATTTGATTGTTACCTCTTCCACCCCTACACTACACACAGTTCTCCTTTCTCGGGGTCCTCAGGTTGCCCATGCAGACTGGTCTGCTATAGACCTTGTGGGGTGGTCTGTGCAGTCACAGGATACAATGTGGCAGGGTCAGTAATCACAAAAATGGCCCAGAACTGCCCTGAACACCAGAAAACACTGCGTATATATTAGAAAGTTACACGCCTTAAATTATGCAACAATTTCTATTATCTGTACCCTCCATGTAAGGTAAGAGATAGAGCGGATGAGCAGGTGATGACTTCATCGGAATGTCCCCAACTTACAACAACAACAACAAAGTGACTTCACCGAACCCCACACAGATGGAAAATCGAGTATATGTTCCCGAAAGCCACAAACCACAAACACCTCTATGTGCACCTTTGTTTTCTCCGAGCTTCTGAGAATTTCCCAGTAAGATGAATGAGGACGCTGCAGCTAGAGGCCACATCAATAAGGAAGGGAAAACAGCACAACATGGCCATGGGGACAATGGAAAGTTCTGTGTCACACAATGGGCAGACAACTTTTCCTCCAATACTAAATTACTTGCATAAATCTCCTTCAGTGTCCTGCAAGTCCCATTAATATGATGTATCTGCATCTAATAAGGGTGGCAATGTCATTTCTACTTAATTCTTTAGTTTCTACAAAGATGACTTTGGGGTCCCCCACCCTCACCCACCATGTTTTATCCCACTAATAAGCCCCATGTTGCTCCATTCAGGTAATGTCCACAAATCTTGGATTTGCACAAAATATCAAATGTCAGCAGACGATCATCTTATCATCTCAGCTGTGGATATTCAAGTGAAGGGGCCACAGGTCACATCTATCTCATCCAGCACCCACCTACCTGCCCTGCACCATAGCGGAGATGCACTGTACATCGCTGAATATTAGGTTTGGGGCGACAGAAATAAATAATAGTTGAGGGGGTGGGGTGCACCACTATGGGGTCTGCTCTTGCTTCTTATCATTGGGGCTTGTATGATGAAATCCGACAGGCGTTATACAATGGGCCCTCCTTGTAATTTGGCCAGGGGTGCAGGAGGGTCATCCTTGACACTGAAGGGTTAATCTATACCATCCTCCACTGATGTTATGTCAGGTCACAGATAAGCGACCTCACCTTGCTGGAGACAAGTGGTTATAAGCTGTTTATGACCCCCTATTCATGGGGAAGGGTCCCAGCTGTCAATCACTGACCCTTCACATTCCTCCACTGCAGATACTTGTGTCTCAGGGGTGATTGACAGCCGCAGCCATGAGCGAGCGGCCAGCAGCCAATTCCCAGGACTGGGTGACGGCACGTGACCGGGAATTATAAAAGACTTGTCGATACATATGTAACATCGATTTGTAGAATACTGCTGATAGAATACTCAGCATATTGGATAGTTTTACACTATATAATGGTAATATATAAGCTCTCTATGACGTGAGCTCAGTATGGTAATATTATATGAAGACTATCTGGTGAAATTCTGTAAGCTCTCTATGGAAATATTATGTGGAGACTTTCCGGCGCTATACAATGGCTACTCTGGGGGTGTGATGTGGGCACAGTATACACTTTCATATGGGCACTGTATTGGGATATTATATGGACTCTTCATGTCTGTATAATAGACACTGGGGCACATTTACTAAGGGTCCGCGGACCGTGATTCAGTTGGGTTTCCCAAATTTTTCCACTAAAATTGTCCTGCGTTTTTGGCGCACACAATCGGATTGTGCCGCCGGCTTGCATGCGACACAAATCAGGGGGGGGGGGGCTTGGGTGTACTTCGGACAACCCGAGTGATTCGCACAAACCACGGAATTTAACAACGAAATTGTGTTGCAAGATCAGCACTTACATACACCGGGAAGAAGAAGGTGAACTCCGGCAGACCTCGGCGGGGAAGCAACACATGCAGGAAATTAGATGCACGATCGGCAGACCCGAATCCACGTCGGACAACGCACAGCGGGGATCGCGACGGGACTGGTAAGTAAATCTGCCCCATTCTGTGGTGGAATCGTATGGCGTTTTTATACAAGTCTTATGTATAATATGTAGTATTATATGTACTGTATAGTGGTAGTATGTGGCAATGCTGCCAGCTGTATGTATGACGGTATTTGTATATCATGTGTGCACATGTTCCAGTACTTTATCCCCTATAGCAGCGTTACCTCACATGCTCCTGGACGCTCCTCTGATCATCGTCCCTCCCTTATAATGTATGACGGCCATTTTTCACTAGATTATCTCTTCCTCTGACAGATAAGTGCGCTGTAAATGCTGATACACGTATCACTGCCTATAGGGCAAGAAATAAAAGAGTTAATCAGTAACCTCCATGTCGGACGTGTTAATGTGTAGCCAATGATTGCAGCAATTACATGAACTAATAAATGTCATATATGTACAGAAACAAAACATGGAGGACGTCAGATGACCTAGAACAGATCCTGGCCCTGGTGTGACCTGCGGCGATTGCCAGGGTTGTCCCATTTTTTGGCTGGGCATGAGGACCTCCACCTAAACCACATACTGAAATAATATTGCATTCTTGCTATCGTAACATAATAAATAATAACATAGGACGCACGTGACAGATGCAGGAGATTGCGAAACGCTGTCATACATTAGAACAGCAGGAATATGGATGGTGAGTAATGGGGCCCCTGGCTAAACGGCCCATGAGCTCTACATATCTCCAGGCACTTGTGACCCCGGGCCGGTGATATTTTGGTCCTCGCCTTTCATGTTTTAGTGTGCTGGGAAGGCTTTGCGTTGTGTGCCTGGTTACGGGATTCCAGGAAACGGCGCTTGGCTTTGGCGGTGGTGACCGGAGGCGATGTGCGACCGGCAGGAGAAGACATCGTGTCCTGAATCCACAGTCCTGGAGACTATTCATCGCAGAGTTTACAGCGGAGCCAATGGGGGAGACAATTATTTTTACTACCAGTGTAACCTGCGCTTAGAGACGCGCCTTTAAAGTTTTATTTGCTGAGACCTAATAAAAGTGCAGTCACTGGCTCTGCACTTTATTTTACAAGGTCGTAATCAGATGCTCAGCAACAGAGCGCCCCCTAAGCTGCAGCCGAAGGGGGGGGGGGGGGGGGGCGACGAGGCCAGCCCTGACCGCACCATCCGGAGGACGCCAGAGACAGTATCAGGTCATTAAGTCTGACACCTCCAGTAAGTGCCTGCTCCATGGCGCATGCCTGAAGCCTCTAGTGACCCCGGGATGGTTACACTTAGTGGTGAGATTATAACCATGACCAGGACCCCCAGACAACCGCAACAAGACCCTCTACTACACCGAGAGAGTGATGATACGTTATATATAGATTAGTGCCGTCCTTTATGCATAAGATTCAGTGGGGCAAAATTATTTGAACAGAAGAAATGTAGACCATCACAAGGAGGCAACAAGCTTAGTGGTCATAAAATTCTCAAATGAGACAATATTAAAGCAAAATGTATCTCAGGATCAGTACAGGATAAGTATTGCCACGTACACAATAACTGCACCAGCAGCAGAATAGTGAGTGCAGCTCTAGCGTATAATACAGGATGTAACTCAGGATCAGTACAGGATAAGTAATGTCATGTATGTACACAGTAACTGCACCAGAAGCAGAATAGTGAGTGCAGCTCTGGAGTATAATACAGGATGTAACTCAGGATCAGTACAGGATAAGTAATGTCATGTATGTACACAGTGACTGCACCAGCAGCAGAATAGTGAGTGCAGCTCTGGAGTATAATACATGATGTAACTCAGGATCAGTACAGGATAGGTAATGTCATGTATGTACACAGTGACTGCACCAGCAGCAGAATAGTGAGTGCAGCTCTGTGGTATAATACAGGATGTAACTCAGGATCAGTACAGGATAAGTAATGTCATGTATGTACACAGTGACTGCACCAGCAGCAGAATAGTGAGTGCAGCTCTGGAGTATAATACAGGATATAACTCAGGATCAGTACAGGATAAGTAATGTCATGTATGTACACAGTGACTGCACCAGCAGCAGAATAGTGAGTGCAGCTCTGGAGTATAATACAGGATGTAACTCATCATCAGTACAGGATAAGTAATGTCATGTATGTACACAGTGACTGCACCAGCAGAATAGTGAGTGCAGCTCTGGGGTATAATACAGGATGTAACTCAGGATCAGTACAGGATAAGTAATGTCATGTATGTACACAGTGACTGCACCAGCAGCAGAATAATGGGTGCAGCTCTGGGGTATAATACAGGATGTAACTCAGGAACAGTACAGGATAAGTAATGTCATTTATGTACACAGTGACTCCTCCAGCAGAATAGTGAGTGCAGCTCTGGAGTATAATACAGGATGTAACTCAGGATCAGTACAGGATAAGTAATGGCATGTATGTACACATTGACTGCACCAGCCTGCAGACTATTGCATCTTAGATCACTGATGCTGCACTCATGGTTCTCTCTTGGTGTCTGCACACACAATTATTTGCACTATTATTTGCACATCCCTGAAATGTTCCTTTGTAATAGGTGGCTCATTACAGGGACACTGTGTGAAGCTGCTGCTCTATCTGCGGGATCTCTGGCATCAGGTCTGGTAAAAAAAAAATAAATCTAAGACACCTGTATCACCAGCGTCGCAAACAATGCCATCAGCTCAGACGCCTCTGGTGCCCCCGCACCTGTGTACCCGCAGTTCTGGGGGATATTTCACCATAGATAATTGGGCCGCAGCCTGCAGTCATTCCTCTTGTACATTGTACAGGGCGCACCCTTGGTGGTTCCAGACAAATTAGTGTTTGTCTAAATGGCACAACAGATTATGTAATGGCGCGGGCAGAGCAGGAGGCTACATTGGGAAATATGGGTTTCTTAAGCTCCTGTGATACTTGAGGTGTGAGGTTTGTTAAAGGGACAGATCAGTATTTACATTGTAGCAGCGCACAGCACAAGGTCCACGACAACCATTTATAATCATCAGTGATGTGTGTAATGATGTGGTGCTTCCCATAACTGACATCATGTGATAAGTGAACTTCTCCTTTAAGTACTTAGCAAAGCAGTCACTCAGAGAGAGCATCCCACCGTCAGGTCAAATTTATAAATATTGTGGCTTATTTACTAAGGGTCCCGAGGACCGCACTTTAGTCGGATATGCCAACGTTTTCCGATTTGCGCCGCTAGGACAGGCATTTAGAAGGGGATTTTGGCACAATTGCGTCGGCTTATTCGGACAAACCGCAGGATTTTATGTCGCAAGACAATGCACTTACATGCAGTGGGAAGAAGAAGGTGAACTCCGGTGGACCTGAGCGGGGAAGCAACACATGCAGGATATCAGGCACAAATTCTTAGTGAATCGTGGCACAGTGCATTGTCGTCGGACAATGCACTTTCGGGGAAATCCTCCGAACAGGGTAAGTACATGTGCCCCATTATGTGGTTGCAAAGGAAAAGAGCAACTCTGTGCCTACAGATCTCATGCAGAACCATGTGTCTCCATGGTTACAGACTGCAACTCAACTCTTTGGCGCATATTTATTCAATTGTTTGCCGTGAAAAGAACGTGCTTGTACATGTATTTATAAAGTGTCTGCGCCAGTTTTGTGTCATGGCTAAAGGGATAGTTACTTCCTAGTCAAAGTTTACGCCACAATTCTGCAACATTAACAAAGTGCACCAAAAAAAATAGTGCAACTTCCCGAGCAGTGCAGGGGGCGCCAGATTCATGAAGATCGGGCACCAGTATTTAATAATCTGGCGCCCCATGCACAGTTTACAGGCGACTGCACTTAGCACAGACTGCACTAGTTCTGATGACTGCCCAAATAAAGTTAAACCACGAACCACCGGGAGCTCAGGCCCCTTTAACCCTAAACCAAAATTCGCCGTTAAAAAATACACAGAGACTTGGATTAAAGTTAAACATATGTGGGTTGACGTGAGGGTCGGCCACAGCTTTATATATTATTGTAATAAACATTTATTTTTTTATATTATTTTCTTGTATTATTTAAAACATAATTTAACAGATAAACAAATTTAAATAACAAATCAAGTGCAACAAAACCCCTCCCACCTGTATGCCTTCCAGCCAATGGGCATGTAGGCCAAATAACCCCAAATAACCGCCAGCTGTGACAATAGTAACACCGAAAATACCTTAAACAAGGGAGGGCGGGTGGGAAACGCAATCCGGAAAGAGGGTGAGTGACGTCTGCAGCCCCTATTTATGCTATGCTCACTTCCTGTACCACCCACGACACAAGCCCCGCCCCTAGTCACGTAGCCCCCACCTCCCTGGGATACGCAGGGAGACAGAAAGGAAAGGGAAAACCATCTCCGTCAAAGAGGGCCTATTCCTGTACTTATAACCCCGCTAACCAAGACACCCTTTGTGCAGTCATTAGCCCAACGGCTATACGCCTCCGGGCTTGCAAAAATGTGGCCCTTTTTGCTGTCATTTATCATTATGATGTTCCCTCCTCTGCCTCGGATGTATCAGGAGGTTCAAGCAACCTGATGTATCCAGCTGGTAGCTGCGTTGTCTTACAATTCTAGAATGACTGAATTGCACTTTAACCTAAGACTTGGCATAGAGATGGCAAAAGGAGGAAAATAGTCACAAATCGAATTTTGTAGTCTGCTAACAAGTAGACAGATAGATCCACATCGGAGCTGTGTACACTAAGCAGTCATATGTCTCCATAGTCACAAACTACAAATAAAACTTTGGATCCCAGCTGGTTTGTAGTCTGTTATTAAGAAGACATGTACATCTACATAGGTGCTGCATACATTAAACGAGAATAGATTTTCAATCAACACAATGGCACACATTTGTCAAAACTAGTGCGGTTTCTTCCCTCCTGTGCATTGTGCCGCAGATTCATCAAAAGTGGCGCACGGTCTTCCCTTAATCAGGCACCCCCTGAACTGCTCCGACAGAGTGCACCAACTTTTCTTTGGTGCACCTTTAACATGGGGCCTGCAACACACTTCTGTTGAGTTACAGTACTAAATGTGGTGCATGGTCAAACTGCGCACCGGAATGCGCCTTTAGGTGCAGAATTTTGTGGCGCTTTGGGCATAGTGCAGCCACGACACAAAAGTTGGGCAGACCCTCAGGGGCAATTAGGACTGCCATGGGCACTGGGCTGTATGAATATTATTGCCCCTGCAAGTCTGGAATCACTTCCTACATCTGGTGCTAAAATCAGTATCACTGGGAATGGAAGATGTGTCCCTTTGGAGGAACTTCAAAGGTCCTGAAATGGCTCTTGTGTGCATGTGTAAATGCTGGGAAAGGTTTGTTCTGGTTGCTGTATCCTCTCTGCAACCAGAAAGGTTGGTTTCCGTGGCCATGAACCCCCTAGAAGGCTTGAGGCCGGGGCTACCACCCAAACCACATGTATTATAATCCACTACTGCAAACACTTTATAAATACATGTGCAAGCAGTGTGCTCGTTCTTTACACTGCAAAGTCAGACAGAAAACTGGCAAATGTGCAGAGTTGTTTCTTTGTTTATTTTGGTGTGAGGCAACAAAACACTAAGGCCCCTTCCACACTAGCGAGTGTGATGCGATGAACTCGCATCACACTCGCAACGCAAGCTGCCGGGAACGCACGGCCCGAACGCTGCACTGCGGGAGTGAACTGACATGCTGAGTTCACTCCCGCGGTGCAGCGTTCGGGCCGTGCGTTCCCGGCAGCTTGCGTTGCGAGTGTGATGCGAGTTCATCGCATCACACTCGCTAGTGTGGAAGGGGCCTTACTCTACAGTGTGAACGTGGGAATCAAAAAAGTTCAGCTCACCTTCAAGCAAGTTTACCCCCAGCGCTCGGACAACAAGCCCCACAGCCACAACCACAGAAGAAATTGCAGCGCTTCCAGGAGAATATTTGTCCAAAATGTCTCATTTTATTCAGTTCCAATAAAAGCACATTTCAAGACGGAGTGCATAAGAAAACATGACACAAGATCGCAGGTACAACAACCTACGCGTTTGCATATTCATAGTCTACTTACTTAAAGTCCGCTCTCCTCATCGGCGTGTGACGTCTCGACCACATGACCTGGGTCATATGATATGATGGCACCGCCCAGAGAACGAGTCCGGATCTACGTTGATATAAAATAAAACCTTTAGAAAAATGGCTAAAATATTATCCTATGCAGGTAACAAAATAGGGAAACAATGTTATTCTTATATTGAACTTCTCTTATAATACAAAATATATTTTCTACAGACATGGAATTAAAGATCCGGTGGTAGTGAATTAACTCTTAAATTACCAGAGGAGATCGATGTTCATGTTCATATATTGACCGTTCTGCAATCTTTAAGAATGTATATATATATATGCTTTTGTTACACTGTTATCTAATAGTAACATAAAATCAAATTCTGTGTCAGATTCATGCCGTGTGGCTGAGTAGATTTGAGATTATAAATCCAGTAAGTTTCTTGATTCATTAATTTCTTTTACGGTCTCCTCCCCTAATCGTTTTTTTTTTTTCACTTTTTCTATTCCTTTCCGTGGTTGGTTTCTCCAAAGTGTTTCAAAGCGGCAGAAATATTTATTAAATTACGGTAGTATGTTTTCTGATGTGTGTTTTTAAAGAGTTTATCGTACATCCTACATACTGTTTGTTGCATGTGGTACAGGTTGTTAAGTAATCTACAAAAGAAGTATTGCAATTTATATACCGTATGTAGTGATATCATAAGTTTTATTCGTTACACAATAACAATATTGTATTATATTTGTAGTAGACAAAAAAACACATACTAAACATGAGCACATTTGTGGTTCCATGGAAAGACATGTTTTTTAGATTCTTGTCCTGTTCTAGGATTGGTTAAAAGTTGCGAGGGATTTTTTAAAATTTGTTATATATTAAAAGAGAAGTTCAATATAATATAAGAATAACATTGTTTCCCTATTTTGTTACCTGCTTAGGATAATATAGGAGCGTGGACTTTAAATACAATCATGATTCCACATGTAAGTAGACCATGATTAAGCTTCTTTAAGCGATACGCGTAGGTCGATGTACCTGTGATGTTGTGTTATGTTTTCTTATGCACTCTGCCATGAAATGTGCTTTTATTAGAACTGAATAAAATGAGAAATTTTGGACAAATATTCCCCAGGAAGCGCTGGAATTTCTTCTGTGGTTACTAACTGTACAGTGGGTACAGAAAATATTCAGACCCCTTTAAATTTTTCATTTTTTTGACTTGTTGCAGCCAATTGATAAGATCAAAAAGGTTATTTTTTTACTCTGCCCCCCCCAGTCATGGGCACAGTGCCCCCAGAAAAAAAACAGAAATGTAGATATTTTTGTTTAATTTACAAGAAAACCTGAAATTTCCCTGGTGAGAAGTATTTGTCAGGTGATGAGCGGCGCCGGGTTTTCTCCATCGCTTAGAATTAACACCAAATAGTTCAATCTTCATCTGATCAGAGCAGAGAATCTTATTCCCCATAGTCCGGATCCTTCATGTGTTTTGCACACTGTATGCGGCTTTCATATGTCTTGTACTGAGGAGAAGCTTCCAGACTCTGCCATAAAGCCCCGACTGCTGGAGGCTGCAGTGATAGGAGGCTCCCATCTCCCTGCTGCATCTCTTGAGCTCAGACACAGGGATCATGGGGTCTTTACCTCTCACCAAGGCTCTTCGCCCACAGCCGCTTAGTTTGGCAAGACAGCCAAGTTAGGGAAGAGTTGTGGCCATCCCAAACTTCTTTCATGTAAGGATTATCGAGGCCACTATGCTCTTAGGAACCTTGAGAGCTCAGGAATTCTTTTGTAACCTTGGCCAGATCTGTGCCTTGCCACAAGTCTCTGAGCTTCTTGGGCAGTTCCTTAGACCTAATGATTCTCATGTGCTGTGACATGCACTGTGAGCTGTGAGGTCTTATACAGACAGGTATGTGCCTTTCCTAATTAAGTCCAATGAGTTTAATTAAACACAACTGGACTCCAATGAAGGAGTAGAACCATCTCAAGGACAATCAGAAGGAAATGGGCAGCATGTGAGCTACATATGAGTTACAGCAAAGGGGCTGATTACTTATGACCATGTGATATTTAAGTTTTTCTTGTTTAATAAATAAGCTGAAATGGATTGTGGTGCATTGTCGCCGGCTTGCTTGCGACACAAATCAAGGGGCGTGGAGGTCAGACAACCCGACTGATTCGGACACACCACGGAATTTAAAAACGAAATTGTGTTGCAAGACACGCACTCACATGCACCGGGAAGAAGAAGATGAACTGCGACGGACCTCAGAGGGGGAAGCGACACATGCAGGAAATTGGAGGCACGATCTTAGTGAATCGAGGCAGCTCCGAATCCTCGTTGGACAACGCACCTCAGGGATCGCGAAAGGACGGGTAAGTAAAGTGCCCCATTCTGTCAAGATGGGGGCACGGTGCACACTAATGAGCAAGAATATAACTTTTTTGATCTTACCAATTGAAACATAGAGTGAAACATTTAAAAAGGTTTGAATACTTTCCATACCCACTGTAGACACAGCCTAAGGCTGCATTCACACGGACATGTATTTCTCCAGTCCTGTATCTACAGGCTGTATTTCTGTATAAATACGTGACGTTTTTCATCCGTATGCAGCACGTATTTAACCCGTATTTTATACATGCCCATAGACTTTTAGGGCATACAGAACTGAAATACGGGAGAAAATAGGACATGCTCTATATTTTTATACGGCCAGTATACGGTACGTACACTCCAGTGTCAAAAACGGCAATATAAATGGTTGGACGTATTGTCCATTGAAATGAATGTGGCCGTATGTAACCCGTAAAAAAACGGTACGTATACGGCTGTTTTTATACGTCCGTGTGAATGTAGCCTTAGTGTTAATACCTAATCATCATTAAAGATGCGGTAACCTTGTCTTTCCATTGCTACATACCTACCTTGTATTGCTGTGGATCTTTGGTCACTGCAGATTTGCAGATTTACTGCAGGAACTTTTCTAGCAAATCAATTGTAGTTTGATTAAGTAGGGTCATCCTTTTTTTGCACTCAAAAAGCGGGGACAAATAATTTAACTATTTATGTGTCACTGCCCCAGAATAATGGTAAATTCCCAGCAGTAGTCTCATCCCTAGCATGCGGCTATCCCCCTGGTTATTATTATTAGCCTGGGCCAATGACAGGCAGATATTGAGGTCATTGCCCAGAGTGGCAGCTGCAGACCCCCAGAGTCAGGTCTTTATGAATTCATGTGGCAGATCCAATAAAAAAGGCTTATTGTACGGAGAGGACAAGATCTTAATCAGGAATTACCCCACTCTGGAGAGGAGGAGGAATAAGCCGCAGGACGAGGGGAATCATCACAGAGATAAGAATGTAATGGCATAATGTGGCAATTAATCTGATAAAAGTGTTTTTATCTCATTTAGTCCACGGAACTGCTGCTAATGTTAAGAATGTAAATTAATCCCGAGGAATTCCTCTTATCACCAATGGGATTATATGATGATAAAGGGGCTATTGTGGTGGTGGTCTCTCCTTTGTGCCTGTGCCGGGCTTATATACATGGCAGACAATGCTATTGTGCCTTATGTCATAACCTCTGTGATGTGCTGCTGCTCTTTACAGATAAAAAATATGGAAAAATGTATGAAAAAAAAAGTCAGGAAATTAAAAAAAAAAAAAGATCCTTCAAATGCAACTACCTCCCCCCCATCTGCTTACAGTGTGTAATTAAACGTCATTCACTTGTCACAATGGAAAGAATAGGAAAAGTTACATTGTAACCAAAATATCCAGCACATTGTTACGTCTCAGCTCGGAGAAATCTGATGTCATAAGGTGGAAATGATTGATTGTAACAATAAAATAATACAAATATTATAACAGATCTATAAAAAACCTTCATCAGGACGTGAGGTTCCCGTGGCTGGATATCAGGACGTCTGTCAGGTGATTGTTCCCGCTTGACCCCTTTCAGTGCCGGGCTCCATGGGCTTCTGATGAAATCCCAGGCCTTTATATCTCGCTGGGAAAATGCCCTTGAAGCCGCCGGGTGAAAGTCTTCAATGGAACCCAAAAAAAGCAGAATAGAATTTATGTTAATCCATCATAAGGCCGCTGTCAGAAATATGCCATGAATACTAGCGGCATCAAAACACCCTGGTAAACAAGGCCCCCGACCTCAAAGGGAGGCTCCTGGCTCTATGAAATTAGGCTGACACTTTAATAGTCCCCCTGCGTGGAGGGTTACAGGGGCCGCTCCCTCCCGGCATGGAATTAGTCGCAGGCTGTGTAAGTGTAAAATACATAAATAGTGGCGCCCCCTACTGAATGCACCAAATAATACTGTGGGGACACAGAATACAGGTCCTGCCACCTATGGGGCCCCTTTATCAGCCATTACCCAATAAGGGAACAGGAAGGTCGGCCATATTGGACTGTCAACAATATGTCCTCCTTTTGCTACACTTCCTGTCATTATTAAACAAGAGCAAATACCCCAAATCATTGATACTGGATGGTGATATCTTGGGGGCTTTGCTACTTCTGATTTTAGTAAAACTCTCTATTAGCGAGAGGGGGAATATTTTTCATATTTTCGGCAGCTCATTTCCTTTTCCTGGAGGGGTGTGAATATTTGACTTCATTTTTGTGACTTTGCTTCCTCCCAGGGCTCGGCACTTCATTAAGAGGCTCCGCCACCAGCGCCTGCTGTGTCCCATGATGACAGGCAATTTGTCTCCGGGTTAATTAATGGCAACGCTCCATTCACATCAGGTATTCCGATACAATGAGGACAATGCGGTTCGCCTACAAGGGGGGTTCCTCTTCTTCGAGGGGCTGTATACAGAGATTGTTGGTAAACCACACGTAAAGCACTGTCCTTACAATCAAGTTCATGATAAAACTCTCAGGTCGTTGAATAGTCAGGTGAATAAGACCCTGCAATACATCACATAGTAGGTTGACACTAGGCATGGAAACCCAGTGGGCCACGTAGTTTGTTCAGGTGTCTTAATACTAATGCTGGCCCTACAATTGGATGTATTATGGGGAATTACACCTCCAATCTATGTTCCTATGTAAGGGGCATACAACATCTGGGAAGGTTTGATAATACTTATACTGGCATGAGGCATAGGGCACACCATTTCTGACACTATATAAAGGGCACACAAGTGGTTTTGCAGCCAGGATCTATATACAGGATGAATCAGAGATATCACACCATACATTGCAACAAACAAGAACAATGGTATTTCCATTGCTGAATGGACAGAGCCGATGTGGTGCCTGAAATGCTTAGGTGCAAAGTTACTCCAATCCAGCCATCATGCATCATGGAGGTCAATGGGATAATGAAATGCTCACATCGAAATAACGGCTACAACCCACCGCCTGTGTCTTACACTGGAGAGACCCCACATTTACCATTGCAATCTTTTGTACTAAGATGTATAGTAAGGTGCCGCAGGTGTCAGCCCGGACCCTTGGACTAAATGTGGCCATAGTTGGCTTTGGTGTGGCTCTGCGGCGAGATCACGGGTAGATCTTGTTACCCAGCAGATTACACACCTGTTAATGTGTTGGGGATACAGCCGAGGCCTCCAGCGCCACTATTACTAAGAAGATCATTTGAGATTAGCGCTCATTATCCCTTCTGAAACACAAGGGCCATATATTATCTGCAGGATTATACAGACCTCTAAGAGGCTCCCTGCGGGTTTGGCTTTACCAAGCCTCAGATCGGCATTAAGCTATCAGGGCGGCTTGCACGCTGCACAATGAAAGCGCTACATTGTATCAGGAGGATGGAAGGGACCAGAAGATAAGACAAAGTAACAAACAATGGTTTATCCTACACTTCTTATATACAGTACAAACGTATTGCAGGAAATGGCAAAGGACCCTGCCAGGGGCGGAACAAGTAGATTCAGGGCCCCATAGCGGACTTATGAAAGGGGCTCCCTCAAGAAGTATGTATATATATTTGTATACTCACACATTTATACACACATACACACATTTAATAACTTGTGCACACACATTTATACACAGATATATACATTATACACTTACACAGATCTGTCAGCAGCTGCTGACCATATGGTAGAAGAACCAGGTAAGAATTAGGGATGAGAGATTCCTGGCCCTCTAATTCTGCTGTCGCCTCCCTCTCCCCCGATTCATGTTGTGTCCTGTGGAAGATGTGCCCTGTTATATACATATTACGCAGTACAATGTGCAGTATAGTATGTATATACTGGTGCACATCCTCCATTCTTTAGTGTCAGGTGGGATCTCGGGGCCCTGCCACTGTAGTTAAGCTCCTGGATGCTGCTCAGAAACAGTATACAAGTTCCTGATTTTAAAACAACATCCTAGTGACCCCAAGGGATTGTGGTACTATCAGAGATTAAAGGGAACCTGTCACCACATTTTTCACAAATACAGCTTGTGGAAGGTTCCTATAAAGCCCCAGTAACTATGTGATTGCATGAGAAACATGCTTGGTGTACAGTTTGCTAATGTTAGAAGTCTGAAGGACCTGCAATGATGGCCACATGAAATTACTGCTGCAGGAAGAGATAGCACGGGGAAAGGCTGCTGAATTCAGAAGGCCATGCTCACCTCAACTCACTATAGAAATCCCTGAATACCAGGTAAAATTATTAAGTTGAATATATGGGAATCTGAGGGGAACAATTTTTAGCTAAAAGAAGAGTGTCAGTTAGTTACAAAGGCTCTATGGGAACCTGCCACTAGCTGTTTTTGTGAAAAATGTGGTGATAGGTTCCCATTAAAAAGCAAACCATGAGCTGGGGTGACCTTACAGACGGCAGCCAGTGTTGTTCCTGGAAAGATGTGTATCATGCCTGTGGGACATAGTGATTTATATTCCAGGATTGTAGCTTCTCCAAGCCCAATGGGGCTGTGCATCTAACAGCAGCTGTGGAGGGCACAGGACACTCCCCGGTGCACTTGGATAGGCTACAATCCTGGAATATAAATCCATATATCACAGTCCTGCTGCTACTAACTACATACACAAAGGTCTGATTACACACAGGGACAACACATAAATACATCACACTGGTCACATTTGCTGACAGGATCCCTTTAAGTGTGTCCCTAGGACAGCGCCACCCCTGTGAATGTGACATTATCTCACACTGTGGTTTGTGTCTGTTTAGATTTTCCTCTTATAAAACAATGAGAATAAATAGAGAATAGAAAGAGGGCAATTATTCCTGCGGTTATTTTTTGGTTTGTGTCGGCTGCTGTTATTTTAGGTGTGTCCCTCAATACACAGAATTTGTCTCCATTAAGTTCCCTTTGTATGTAACCACAATGTGTCCATTGTATGCAATGAGAACGCAGCTCCATCCAATAACTTATAATAATTGTCCTGCCCTTTAATTAAAATGTCTCTATGTATGCAATCAACTTGTAGCCAACTAAAACTCCTTCAATGTGAACTTCACGTTTCTAAAAACTTTGTGTACAATGATATCTGGCCATTACATGACTTATACTCTGCATTGTTGAACAGTTTTCCCCATTGCAAACTCTATCTTTCTCAGTTATCTCAGAGCTGGAGACTAACTACTATTATGTCTTCCATAACCTGCACATAGATAGAGGAGAATCTGCTCCATAAATCCTTATAGGATATTATAGAGAACTGGCCTGTACTGATGGTAATAAATCACTTGGGGTGAGATAGAAACTTACTTTTATCTCCAGCAGTCTCTGTCTATGCCTGTGTCTCTATGCTCTATTATTCAGAAACATTAGCAGGGTCTTATATGACATAATGGAGACGTACAGACCTGTACTGCTGGGAATAAAGCACTTGGGGTGAGATAGAAACTTACTTTTATCTCTAGCAGTCTCTCTCTATGCCTGTGTCTCTACACTGTATTATTCAGAAACATTAGCAGGGTCTTATATGACATAATGGAGACGTACAGACCTGTACTGCTGCGAATAAAGCACTTGGGGTAAGATAGAAACTTACTTTTATCTCCAGCAGTCTCTGTTTATGCCTGTGTCTCTACGCTCTATTACTCAGAAACATTAGCAGGGTCTTGTATGTCATAATGGAGATGTACAGACCTGTACTTCTGGGAATAAAGCACTTGGGGTGAGATAGAAACTCACTATTATCTCTGTTACATCCAGCAGCCTCTGTTTGTCTCTTATCACTCAGCAGGATCATATAGGACATTATAGAGAAGAACTGACCTGTAGTTATTGGAATAAAACAATAGGGGTAAGATAGAAACTTTTCAAGCGCATCAGAGCTGCTGAGAAGAGGAGATTTGCCTAATTACATTGCTGTCAACATTTCATTTACAAAATTAATTCATTAACGAAATGTGTGACTGCAGCCTTGGATAGTAAGTAGCACTGACTGGTATTGATGGCATAAAACACAAGCATTGATACAAACTTCCCATTATCTACAGCAACCTCAGTCTCTGCCTGTGTGTCTCCTCTCTGGGTTGAATAGGACACTATGGAGAAATTCTGAGTAACCTGTAGCTGACAATCTATAATGCGCTTGTACTCTATGGGGTATAACCCATACGTTGTAATGAGTAATCCGCCCCCTCTCGTCAGTAATATGCATGAGGTATCTCGCTGCCTGAACTGTAGACGATCGCTTCAGTTGGATTTTAATGAGGGACATGATTCACATGGGCGGAAAGTTTAGGATGTCTCCGAGCATTGCTTAAAATACCCCTAATTTGCCGTTAGGTTAAAGTCATTCCGGCTAAGCGCTAATTAGTAACGGGAATCCTGTTATACCTGGCATGTCCTTGCCTGACTCTACATGCAGTGAGAGTTGTTGCTCCTCGCTGAGGGATCATCACTCTGCCCCCGCGCTGGGGTAGGGCCGTATTCACACTGGTGATGTGCAGTGTATTACCGTAACCACGGTGCAGGACCGGTGTGAGATATTACATGTAGCGAAGCAGTGAGACCGGTGCTATGTCACACACAAGGAGTGGTCACACTAATCATTTTCAATATAAAGGTATAACTACACATTTTTCACATGTTCATATCCGGCAGATTTGCTATAGACATGGATTATCAAAATTCCGAATGGAATTGTATCAGATCCATGTGTATAGTGTCCAAAATAACTATTGCCTCCATACCTGAACGTGTGATTGCTCTATAGCAGTGATGGCAAACCTTTTAGCGGCCGAGTGCCCAAACTGCAACCCAACCCCCCCCCCCCTTATTTATCGCGAGGTTCCACCAAAAATGAAAGCAGTAAGTTATTGCTCCCTGTTTTTCAACAACTTTCAATCATATTGGCCTCCTGGGGACAGCAACACAGTAGAAAGATGGAAAATTTGCATCAATGTATCTTCTTTCCAGTGTCCCTCTGCACACAGAGAATCGTGGGGCCACCAGGAGGTACTCCAAAGATAATTTGGCCCTGTCTACAGATTCCCCTCTTCCTACAGTCCCATGTATCCAAGTACGTATCACTTTAAGGTTCTTTGAGTCCTGTCTGGTGTGCTGGGGCGATGGCCCGGGTGCCCACAGAAAGGACTCAGAGTGCCGCCTCTGGCACCCGCGCCATAGGTTCGCCACCACTGTTCTATAGGGTCTACGCCTGTGTATAGAAGATACAGCTTCCAGCGGTGTAACCTGTAGCTGATGGGCCCCAGAGCAATGGGGTAGGCACCATAGAGGCAATGATGTAGCTTAAATTTAGGCCATGATAGAGGGGTTCCCCTCACTACATGCACAGAGCTGACGAGTCCTCAGGGAGCTCATCCATCCCGGACTCCTCCCTGATACAATGTAACAATCGCTGCTCTGTCAGGATCAGTTTGAGTTTTTTAATGAAAATTTGAAGACTTAAAATATAAAGTTTCACAACTTTTCCCAATGTTTAGTATAATCCGTCTGCTCCTGCCAACCCCCAGGCCGGACCCCAACTCTTCACATGTAGGATTTTATGACACGACGCATTATTTGTTGGGATGACGTTATCCAGGGCACATCATTGATTCATGAGAATCCGCTGGGAGTTTTCCTCCTGAATTCTTATGAATGGGGCGCAGTAGACAAGGGGCGATATTGACGTCCAGCGGCTGCGAGGGATAGATGCCACAAATCTCCGCTCTCAATCATCTGCGGCCATAAATTAAAGGGAAGTGACAAGTGGCAGACAATGGCTGTTATCTCTCCCGGCCGGAGCCCATACGGTTACATTGTGTCCACGCTGACACTTCTATCGGGGGCTCGTCGTCGTGCCGCCCACATCCCCTCCAGAGAATGTATTGTGAAAGCTTCTCCTTGTTACATCTTTTCTATTGCCAATACTATAGACAAAATATTCTGCAAGGAGATCGGAGAGAGGGAGCGTCCTGCATGCAACACACTCCCACCTCGTTTTGGTGTTTAATTTCTTTACAATAACTTTTCAAAACACTTTAAACTTTATGAAATCTTTTTCAAAATGTATAACTTACCTTAGTATATAAATTTTGACTTAGCGACAAGGTTTTTACCTTATGGTTCCAACGTTATGAAACTCCCTTTTTTCTTTACTGTAAATTATTTCTTCTAATCACTCTTCTTCTATTGCTCCTGATCACATGACACAATAGAATTCTATCTGATTGTAACCACCACTAGGGGGGCTCACTACATACAGATTATACACCATCACTAGGGGGAGCTCACTACATACAGATTATACACCACCACTAGGGGGAGTTTACTACATACAGATTATACACCACCACTAGGGGGAGCTCACTACACACAGATTATACACCACCACTAGGGGGAGCTCACTACATACAGATTATACACCACCACTAGGAGGAACGCACTACATACAGATTATACACCACCACTAGGGGGAGATCACTACATACAGATTATACACCACCACTAGGAGGAGATCACTACATACAGATTATACACCACCACTAGGGGGAGATCACTACATACAGATTATACACCACCACTAGGGGGAGCTCACTACATACAGATTATACACCACCACTAGAGGGAGATCACTACATACAGATTATACACCACCACTAGGGGAGATCACTACATACAGATTATACACCACCACTAGGAGGAGATCACTACATACAGATTATACACCACCACTAGGAGGAGATCACTACATACAGATTATACACCACCACTAGGGGGAGTTTACTACATACAGATTATACACCACCACTAGGGGGAGCTCACTACATACAGATTATACACCACCACTAGGGGGAGCTCACTACATACAGATTATACACCACCACTAGGAGGAACGCACTACATACAGATTATACACCACCACTAGGGGGAGATCACTACATACAGATTATACACCATCACTAGGGGGAGCTCACTACATACAGATTATACACCACCACTAGGGGGAGTTTACTACATACAGATTATACACCACCACTAGGGGGAGCTCACTACATACAGATTATACACCACCACTAGGGGGAGCTCACTACATACAGATTATATACCACCACTAGGAGGAACGCACTACATACAGATTATACACCACCACTAGGGGGAGATCACTACATACAGATTATACACCACCACTAGGAGGAGATCACTACATACAGATTATACACCACCACTAGGGGGAGATCACTACATACAGATTATACACCACCACTAGGGGGAGCTCACTACATACAGATTATACACCACCACTAGGGGGAGATCACTACATACAGATTATACACCACCACTAGGGGAGATCACTACATACAGATTATACACCACCACTAGGAGGAGATCACTACATACAGATTATACACCACCACTAGGAGGAGATCACTACATACAGATTATACACCACCACTAGGGGGAGTTTACTACATACAGATTATACACCACCACTAGGGGGAGCTCACTACATACAGATTATACACCACCACTAGGGGGAGCTCACTACATACAGATTATACACCACCACTAGGGGGAGCTCACTACATACAGATTATACACCACCACTAGGAGGAACGCACTACATACAGATTATACACCACCACTAGGGGGAGATCACTACATACAGATTATACACCATCACTAGGGGGAGCTCACTACATACAGATTATACACCACCACTAGGGGGAGTTTACTACATACAGATTATACACCACCACTAGGGGGAGCTCACTACATACAGATTATACACCACCACTAGGGGGAGCTCACTACATACAGATTATATACCACCACTAGGAGGAACGCACTACATACAGATTATACACCACCACTAGGGGGAGATCACTACATACAGATTATACACCACCACTAGGAGGAGATCACTACATACAGATTATACACCACCACTAGGGGGAGATCACTACATACAGATTATACACCACCACTAGGGGGAGCTCACTACATACAGATTATACACCACCACTAGGGGGAGATCACTACATACAGATTATACACCACCACTAGGGGAGATCACTACATACAGATTATACACCACCACTAGGAGGAGATCACTACATACAGATTATACACCACCACTAGGAGGAGATCACTACATACAGATTATACACCACCACTAGGGGGAGTTTACTACATACAGATTATACACCACCACTAGGGGGAGCTCACTACATACAGATTATACACCACCACTAGGGGGAGCTCACTACATACAGATTATACACCACCACTAGGAGGAACGCACTACATACAGATTATACACCACCACTAGGGGGAGATCACTACATACAGATTATACACCATCACTAGGGGGAGCTCACTACATACAGATTATACACCACCACTAGGGGGAGTTTACTACATACAGATTATACACCACCACTAGGGGGAGCTCACTACATACAGATTATACACCACCACTAGGGGGAGCTCACTACATACAGATTATACACCACCACTAGGAGGAACGCACTACATACAGATTATACACCACCACTAGGGGGAGATCACTAAATACAGATTATACACCACCACTAGGAGGAGATCACTACATACAGATTATACACCACCACTAGGGGGAGATCACTACATACAGATTATACACCACCACTAGGGGGAGCTCACTACATACAGATTATACACCACCACTAGGGGGAGATCACTACATACAGATTATACACCACCACTAGGGGAGATCACTACATACAGATTATACACCACCACTAGGAGGAGATCACTACATACAGATTATACACCACCACTAGGAGGAGATCACTACATACAGATTATACACCACCACTAGGGGGAGTTTACTACATACAGATTATACACCACCACTAGGGGGAGCTCACTACATACAGATTATACACCACCACTAGGGGGAGCTCACTACATACAGATTATACACCACCACTAGGAGGAACGCACTACATACAGATTATACACCACCACTAGGGGGAGATCACTACATACAGATTATACACCATCACTAGGGGGAGCTCACTACATACAGATTATACACCACCACTAGGGGGAGTTTACTACATACAGATTATACACCACCACTAGGGGGAGCTCACTACATACAGATTATACACCACCACTAGGGGGAGCTCACTACATACAGATTATACACCACCACTAGGAGGAACGCACTACATACAGATTATACACCACCACTAGGGGGAGATCACTACATACAGATTATACACCACCACTAGGAGGAGATCACTACATACAGATTATACACCACCACTAGGGGGAGATCACTACATACAGATTATACACCACCACTAGGGGGAGCTCACTACATACAGATTATACACCACCACTAGGGGGAGATCACTACATACAGATTATACACCACCACTAGGGGAGATCACTACATACAGATTATACACCACCACTAGGAGGAGATCACTACATACAGATTATACACCACCACTAGGAGGAGATCACTACATACAGATTATACACCACCACTAGGGGGAGTTTACTACATACAGATTATACACCACCACTAGGGGGAGCTCACTACATACAGATTATACACCACCACTAGGGGGAGCTCACTACATACAGATTATACACCACCACTAGGAGGAACGCACTACATACAGATTATACACCACCACTAGGGGGAGATCACTACATACAGATTATACACCATCACTAGGGGGAGCTCACTACATACAGATTATACACCACCACTAGGGGGAGTTTACTACATACAGATTATACACCACCACTAGGGGGAGCTCACTACATACAGATTATACACCACCACTAGGGGGAGCTCACTACATACAGATTATACACCACCACTAGGAGGAACGCACTACATACAGATTATACACCACCACTAGGGGGAGATCACTACATACAGATTATACACCACCACTAGGAGGAGATCACTACATACAGATTATACACCACCACTAGGGGGAGATCACTACATACAGATTATACACCACCACTAGGGGGAGCTCACTACATACAGATTATACACCACCACTAGGGGGAGATCACTACATACAGATTATACACCACCACTAGGGGAGATCACTACATACAGATTATACACCACCACTAGGAGGAGATCACTACATACAGATTATACACCACCACTAGGAGGAGCTCACTACATACAGATTATACACCACCACTAGGAGGAGATCACTACATACAGATTATACACCACCACTAGGAGGAGATCACTACATACAGATTATACACCACCACTAGGGGGAGATCACTACATACACATTATACACCACCACTAGGGGGAGATCACTACATACTGATTATACACCACCACTAGGGGGAGCTCACTACATACAGATTATACACCACCACTAGGGGAATATCACTACATACAGATTATACACTACCACTAGGAGGATATCACTACATACTGATTATACACCACCACTAGGGGAATATCACTACATACAGATTATACACTACCACTAGGGGGAGATCACTACATACTGATTATACACCACCACTAGGGGGAGCTCACTACATACAGATTATACACCACCACTAGAGGGAGCTCACTACATACAGATTATACACCACCACTAGGGGGAGCTCACTACATACACATTATACACCACCACTAGGGGGAGATCACTACATACAGATTATACACCACCACTAGGGGGAGCTCACTACATACAGATTATACACCACCACTAGGGGGAGCTCACTACATACAGATTATACACCACCACTAGGAGGAGATCACTACATACAGATTATACACCACCACTAGGGGGAGATCACTACATACAGATTATACACCACCACTAGGTGGAGCTCACTACATATAGATTATACACCACCACTAGGAGGAGCCCACTACATACAGATTATACACCACCCCTAGGTGGAGCTCACTACATACAGATTATACACCACCACTAGGAGGAGATCACTACATACAGATTATACACCACCACTAGGGGGAGATCACTACATACAGATTATACACCACCACTAGGTGGAGCTCACTACATACAGATTATACACCACCACTAGGGGGAGATCCAACTTTATGAAACTCCCTTTTTTCCTTACTGTAAATTATTTCTTCTAATCACTCTTCTTCTATTGCTCCTGATCACGTGACACAACAGAATTCTATCTGATTGCAACCACCACTAGGGGGAGCTCCTCACATACATTTTATACACCACCACTAGGGGGGAGCTCCTCACATACAGATTATACACCACCACTAGGAGGAGATCACTACATACAGATTATACACCACCACTAGGAGGAGATCACTACATACAGATTATACACCACCACTAGGAGGAGATCACTACATACAGATTATACACCACCCCTAGGTGGAGCTCACTACATACAGATTATACACCACCACTAGGAGGAGATCACTACATACAGATTATACACCACCACTAGGGGGAGATCACTACATACAGATTATACACCACCACTAGGTGGAGCTCACTACATACAGATTATACACCACCACTAGGAGGAGATCACTACATACAGATTATACACCACCACTAGGGGGGGCTCACTACATACAGATTATACACCATCACTAGGGGGAGCTCACTACATACAGATTATACACCACCACTAGGGGGAGATCACGACATACAGATTATACACCACCACTAGGGGGAGATCACGACATACAGATTATACACCACCACTAGGGGGAGCTCACTACATACAGATTATACACCACCACTAGGGGGAGATCACTACATACAGATTACACACCACCACTAGGAGGAGATCACTACATACAGATTATACACCACCACTAGGAGGAGATCACTACATACAGATTATACACCACCACTAGGGGGAGATCACTACATACAGATTATACACCACCACTAGGGGGAGGTCACTACATACAGAGTATACACCACCACTAGGGAGAGATCACTACATACAGATTATACACCACCACTAGGTTGAGATCACTACATACAGATTACACACCACCACTAGGGGGAGCTCACTACATACAGATTATACACCACCACTAGGAGGAGATCACTACATACAGATTATACACCACCACTAGGGGGAGATCAATACATACAGATTATACACCACCAATAGGGGGAAGCTCACTACATACAGATTATATACCACCACTAGGGGGAGATCACTACATACAGATTATACACCACCACTAGGAGGAGATCACTACATACAGATTATACACCACCACTAGGGGGAGGTCACTACATACAGAGTATACACCACCACTAGGGAGAGATCACTACATACAGATTATACACCACCACTAGGGGGAGATCACTACATACAGATTATACACCACCACTAGGAGGAGAACACTGCATACAGATTATACACCACCACTAGGGGGAGATCACTGCATACAGATTATACACCATCACTAGGGGAAGCTCACTACATACAGATTATACACCACAACAAGGGGGAGCTCACTACATACAGATTATACACCACCATTAGGGGGAGCTCACTACATACAGATTATACACCACCACTAGGAGGAGCTCACTACATACAGATTATACACCACCACTAGGGGGAGCTCACTACATACAGATTATACACAACCACTAGTGGGAGCTCACTACATACAGAATACACACCACCTCTAGGAGGAGCTCACTACATACAGATTATACACCACCACTAGGGGGAGCTCACTACATACAGATTATACACCACCACTAGGGGGAGATCACTGCATACAGATTATACACCACCACTAGGTGGAGCTCACAACATACAGATTAACACCACCACTAGGGGGAGCTCCCTACATACAGATTATACACCAAAACCAAGGAGGAGCTTACTACATACAGATTATACACCACCACTAGGGGGAGATCACTACATACAGATTATACACCACCACTAGGGGGAGCTCACTACATACATATTATACACCACCACTAGGGGGAGAACACTACATACAGATTATACACCACCACTAGGGGGAGCTCACTACATACAGATTATGCACCACCACTAGGAGGAGCTCACTACATACAGATTATACACCACCACTAGGGGGAGATTACTACATACAGATTATACACCACCACTAGGGGGAGATCACTACATACAGAGTATACACCACCACTAGGGAGAGATCACTACATACAGATTATACACCACCACTAGGGGGAGCTCACTACATACAGATTATACACCACCACTAGGGGGAGATTACTACATACAGATTATACACCACCACTAGGGGGAGATCACTACATACAGAGTATACAGCCACCACTAGGGGGAGATCACTACATACAGATTATACACCACCACTAGGGGGAGCTCACTACATACAGATTATACACCACCACTAGGGGGAGATCACTACATACAGATTATACTCCACCACGAGGGGGAGCTCACTACATACAGATTATACACCACCACTAGGGGGAGCTCACTACATACAGATTATACACCACCACTAGGGGGAGATCACTACATAATGATTATACACCACCACTAGGGGGAGATCACTGCATAAGGATTATGTACATCAAACAACCCTGTTGGAGCTCCGTATCAACTGGGATTTATGATCAGCATTAAACTTTCTCCTGTACTGAAGCCTACAATGTATCAGTACAGGTAAAACATTAAAATGTAAATTAATAAGGTTGGAAACTTTAAAATAGTTTCAAACTTTTTATAGAATATTAACTACTTAGAGAATCCTGAGGACCCCTTTAGTATTGTGTGATCACCCATATAGTAAAGGAAATCTTCCATCAAAATCAAGCAAAAACCAGGGACATTACTCATAGATGCAGGCACCGTGACTGTGAGAATCTTCTTATATTTATTATTCATAGTATCCTTCCTTCTAAAATCAACTTTATTCTTGTGAGGCAGAAGAGTCTCTGTGCTGCAGCTTTACAGGCTGTTACTCTGTGCCGGAGCACTTCCCCCTCCCACTGTGTGAGACTCATCAGACAGAGGGAGGGGAAGTGCAGAGGGAACGGGGCGGGGCAATCTAACAGCCTGTGAAGATTCTCCAGAGCCCTTCTGGCTCATTAGCATACTTTTAAAAGTTGATTTTAGAAGGAAGGAGGCCATGGATAACAAATATCATGCTTGATTTTGATGGTACGAAGCCACATAGTCACTGATCTGAAACTCTCTGGAATGTTCTGTGATACAATGTATGTGACAGCTAAAGGGACAAATCAGATAATCATGGTGTGGATTTTATAAGACAAGAGTTGTGGCCAGTGCTGATTTACTGTCACTGGACACCGCTGCGCCAGGACGCGTCCTCTGCCCGGGAATGACAGTGCGGCTGTGCACGGTGCCCTGGAAGCTGCAGTAATCAGGATCTCTTGCAGAGCCCACGGCACACACAAAAGGCCCCTAACAGCCGGGGGCTTTAGCTATGCATACTTCTCGGTTGCCTGGACCCGAGTCACCAAGCTGTGAGAACAGCACAGACACGCACGACAGATCCCCCACTCACACTCTGCATCTGGCAGGACCACCACTGCCGCTGCTGCCATACCGCTGCACACTGGTTCTTCTCCATTTGCTCACAGAAAACATAGAAAATTATTGGAGAAGAATAGAGGTCTGGACGGGGCAGAGGTTGCTGGAGCAGGTACAGAAAAGTGGAGAACAGAGGAGGACACAAGGGTCTGGAGGATAGGGGATTCTGGAATAGACAGAGAAGTCTGGAGGAGGACAGAGGCAGGCCCGGCGCCAGCACCCGGTGAACCCGGGCAAGTGCCAGGGCCCCGGGGTACTGGAGGGGCCCACTCGGGCCCCCGGATCAATTGTACCAGTGTCGCTATAAGACACTGGTACAATTGATCACCATCCGGATTGATCGCGTTTCTGCCTCTATGCTGCGCTGGTCGGGAGCGCAGCATAGAAGCAGAATCTAAAACTCACCTGTCCCGCTTCCCACGATGCGGCGCTCCGCAGGGTATGCGACGGCTCTGAAGCCGGCGCACATGATGACGTCATCGGATCACGTGTGCCGGCTTCAGAGCCGGCGCGTACGGGAGGCCCAGGCTGAAGACAGCTGCAGGCGCTGCTCCGCGGGAACCAGGAAAGGTAAATTATTTTTTCTTTTCCGGAGGGGTTCAGTGTGTCCACAGGGGAGGGGGGGGGGTTCAGTGTGTCTACAGGGGAGGGGGTGTTCAGTGTGTCCGCAGGGGGGGGGGGTTCAGTGTGTCCGCAGGGGAGGGGGGGGGGTTCAGTGTGTACGCAGGGGAGGGGGGGGGGTTCAGTGTGTACGCAGGGGATGGGGGGTTCAGTGTGTCCGCAGGGGAGGGGGGATCAGTGTGTCCCCGGGGGGGGGGGGATCAGTGTGTCCGCAGGGGGAGGGGGTGCAGTGTGGCCACTGGAGGGCGGCCCACGGAGGGGCCCACTAAGGCTCTGTCGCCCAGGGGCCCACTAAAACCTGGAGCCGGCCCTGGACAGAGGAGACTGGAGGAGAAAGAAAGGGGCAAAGGAGCCTGTGGGATACGGTGGGGTTTGGAGCATGAATAGAGTCTTAAGGGTAACAGAGGAGTCTAAGGGCAGGCTCAAAGGAGTCAGAATCAGGGACAACAGAGTCTACAGTGGAAACAGATGGGTCTGGAAAGAACACAGACGTTTGGAAGGGTAAGATGGGTGCAGGCATAGAAGGTCTGTAGCAGGGATCAATGTGTCTAGAGCTGGAGAGGTGGCTCTAAAGGAGGACAGGGGGGTTTGCAATAGGGCAGCAGAGTTTTAAAGAAGGACAGATGGGGGTCTAGAAGGGAACAAAGGAATGTATAGGGGATAGGGATGGATCAACGTCCAGCAGCCATGGCCATCAGTTCTGCCTAGTGCAAAGTGTGGTAAGCAGATATCTCTATGATGTGGCCATACCAGGCTAAGTGGCAATACCATGCATGGCCACTAGGTGAAGTGCCCAGACATCTGCTTCTAGCCCCTTACACTCCAATACTGTTGGCACCACTAATTTGATACCCATCATCTATCCTGAAGATGCCACCAGCATCTAGTCTCAGAGAATTCCTTTAGTGAGCTGTTCTTTTAAATGGAGGTCATTGGGAGAAGTCAGACGGTATCTTATTCTTTCATTCTCATTGTCACAGATGCAAAAGTGTAATTTATTGAGGGAATAGTCCCTGTACAAGCCACACTCTTCTTCAAAGCCTGGTAATAGATAAAATATTGTCTGGATAAGGGAATGGTTTGATCTCTCAGTTTTAGGGAGGTTTCACTACAATGTGATATCTGGATCCTCAGGGTAGGTGATTAAGATTAGTTTATAACCACCCATTCGCATGGTCCTTATGTGTAGCAAGCGGATGGCCATGTGTGAGTCGTGATGCCTTTTTATCCTGTTCCCTGAAAGCAGGTCTACCTACACCATCCTCGCTATTATCCTTCAGAAGTTTATTATTGTTAAAGACTAGTATCTGGATTGGTTAAGAGAAAGTACAAATATCTGATGTGGTTGTACAGCCAGGTCTTTCCATCATCTCTATCAAAGCATTTGGCAAAACGTCCCCCCATTCCTCCCTCGCTGTCGGCTGGTACCCCAATCTGGTGAATATGGAAGTTCTCCCTCCTAAAACAATAACCTTCTGATGAAATATATTCTTGGTGAACCTTATTCTCCGATTTTGCCAAACACAATGATGTCTTCTCACTGGATAGGACACTGTGCAGCCATTAATTTGATAGTGTACCACAGACTTACCCAGGTAACACTTCACCTATATAGAATTGTGGGCCACCTCTGGGATAAATTTTTCACTAAACTACTACTCTATGGGATTGCAATATATATTTTTTGCCCCCATGTTCTTAGTTTTCAATCCTCAAAGTCTGGGATAAACCAGCCTTGGGGACATCATCTAACGAAATGTCCTGATTTGACTCTCCCTTGAGTAACTCTGTTGCAAGTTTATTAAAGCAAAAAACACTACCAAACCCAATTTATCCCTGTCCTACTCTCCAAAAGGCTCTTGTCAATGGCATTTTAGCTTTTACTTTTATTATTGAATAGGTTCTTTCGAATAGCATCTCTTGATTTGGTTAAGGAGAAGCCATGAGAAGGCCTGGACCAGGAGAGAGCTGGCTCTTTCCAGTGCCAAAGGTTTTACCATTGAGCTGCACTTGGCCTCGGTTGACTCGCCCTTGAGGCACTTGGGTGCCCCTGAAGTGCTGATGCGATTGAGCTGCTGTAAGGGCAGGTCCCTGCTCATTGGTGAGATGCTGGAGTAGGGCTCTTGTCTACGGGAACTTGGCTTCTTTTTGTATTCAAAAAGTAAAAATAAGTTTGTTACTTTAAATAGCCACGGTGGAGAAGGGAGCGGATCAGGCGAGGAGCTGTGGAGAGGGGCCATGCTTTGTGAGAGGCTGAGGACAAGCCGTGTCCTTCCATTGAAGTGTAGCTACTGTACACTGTGTTCTTGCCAAACCCCAATCCTTTCAGTGCTGCGGAGACTGGGCATCGCTTCAGGCAGTATTAGAATACAGTGCACACAGGACTTCCCCCTGCTAAAATAAAGGCATTCAGCACGTCAGCTGCGAAGCACAATTCCCTGGATGGGGGTGAGGGCAGGAGGGGCCACTGGGGGCATACATTCCCAATGTCGTTTTTTTTCCCCCTTTACAATAAGCACAAATCAGGACAAATCTTTATTGAGCGTTTTTCTTATGTTAATGGACAAAGGCCTCAGCTGGTTTTATTTCTATTAAGTAAACTTGTTACATTCATTGAGAAAATGGCCGCGCTCTTCCCGAGTGAAAGAGTCAGCGTAGAGTGAGGCCGGGGAGGAAAAAAACAAACAAAATAGGCGTCCCGGCCGGAATATCAATGTGTGTCCTCCTGTGCCCTCTCCGTATACTGCCGCTTGGGTTCCCGCTGATTCTCCGCAGTTTGTCCTATCAATAATGTCAGATTGTTTCTAAATTAATTTGGTATCTGTCCATCATGTGGGGATCTTCCATCACAATCTGTCAGTCACGAGTTACCACCTGCGGAAAACCGATTTACAGTGTAATAACCTCACATGACCCGGGAATAATGAGCATCTTTTTCCTACTGTTCATGGGGTTGTCCTTGTTGCCCCATGAAAAATTGGAAGGAAAAAAGCTAACTCAGACGCTCAATATAGGGTCCTTTTACACTTGGCCCAAGAGTCAATGGATAAAAATGATGGACATAATAAAGAATGATCCAGTACGGGACTTGTTCCTTCCCATGGTCGAACCCTTCCGGCAGTCACACACTTTATATAGCTCCAAGACAAATAAGCTTATGTTTAGGCGCTTCACAATTTTCATAATGATGGAGGTACACAGTTCTGGACCGGTCCCAAAAGTCCATTCAGTAATAACAGCACTAAATATAAATATACTGGAGCTCAACATCACTTCTTATAGGTACTTTCTGAGGGGGTCCAGATCCAATGTGAAGATCTAGGCAGTCCTGAAGTACATTCACTCCAAACAATCCAAAACAGATTGTGAGCCCCATGGGGACAGGGACCAATTTGGCAAACTCTGTGCAGCGCTGCGTTATCTGTGTGCACTATATAAAGAATTATTATTATTCAGCTTAATAGGTCGTCAGACTTCACAATAGACTATGCAGTAATATTTTCTCCTTATTGCCACACTTATAATATCTAGTGTATTCTCACTATCGGGGGTAACATAAGGTCATAGTGTGGCCTGTATGGAATGTGTGATTGTTCTGTACATTTGGTAAAGTAAAATCTCTCTTGCCAAGACCTCAGCCAGGATTTTGCCCGATTCTTCCGGGACACGGCCAAAACTTCCTTTCATTTATACAAAAATGCCCATATACAACACACTTCATATGTTACAGCTATAAACCTTTTTATTTATATATTATTTTAAATAAAAAACACTGGCTTATACTTTTAATTCTAAGATTTTTTTTGCATTTCCTAATACACCACTAAAACTTCACTGAAAAGCCAAATGACCTTTTACGACCTAAGTGTCATGTCTAAAAGTCCAATATCACAGTGTCGCCTATTACTTATGGAGAACGACAATGTCCACCTACCATTTCATCCTGGACAGAGGTGGGTTACTGCTCTGTCTATCGTTCACAGTGACCAATCAAAAAGTTGCCTATTCTCTATGGAGAAATATATTGGGAGAACTCATTCCCGCCCACCTTTCTTTTGAGATTGACCAATCATAATGGAGAAAAGCTGGAAATAACTTGATGGTGCTCCACCTATCACTCCAGCTGACAAATCAATGTATCCCCTACATCCTATGGGGAAAATATCTGAATGAAGCCTCCTCAATGGCTGAGGATTAGGACATCTAGCATCAGATTAATCACATGCGTGCTCGATACCTCTAGGGGTGGATGTCAGTGTTTTTCGTTAATTCTTGGACATCAGTATTTTGGAAAAATGACGTTTATAAAGAAATATGTAAATTAGCCTGAGGAGCTTAGGCTGACGTCACCTCATTGCCTCATGTCTCTGGCGTCTCCAAAAATATGAACACCCCCCACACACACCCACACATTTATATACACACATCAAGTTATGTACTCATACACACACATTTATATACTATGTTACGTCCGTGCAAAAATGTCCCTCTGTCTGCAGTTGGCAGAACAGTTGGCGTTAATTTGTGCGCTTTTTTTGTGTGTGAACTGTGGCTTTGTTCTGTGTTTGGATTAATTGAGCCACACCCGGCTCCTTGCATTTCAGCCATGCCCAGCAAGGGTTACTAGCCTGATGGACAGTTGCCCCAGTCGGCTGCTGGAGGCATCCAGGAACTGCCTTATATACCGGCTACTCCCATCAGACCTTGCTGCTTATTCAGTCTGATCTGTGTATCTATCTTATTGCTTGTTGTTTGCTATTCTGTGTATTGCATCTGCTTTGCCTATGACCGTTCTATTTGCTATACGATTCTGTACCTTCGCTGCATTCTTGGTTTAGACCCGGTTCCGTCCATTTCCGTTTGTCTGTCTGTATCTGTTGTTTGTCCCTCAGTGTTGTGTCTCTCCCGGTGTTATCCCGCTTTGACTGTCTCAGACTTTTGTTAGATTTATGTGCAGCAGTGTGAACACTGGTCTATCTCAGCATTCCTGCTCCATCCAGCAGCTGACAGACAAGGTAGGTCTTCCTTGTCATCTTGTAGGGTCACTCAAGTTAGTTAGTCAGTTAGGTTCCTGATAGCCGGTTCGTCCTTGTCTATTTACTGTAGGCAGGGCCTAAGCCGCAGGGACGTCGCAGGGTGAGTTACCCACCACTTACCTTGTCTGACAGTTAGCGCCAAGCCTGGTTGTGGTTGCGCAGTTGCTGGACAGGTTTCTCACATACACACATAAAGTTATATACTTATACACACACATTCATACACTCCAGTAGCTGCTGACCATATGTAAGTAGACAACAGGAAGGTAGAGATGAGAGATTTCTAGTTCTGCCGTACTGCTGTTCCCTCCCGGACATCACTTGTATGAGCTCCCGGCTCAGCCGTGTACTGTGGAAGATGTGACCTGTTATATACATATTATGCTGTACAATGTGCAGTATAATGCATATATAATGGTGCACATCCTCCAACCGATAGAGTGGCAAGTTTGCAAGCTTACACAGTGGGCACCATAGCAGCTGATATGGCTGCTACCCTTGTTGTAGCGCCCCTGTTCCTCACAAAAGTCACAGCTGCATGATTTTATCTCCTTCTTGCAGTCACAGCTGGATATTCCTCTCCATCTCCTCCCTTCTGTTAGAGCTGCACAGTTCTCTCGATCTATTCCCTGCGATAACAGCTGCACAGTTCTCTTGATCCACTCCCTGCAGTAACAGCTGCACAGTTCTCTCGATCTACTCCCTGCAATAAGAGCTGCAGAGTTCTCTCGATCTACTCCCTGCACAAACAGCTGCACAGTTCTCTCGATCTACTCCCTGCAATAACAGCTGCACAGTTCTCTCGATCTACTCCCTGCACAAACAGCTGCACAGTTCTCTCGATCTACTCCCTGCACAAACAGCTGCACAGTTCTCTCGATCTACTCCCTGCAATAACAGCTGCACAGTTCTCTCGATCTACTCCCTGCAATAACAGCTGCACAGTTCTCTCGATCTACTCCCTGCAATAACAGCTGCACAGTTCTCTCGATCTACTCCCTGCAATAACAGCTGCACACTTCTCTCGATCTATTCCCTGCAATAACAGTTGCACAGTTCTCTCGATCTATTCCCTGCAATAACAGTTGCACAGTTCTCTCCATCTACTCCCTGCAATAACAGCTGCACAGTTCTCTCGATCTACTCCCTGCAATAACAGCTGCACAGTTCTCTCGATCTACTCACTGCAATAACAGCTGCACAATTCTCTTGATCCACTCCCTGCAGTAACAGTTGAACAGTTCTCTTGATCTACTCACTGCAATAACAGCTGCACAGTTCTCTTGATCTACTCCATGCAAAAACAGCTGCACAGTTCTCTCGATGTACTCCCTGCAATAACAGCTGCACAGTTCTCTCGATCTACTCCCTGCAATAACAGCTGCACAGTTCTCTCGATCTACTCCCTGCAATAACAGCTGCACAATTCTCTTGATCCACTCCCTGCAGTAACAGTTGAACAGTTCTCTTGATCTACTCACTGCAATAACAGCTGCACAGTTCTCTTGATCTACTCCATGCAAAAACAGCTGCACAGTTCTCTCGATGTACTCCCTGCAATAAGAGCTGCAGAGTTCTCTCGATCTACTCCCTGCAATAACAGCTGCACAGCTCTCTCGATCTATTCCCTGCAATAACAGCTGCACAGTTCTCTCGATCTACTCCCTGCAATAACAGCTGCACAGTTCTCTCGATCTACTCCCTGCAATAACAGCTGCACAATTCTCTTGATCCACTCCCTGCAGTAACAGTTGAACAGTTCTCTTGATCTACTCACTGCAATAACAGCTGCACAGTTCTCTTGATCTACTCCATGCAAAAACAGCTGCACAGTTCTCTCGATGTACTCCCTGCAATAAGAGCTGCAGAGTTCTCTCGATCTACTCCCTGCAATAACAGCTGCACAGCTCTCTCGATCTATTCCCTGCAATAACAGCTGCACAGTTCTCTCGATCTACTCCCTGCAATAACAGCTTCACAGTTCTCTCAATCTACGCCCTGCAATAACAGATTCACAGTTCTCTCGATCTCCTCCCTGCAATAACAGCTGCTCAGTTCTCTCGATCTCCTCCCTGCAATAACAGCTGCACAGTTCTCTCGATCTACTCGCTGCAATAACAGCTGCACAGTTCTCTTGATCTCCTCCCTGCAATAACAGCTGTTCAGTTCTCTCGATCTACTCCCCGCAATAACAGCTGCACAGTTCTCTCAATCTACACCCTGCAATAAGAGCTGCACAGTTCTCTTGATCTACTCCCTGCAATAACAGCTGCACAGTTCTCTCGATCTACTCCCTGCAATAACAGCTGCACAGTTCTCTCGATCTACTACAGTAGATCCAATACAGTTCTATCCCCTCACTACAGTTACCTGCCGATCATTGTCTTCTTTTTTTCATCCCTTTTTATCTTTTGTTCATGTATGCAGAATATTATTGTTCTTTCATTGTTTGTACTGCACTCTCTGTACTCTCTCTTCTGCTGTAATGCAGTGAATTTCCCCACTGTGGGACTAATAAAGGATTATCTTATTTTACAACTGCTTATTTCTCTATATCTCCTCAAAGTTATAGCTGCACTTTTTGCACTTACTTCTACTTCTACAGCTGCACAGTTCTCTCTGTCTCCTTCTATCCCCTCTCTACAATTAAAGCTGCAAAGCTCTCTCTATCTCCTCTATCAGTTACAGCTGGACCTTTTTTTTTCTCTGTTTCCGTCCTACAGTCATAGCTGCACAGTTCTCCAGTTATAGCTGGATAGTCCTCTCTCTATCTGCTCCCTACAGTAACAGCAGTTTTCCCTTCCTGCCCCAAACCAGCAGGGATACAGACATTAACCCAACAAAACTGCCCTAGAATACCAAGGATTCAGAAAACAGACTATACTTTTGGATACTATATGATTTTGTATTTTGCTGTCTGCATTATTGTTTATTCCATCCAGTGGTGTATCACCCATTAAGAAAGTCTCCATGGAAAAAATCATTGGTAAAATGATAGCAAGGGAAGAATTAACAATGATGTAGGGTTGTAGAGATAAACCTTTGCAATGGAGTGTCATGAATCTCTACTTATGTCCAGGTTATGATAATATTAGTAATGCTGTACTAATCTGTAACAGTGAGAGCCCTAAGACACTGGGGCTCAGATTAGTGTAGACCAGGCTGCTAAGCTCTGACCTGCTGCTCTGTGATTGATGGCTTTGCATTAGGTCTTCACACTGCCCAGATCCCAGGTGAGCATGCAGGTAAGGGCCAGGGGTTCCTGGGATGCTGTAAATCTTCTCCCAAGAAAACAAAAACAGGAGAGAAGACAATAGATTCCTGTTCAGGTAATAAACTAAGGGCAGAAAGTGCTCCAGGGCAGAATCCAACGGCTGAAAACAGGCGGAAACCATCAATTGACGCTGCAGGTAGGAAAACAAGCAAATACGTGAAAGATGACGGTTACTAGGGCAAAATCATGTAGCAGTGTCATCCTCAAAGCTAAATGCAATCAAATTCTTTCTCTAATGAACTGTGATAGGTTGTAAAGAGGCTAATTATAATGAATATCAATGACCAGTTACTTCAGAGACATCAATCCAACAAAAGCTCCAGGAGGAAGGAGATTGATTATTGAACTAGGAAACAATGTTTAAAGTACCATAGAAAGTATTCCAAATGTAATACTCCTAAAAGAGCTGAAATACCCCAGCAGCCCCTAACTCTAAAGTGATGAGCTTATCAGAGTTGTTATAAGAGTGACTATACACAAGCCTGCTAACAGTTTCCACAAACATAGAATGGCACAGCTCCTATATTACACTGCATGTAACTCAGGATCAGTACAGGATAAGTAATGTGATGTATGTACACAGTGACTGCACCAGCACCAGAATAGTGAGTGCAGCTCTGCAGTATAATACAGGATGTAACTCAGGATCAGTACAGGATAAGTAATGTCATGTATGTACACAGTGACTGCACCAGCAGAATAGTGAGTGCAGCTCTGGAGTATAATACAGGATGTAACTCAGGATCAGTACAGGATAAGTAATATCATGTATGTACACAGTGACTGCACCAGCACCAGAATAGTGAGTGCAGCTCTGCAGTATAATACAGGATGTAACTCAGGATCAGTACAGGATAAGTAATGTCATGTATGTACACAGTGACTGCACCAGCAGAATAGTGAGTGCAGCTCTGGAGTATAATACAGGATGTAACTCAGGATCAGTACAGGATAAGTAATGTCATGTATGTACACAGTGACTGCACCAGCAGAATAGTGAGTGCAGCTCTGGGGTATAATACAGGATGTAACTCAGGATCAGTACAGGATAAGTAATGTCATGTATGTACACAGGGACTGTACCACCAGCAGAATAGTGAGTGCAGCTCTGGAGTATAATGCAGGATGTAACTCAGGATCAGTACAGGATAAGTAATGTCATGTATGTACACAGGGACTGCACCAGCAGCAGAATAGTTCGTGCAGGCTCATTCTGCTGTGCACTGCTGATGGGTGTGGTTGTTGCTGCTGAGCTCCTGCACCACCTGGAGGAAGATCAATCCACCCAGGCCTGCTCTCTCCTCCCCAGGGAGGGAGTGGGTTCTGTGGGATGAGTGAGCCAGGAAAATCCCAGGCTTCTGCCTCTCGGACCAGGCCGGCGGGGTCAGGAAAAGCCAGATACCGGCCAACATGGAGGGGGTGAGAAGATCTGCCCGAACCCAAGGACGCAGCGATGTGACCTCGGCTGCCACCCCCAAGACCCAGGGAAGCCACAAGGTCTCCGTAAATAGCCTAAGTGCTCCTCCTGGAAAGCTGAGGGACTGTGCGGGAAAGTTGGGTGGTTCAGCTGGAAAGCTCGGTGCTCACGGAGGTGTGGAAAAAGCATGGGGACATCTAAAGGCCCGGGAGTCTGCTACCATCTATGGCTCCCGGATTGCCGAGCACCTCTGTGAGTACGAGGACGCTGGCAAGGTGATGAATAGGCTCCAGGAGGAGATATGCGAGACCTTGGCCCTAGCGGGGGTGGCCACCCTGAAGAAAAAGTCTGATCTTCTGACCACCATTGACAGACTTAAAGCCAAGGTCACCGCTCTGTAGGAAAAATTACAGTTTATACGTGAAAACAGCGGTCCATTCCGGGAAAAGCTGAAGAACTACGCCAGATTTGATGACATGCGCCAGGAGCAGCTGAGAAAGCTGAAGGGGCTTCAGATCCAGGCGGATGATGGCGATGATGAGGAGGATGAGGAAGATCAGCCGTGTCCGTCTGGTGGCCTGCGCCAACACCAGCAGGCCTCGCACGACAGGCTGCCTGCAGAGCAAGCGCCATTACCATCAGGCTGCGGCTCTGCCAACCTGGAGTAGGAAAGTGATGACAGCGGCCAGGGAGGGGCGGTAATGGCTCAGATCCGACAGCTTGAGTCCCCAGTTCACCTCCAGAACTTTTCCTTTGGTGATGATATCCCCGATGACGACCAAAAGAGGAAGAAGAGACCCAAGAAGACCAAGGCGTCTCAGGAGGTGAATCTGGTGTTTCGTCCCCTCCCTGTCGCCTCCGGACGGGCAGCAGTGTCAGCCTGTCGTTTAGGCCCCGTTACCCAGCCCAGCCCGGATTCTGCAGTGGACTCGGTGCCAGGGTGCGGGGGGATTGCAAAGCCACGTTCCACCTTGGCGCAGAGCACCAGCCTTGTTTGTAGTAGCAAGGATGGTGCAGGGAAGGCATCGGCCGAAAGGCCGGACAGTGAGGGCGATCCAGCAGGTCCTGGTACTGTGTGCTGCCCCCCAGTGGGAGGGGGGTGGCCCGGTGCCAGGGGCAGTGGCTCCTTTGGCCCCTAGTGCTGTGGCTGCTGCTAACTCCGGTGAGCAGCGGCAGTGTGATGGGGCTGCTGGGTCTTGTGGTGCGGCGCCTCCCAAGCGTCTTGTGCAGCCTGCGGGAAAGGGCGCAGGCAAAATCTTATTTTGCATTCGATCATCTGACCCTGGAGATGGCACAAGGCAGAGGGTACAAGTAAGATCGGGGTTGGAGCTGCCTCTTCTCAGGCTGTATCAGCTATGAAGGGGGCTCTACCCCCAGTGTCCAGTGACGCCGAGGCAACCTCAGGTCCTCCTGGCCCAACGGGTGTGACTGATGCAGGGAAGCGGGGCAGTAATGTGCATAGTGTGGTGAATGTGGGGGTGGTGAATGGTGCTGAGGGGAGTGATCCTGGTGTGCATGCTGGACCATCTGCACCCCCAGTGGTGGCCGCTCCCATAAGGAGCTATGCGAGTGTCACCGCTGGGGCAAGTGGGGTTAACTCCTTGTCTCCTGGCTCTCGGAATAGCGTTTTGCAAAGGCGTCTTCTGGAGGCTCTCAGGAGAGGGGAAAAGTCAATCACTGTAGAGGGGAGAGAGGTTGATCTGTCCTTCTGGACACACAGGCATGGCCTGGCAGCCTTCCAAGAGAAAAGGGGGGGAGAGACTGTATGGTCTTTACCCACAAGTGGGCCCGGAGCTGCCCGTAGGAATGTGGTTCATCTTCGCTGGAGGGGCAGTGACGCATGCCCACCCAGGTCAAGGGTGGTGGAGCTCCTCCTGAAGATGAATTTCAGGGCTAGTGACATCTTTGCCCTGATACATCCTTATGGTACTCCGGAGTTCGATGTCAGCTTTGTTCGGTCGGAGGGCTTAGAGCTCTTCTGGTCAAATTATGAGCTGGCAAAGAACGAGCCCGCATGGCGAGACTTTGCTGTGCAAGCAGTGTCTCGCCAAAACACAGTCAAGAAGGTGACCATTTTGACCCGTAACGAGTCACTTTCTTGCATGGACATCATGACTTGGCTCAGTCGTTATGGTGAGGTTGTACAGGTACCTCAGAAAAACCGCGATGAATTTGGTATTTGGTCTGGGGCCTGGACCTTCATGATGAAGTTGAAGTGTTCAGGCGACACAGTCGCCCACATTTCCTCTTCAGCCTTTCTTGGGCGGGACAGAATCCTGATTTTCTACCAGGGGCAGCCTAAGGTCTGTCACAGGTGCGGTGACCCCACACACTTTAGCGCCAGCTGCCAAGTGCAGAAGTGCGCTTTGTGTGGTGGGCTAGGTCATCTCGCTGCATCCTGTAAGGACATTAGGTGTAACCAGTGTGATGAGCTCGGTCACCCTTTCAGCCATTGTCCTCGCTCCTTTGTCAATGCGGTTGTGACCCCAGTGGAGGAGAGCCATGAGGTTGCTTCTGCTGGGGAAGGTACCAGCAGAGGTGGAGGAGCTGAGGGGCCTGTGAAGAAAAGCAAGAATAAGTCACCTTCTCAGTTGAGGCGGCTTGAAGCCAGACAAAAAGGGAGAGAACTGGGGAAGCCTCAGGTTGCTGGGGTGACCCTTGGTCCTTCCTCAGAGGCTTGCTACTGAGGCCCTGAGGGATGATGAGTTGGATGAGGAGGTCAGGAGGATGAAGCGCGAGAAAGGTGCCATGTCCTCCACGTCCTCCCATTATGAGAGTATGGATGAGGATAACAGGATTTGGCAAGAAAATAAGCGCAAGCAGAAAAAGAAAAAACGCGGCCTATCTAAGGTACCTAAGGAAGGGAAAACTTCCTCCCCTCTGGTTGAGCTTTCCAACCAGGGATCGCCTCCTCGGGAAGAGAGGCTGAGGGTGGGGTTCTGGAGGTGGCGGAGCAGCCTGCAGGGGGCGCCGAGTCTCTATCCTCTGGGGATGCTGGGTCCTCAGAGTGGAAGACTGACTCAGAGTCAGGAGACAAGGACGAAGGAGAGGGTGGTCCGGGTGGGTCCTTGGGGGCCAGTAATAACATGAACACCTCAATTTCATTAAAAAGAAGTTGCCCTAAATCTGATGGGAAAAAAGAAAGGGAATCATCTTCAGAGGACAGTCGGGGGAAGGGAAGCAATAAGAAAAAAGCCGTTTAACTCATGATGACGCTGGCGTCCATTAATGTCGCCAGTATTAAGTCTGATGCGGCTAGATTTGCGGCCTTTGATTTTCTCGGCCGTGTTGAAGCCGATATTTTATTTTTGCCGGAGACCAGGTTGCCAGATTTGGCGGCCGTGTTTAAAGCTAAGAGGGAATGGAGACATGGGCCTTCCTATTGGTCTCTTGCGGCCGAGCCGTATAGCGGAGTGGCGTTCCTTTTTACCGCACCGGTAGAATGCAGACGAGTTATTGAGTTAGAAATGGGGAGGTGCCTGATCCTGGATGTCCTCATGAAGGGACAAGAACTTTGCCTAATTAACATCTATGGTCCCCAGTCCAAGTGGGACAGGAAGTGTCTCTTTATGAGGATCAAGCCCTACCTTTTTACAAGTCGGCAGGTGGTCTTTGGAAGGGACTTCAATGCTGTCACGAGGCCACAGGATAGGGGAGGTTCCAGAGACAAGCTGACTTATGATAGCATCGCTCTTAATAGCATAGCTAGTGAGGCTCGCCTGGTGGATGTCCACATCCGGCACACCCCAGGCCACGCGGGGTTCACCTATTATAGGGGTAGCTGCAGGTCTAGAATAGACAGGTTTTATTTAAAGGCCATTTCTTCACCAGTTTCTGTTGTTGAGGTGGAGTTCTCTGACCACTGTTTAATTTTGTTTTCTCTGGATGTTACAGAGACCCCCCGGATGGGAAGAGGCTACTGGAAGCTCAATTTGTCTCTCCAGGAAGAAACGGAGATCAGACAATCCTTTGAGGACTTTCTTCAGAGCCAGGTACCATTGCTGGGCCTTTGTAGCAGTAAGTCAGAGTGGTGGGAGATGCTCAAGAAAAGGGTGGCGAGATTCTTCCGTCAGCTCTCGAGCCTCAGGAGCCTGGACAGGTACCGCCTGTATCAGGGCCTGAGGAGGAAACTCGAGCATCTCGTCTCGACTGGAGGTAGTCGTGAGGACATCTCCAGAGTGAAATCCTTGCTGAAGAGGTGTCAGTACGATAGACACGCATCTTTGGTTTTTGAGAGGGATTACAGGAAATACCGCTTGCCTGACCCTTACAGAAACTGCAAGATGTCAGTGAATGGTAAAGTTGTCACGGGACTGGTTGACAGTACGGGATCCCTGAAAAGGTCCAGATCAGGGATTCTGGAGGTCGTCAGATCCTTCTACTCACACCTCTTGGGCAGGAAGGATCTAGATCGGGATGTGATGTTGGCCTTCCTGGCTGAAACTGAGCCAGGAGTAGACCCCTCTCTTGATGTTTTGACGGAGATGATCAGGGAAGAGGAAGTCAGCCGGCGATTGAAGGGCTCGCCCTCAAGAAATCGCCAGGTCCGGATGGCTTAACATCTGAGTTTTATAAGACCTTTAAGGACGCCTTGGTTCCCCTCTTCACTGAGATATTCAATGAGTGTCTTTCCTCGGGCACTCTACCGAAGTCAATGAGGAGGTCTGCCCTGATCAGCCTGTCAAAGGGTAAGGACCGATCTCGTATTGAGAACTGGCGTCCCATAGCGCTTCTCAATACGGACAGAAAGGTTTTGGCAAAGGTGCTGTTTAATCGGCTGGTGCAGTTTGCACCCCGGCTCCTTTCGGGGACCCAGCACTGCTCTGTTCCAGGCCGCAGTACATTTAGTGCTGTGCTTTGTGTCCGGGAGGCAGTGGAGCAGGGTAGGGCTGGTAACTGGAAGGGGTGCTTGCTGTCCTTGGATCAGGCAAAAGCGTTTGATCGGGCTAACCACGAGTATCTCTGGTCTGTCCTTCTGAGGTATGTCACTTGTGAAACAGGAAATGAATCCAGCGCTTGACCCAGGTGAGTAGTTAAAACTTCTTCTTTTATTGGAATAATGTGTGTAGCAATACAGCTTAAAATGCACGGAACCGCCTGTATCTTAAGTCATCAGCGAGCTATGACAGATGGTAGTAACCTGGCTTCGCCTACGAGTTTCTAGTGTCCGCAGACACTCTTATTCATGGCTCAGAAGTTTTAACTACTCACCTGGGTCAAGCGCTGGATTCATTTCCTGTTTCACAAGTGAGATTATCCAAGCACCTGGTCCGTGTGGAATCCGAGGACGCCGAGACTTCCAGGACAACGTGGGGTGAGCTGCAACTAAGAAACTTGATGTGGTTCTTCTGACGTATGTCCTGCCCGGCGGGTTTGTCAATTGGCTTAAGGTTTTGTACGCAGGGGCAGAGAGTTTCCCGCTTGTAAACGGTTGGATTGGCCGCTCTTTTGAGGTCGGGTCTGGTGTTCGCCAGGGTTGTCCTTTGAGCCCACTTTTATACGTGTTTGCGATTGACCCATTCCTTAGGAGGGTTGATCGTGGCCCATTGGTGGGAGTCGGGATGTACCAGGCGGCACCGGAAGCCACTTTAAGGGTGGTAGCGTATGCCGATGATGTCACCGTTTACGTGTCCTCGAGAGGGGAGGCGCAATGGGTGATGTCAGAGGTTGACCGCCACTCAGAGGCTTCTGGGTCCAAGATCAACCGGGATAAGTGTGAGAGTCTCTGGCTGGGAGAGGGAGGTCCAGGCTTTGATCTCCCGGACACTCTTCCAGGGCCCCAAGACTCCGCCAAAGTTCTCGGCATCGAATTTGGCCAGGGGGATTACCCCATGCAAAACTGGGACGGCAGGCTTAAGATCGCCGCTCAGAGGGTGGACCAGTGAAAGGGTTGGTCTTTGACCCTCGGAGAAAGGGTTAACCTGATTAAAACCTACCTGCTCCCATTGCTGATATATCTGGGCAGTGTGTGCATGTTGCCAGAACCCCTCTGGACTCGGGTCTACAGTCTGTTCTTCCAGCTGTTATGGGGGAATAGGCTGAACCTTATCAAGAGGGAGGTTACTTACCGCACGAGGAGACAAGGAGGGTTGTGTATGGTCAACCCTGTGGTGTTCCTAGTGAATACCTTTCTTAAGATCAATGTAGCAAACCTCTGGAAAGAGAGGGCTCCTCCGTGGGTATACTCCCGCAGGGGATGGTTTCGGCCTTTCTTCCAGGAATGGGAGACAGGAGGACAAGTGAAGGATCTTCGTACACCGCATGGGCATCTTCCGGCTTACGCTACCCCGGTTCTGAAGGTGATTCGTCGGTGGGGTCTGGGAATATGGGAGATCAGGACCATGTCGAGGAAAATCCTTGACAAGAGGGTTCTGTTGACCCATTTTCATAAGCCTCGGGCCCTCAGGGATTGCCCAAGTCGGGATCTTGGGTGGATTTAGGTCTTTTGAATTCCATCAGGATCCCCTTGAAGTTTTGGGACGTGACTTGGCGCTGCTTCCATGGAAAGCTGTGTGTGAGGGACAATCTGAAGTGTAGGAGCTCTGAGGAAAGGGGTTGTCCGCGGGAGGAGTGCGGTGGCCTGCTGGAGAGCATGGACCACTTCCTGCTTCAGTGCCCCTTTAACAAAGAGGTGTACAACCGGGTGGGCGCTTCCATCCATTGGCCCAGGTTGGCCGGTCTCTCCTATGCGGAGTGGGCCTATGGAGCATTCAGCGGCCTGGGTGGCCGGGACCGCTGCACGTTATTCCTAGTTAGCCTAGTGGTCAGGTACCACACGTGGAACGCACAATGTTTAGTATCGACGCAGCGTAAAATCCTCCCGGTGGATGAGGTGGTTAGGAACATTCTGGGTGACCTGGTGAAGGTGCGCTCTCTGGAGTATGAGAGGCTGGGCACAGGGAGGGCCTCTCTCCTTTGGAGGGGGTTCTCCTTTAGTGTCCCTTAGTCTGTCATCTCCTCTCCTGGTGTTGGGCTGATTCTGCACTGTAGATTTTTGTTTTGTGTTCTGGGTATGTAGTGATATTGGGCTTGCAGGCGCCGAACCTGGGCTTTATGTGGTTTTGATTTGTTATATGTTGATATGTTTAATGTGTTTGTATCTTGTGTACAGTGTGTATTTAGTTATATGTAGTTATAGTTCTTGTGTATATAGGTTGGTTGGTTTTGGGTTGTTGGTGTTAGGTTGGGAGGGGGGTGGACGGGATATTGGACTATACGATCCTGGGCACTGGTCTGGACTATATAACGCGAACTTTGGACGTTAGACCAGTGTCTGGGGGGGGGGGAGGGTGATGGGCGTGGGATTTAGTTAGTTATATTTAATGTTATTTATTGTTGTTAATGTTATTTCAGTTATAATCATTGTTATTTCTGTGTTTATTTCTTGTTTGTCTATGTATATTTTGCGGTGTATTTCAATGGTGGGACTGGGTGAGGGTTGTGTTTGTTATCATGCTGAGTGTGTGGTGTGTGGCTGGGCCAGGAGGTTTTGTAAGTTTATTTTTGATTATATTTGTTCTTTTGTAATTCTTTTGCCAGAAGTTATGGCTTCATTTATGTTTATTATTGTTATGTTTTTCACTTTTATATAAAATAAAAGATTTACAGGATGTAACTCAGGATCAGTACAGGATAAGTAATGTCATGTGTGTACAGTGACCCCATAAGCAGTATAATAAGTGCAGCTGTGGAGAATAATACATAATGTAATTTAAGGTCAGCAGAGGGTAGGTAATTGCAATGTTGTTACAATAAATAATCCATGTCTGATTACTATGTGCTTTTATATACATTCTTGCTCCAGTGAAAGCAGCATTGTGTCAATAGGTTACTAGTTCAGGAGTGGGGTCGCCACTGTGTTAATCCACTTATTTGACCACTGACTATTCTCCTGATGAAGGGTCCACTGAATGTGGTACTGGAAACGTGTCGGGAGTTAATGTGTATCTGGATCGGCAGGGTGTACTCGGGTGTCCTTTTACTTAGGGATAAGCTGGGACTGCCCTTGTCAGGACGCAAGCACATTTTGGAGCATGAGTGTGAGTACTATATAGGGTATAATAGGGGCAGTGCTGATACCAATATCCTGACCTGTATGGACCTTTAATACACCCCCAGACTGCTCTCAAGATGGGTAAGATCTAAGCATTATTCTATATTGATTGTTTGGTTTAGTCACCATCTATTGTTCAGGTTGCACCTTGTCATTCTTTCATGCTGCACTGAGATGAAGGATGAGATAATGGGGGTCATTTACTAAGGGCCCGAATCGCGGTTTTACGGCGGGTTACCCGAATATTTCTGATTTGCGCAGATTTTCCCTGAATTTCCCCGGGTTTTTGGCGCACGTGATTGGATTGTGGCGCATCGGCGCCGGCGTGCACTCGACGGAAATCAGGGGGCATGGTCGTATGAAAACCAGAAGGATTCGGAGAACCCGACGCATTAAAAAAAAAAAGTGTCGCTGGACACGCTCTTACCTGCACCCAGCAACGGATCGTGCACTCTGGTGGAAGACGGCGGACTTCAGCGCAGCAGCGATACCTGGTGGACGTCGGAGGACTGCCTTAGTGAATTCCAGCCGGACCCGAATCCACCGCAGAGAACGGGTCGCTGGATCGCGAATGGACCGGGTAAGTAAATTTGCCCCGTTGTAATCTTTTATATTGTCTTGTTTTTTTTAAATCATATTTTGTAATTACTGTTTGTATATAAATGGTCAGGTGAACCATCACATTCCTTGCTGTTGGCAGTAGATTTTCTCTTCCTACAATCTAATTAGTATTTAGTTCCCCCATAAAATGATACAACTTGTGAAAAAAATGTGCAGCAAACTCCAGGATAAAATGTTACAATCCTCAATATTCCCAGAGAAGAGAGAAATTCTCACAGGGAGCAGCGGCAGAGATACTACAGCAGTAAAGACAATGTGACGACTGAGCCGTATACAGCAAGAGAAATGTAACAAGAATGTAAAACGTCCCGTCCACGGTCACATCCCCAGCAGTCATCTCACTTTACTGATAGAGAACATTTACCCATTCACATGGTGTAGGAAGGTATTCTGACTATGTAGCAGGATTCCTGGTTTATTCTTAAGGAAAATGCAGCTTTCCCATGAACTGCTGGTTAATATATTATATAAAGTGTGTACACCCCATGTCTCAGTCTTTCTTTCCTGCACCAAAATTAAAGCAAAAGGAAAAGCTTGGCGGAGCTCAGGAGATGACTACATACTGTATATACAACCACCACTAGCAGGGAGCTTGGAAGATGACTAGATACTGTATATACAACCACCACTTGGAGGAGCTGAGGAGATAACTACATACTGTATATACAGCCACCACTAGGGGGAGCTTGGGAGATGACTACATACTAAATATAGAGCCTCCACTAAGAGGAGCTGAGGAGATTACTACATACTATATATACACCACCACTAGGGGGAGCTCAAGAGATTACTACATACTGTATATACAGCCACCACTAGGAGGGAGCTTGGGAGATGACTACATACTGTATATACAACCACCGCTAGGAGGAGCTGAGGAGATTACTACATACTGTATATACAGCCATTACTAGGGGGAGCTTGTGAGACGACTACATACTAAATATAGAGCCTCCACTAAGAGGAGCTGAGGAGATTACTACATACTATATATACACCACCACTAGGGGGAGCTCAAGAGATTACTACATACTGTATATACAACCACCACTAGGAGGAGCTGAGGAGATTACTACATACTGTATATACAACCACCACTAGGAGGGAGCTTGGGAGATGACTACATACTGTATATACTGCCACCTCTAGGGGGAGCATGGGAGATGACTACATACTAAATATACAGCCACCACTAGGAGGAGCTGAGGAGATTACTACATACTGTATATACACCACCACTAGGGGGAGCTCAAGAGATTACTACATACTGAATATACAGCCACTACTAGGAGGAGCTGAGATTACTACATACTGTATATATACCACCACTAAATCTCAGAAGATTACTACATACTGTATATACACCCACCACTAGGAGGGAGCTTGGGAGATGACTACATACTGTATATACAACCACCACTCGGAGGAGCTGAGGAGATTACTACATACTGTATATACAGCCACTACTAGGAGGAGCTGAGATGACTACATACTGTATACAGGGCCGGCGCTATGGGTAGGCAAAGGTGGCAATTGCCCAGGGCCCCTGGGAGAAAGGGGAGAATCTCTTCTTTCAAATGAATCTTGAATTTTGTTTCTAGGTGCTATGGATCCAGAGATATTCAGGTTTAAAGTGAGAATATCGGTGCCATTTATATATAAAAAAAATCACTTCCGACGGCAGTTTAACAGTTAATATCTCCGTTTTCCTACATTTTAGAAACACAAATTTAGATTCATATAAAAGAGGAGACTCTTCTTTCATAGGAAAAAAGTAAGAAGTAAGGTTCTATGTGTCACAGAGCCAGAGATACAGCCCCCTGAAATTAACCCCCCCCCCATCCAGATTCTTAGCCATCAGGCTGCAGGGAGTATTAGCTGCACACAGGAGCTGCTGCACCTCACAGATAATGGAAATATTCACTTTATATGTTACTACATTTTGAGAAGGGATAATATCAACTAATGTTCATGTTTTTAACCCTTCTCTATGCAGAACTATCTAATAGCACACTTAGTGCCACATGTATCAATCAAATGTTTTTTCTGTTGTTTTTGCGCCTTTTCATTCAGGCACACCATTTTTGTGCCATTTTTGCGACTAAACGCCAAACTAGCTGCGCAGCAAAAATAAGCAGCTTTCCCTCATCTATCTTACCAATCCAGATGTTTTGCTGCGCCTAATGATATTCATCACTTGCGACTTTTCATTTAGGCGCAAAAACGGGCGCAAAAACACTCCAGCCCGAAGGTGGCGTTAACTGAGAAGAAAGCACTGAGCCCCTTTGCAGAACAGCTCATTTCTAGCAGCAGAGCTCATCCAGACACTGCAGACACTAGAACAGATCATACAGACATGAGATGCTCTGCAGACAGGAGCTGCAGACTCTATTTACAGTTCATCGCCTTCTATTTACAAAACATTCTGCAGAATCCTGAGCTCACAGCAAGAGAGAAGAGAACTGTGCAGAATGTTGCAGATACTACAGACAAGTGTCCCCCATGTAATTCTGCACAGTATCACCAGTGTGTCTGAGGGGGATACTGTGCAGAATTACAGGGGTGCAGCAGGAGACCAGCATTGGGGGATCCCCTCCAGGAGAAGCCCCTGCTGAGGAGGTCACTGGGTGCTGGGTGTCACACACCTGGGTGCTGCTGTGAGTGTTATCTTCATTCTGGGATGTGGGAGAAGCAGAGAGGAGCTTGTAGCAGGATCACATGTAACTGCCTGAATCTAACATTATGCCAAAATTGCGCCTAAACTGTGTTAAAGTAAAGTGATTAATAAGAGGCAGGAAATTAACTTATCACAGATGGTTGCAGCTTGTGATAATTCTGGAAAACAGTGCGCCAGAATTTAGGCGCAACTCCTACACTTAGGCGCACAAAAGTGATAAATGTGGCCCTTTCTCTCTTATTCCCTTTTATTTTGTGATTGGGAATATTGACTGATACGATGAACATTCAATCCTTTTCGCCTAATGTGACTACACCGCGACCAGAACATGTCCATAAAGTTATATGTAACACCAAAAACACACACATGTCCTGGAATAAAGTTTTTATTTCCCATCATCCTCCATTATTTACACCTATGTTATGACGTTCTCACTCTCATTCTTATGAAGCGCGGAGGGTTCTGTTATTGTGCGGCTAATACAATGGCGCACATCTAAACGTGACTTTTATTATCTCATTAGCTTGGTTTATGGATATATAGTTATTTATTTGGGCTACCATTGTCTAAGGAACAGACAATGATAGATTTGTGTGAATTTTCTGCAGTTCCCTTTGCTGCATATTTTGGTGAATATACACATGTGGGGTCTGTATGATCTCCTCACATCTTACTGTTTTAGGAAAGTATGTTTTCTTTATATAAGTATCTGGATTTGTACATATTTTAGAGGAATTTTTGAATGTTAATTGCCAAATGCATCGCCTGGTTGTCTGCTTTCAAAATTCTATAGGTTTTATGGCACCTTTACTTTTTATTCTGTTTTATTGCTATATTGTGCAGGTTGTGACTGTCTAAAAATGTCTAGCTGAAAAACAGATATCTAGTTATTACAGTTTTAGTCATATTATGTGGATTTATTTATGTAAACATATCAATACAGGCAGTCCCCGGGTTACGTACAAGATAGGGTCTATAGGTTTGTTTTTAAGTTGAATTTGTATGTAAGTCGGAACTGTATATTTTATAATTGCAGCCCCAGCCAGAATTTTTTGGGTCTCTGTGACAATTGGATTTTAAAAATGTTGGGTTGTCATAAGAACCAGGATTAACACTAAAGCTTCATTACAGACACCTGTGATAACTGTTACAGCTGATTATTGTAGCCTCGGACTAAAGTACAATAAATTACCAATATCCAGTGGTCCGTTTGTAACTAGGGGTCATCTGTAAGTTGGGTGTTCTTAAGTAGGGGACCGCCTATAGGGCACATTTGTGAACTCTACACATGTCCATCTATTACATTTAGGAGATGTGAAGGTAAATATTTTCTGTTTGGATCAAATTTTTTGCCATCAAAGTCAAATTTTAAGTATTTTTAATAAAATTTTTCAATTTGAATCAAAATTGCATGAAGGCGCCTATGTCTATAAAATCTATGATGCAATTTTGAAAATGGGGCAAGTGTCTACTTTCAGAAAATTCGGTCCCTCTCCCCAATGGGCCTCACAGTCTAAACAACCTACCAGTAATTTTTTGGAGTGTGGGAGGAAACCGGAGGACCCAGAGGAAACCCACGCAGACACAGAGAGAACATACAAAATCTTTGCAGATGTTGACCAGCGCTGCAAGGCTGTAGTGCTAATCACGGAGCCACCATGCTGCCCATAAATCTCCCTATCATTTATCTATCGCCTATAAAATTCTCCCATATTACAGTTTGTTTTACCATACTAAAGGAGCCTCTTGCTGACTGTGACTGATCATAAAATAGTTTTATTTTAGGGCCCCACTTTTAGTTTTGCCCAGGGCCCCACTTTGTCTAGAACCGGCCCTGACTGTATATACATCCACCACTATGGGGAGCTCAAGAGATTACTACATACTGTATATACAGCCACTACTAGGAGGAGCTGAGATTACTACATACTGTATATATACCACCACTAAATCTCAGAAGATTACTACATACTGTATATACACCCACCACTAGGAGGGAGCTTGGGAGATGACTACATACTGTATATACTGCCACCACTAGGGGGAGCTTGGGAGATGACTACATACTAAATATACAGCCACCACTAGGAGGAGCTGAGGAGATTACTACATACTGTATATAGACCACCACTAGGGGGAGCTCAAGAGATTACTACATACTGTATATACAGCCACTACTAGGAGGAGCTGATATGACTACATACTGTATATATACCACCACTAGAGCTCAGGAGATTATAAATACTGTATATATATATACCACCACTAGGAGGAGCTTGGGAGATGGCTACATACTAAATATACAGCCACCACTAGAAGGAGCTGAGGAGATTACTATATACTGTATATATACTACCACTAGGGGGAGCTCAGGAGACTACAACATACTGTATATACAGCCAACACTAGGGGGAGCTCAATAGAATACTACATACTCTATTTACAACCACCACTAGGAGGAGCTCAGGAGATTACTACATACTGTATATACTGCCACCACTAGGGGGAGCTCAGGAGATGACTACATACTAAATATAAAGCCACCACTAGGAGGAGCTGAGGAGATTATAACATACTGCATATACAGCCACCACTAAGGGGAGCTCAGGAGATTGCTACATACTATATATACAGTCACCACTAGGAGGGGCTCAGGATATTACTACATACTGTATATAAACCACCACTAGGGGGAGCTCCGGAGATTACAACATACCGTATATACAGCCACCACAAGGGGGAATTGAGGAGATTACTACATACTGTATATACAGCACCACTAGAAGGAGCTGAGGAGATTACTACATACTGTATATATACTACCACTAAGAGGAGCTCAGGAGATTACAACATACTGTATATACAGCCACCACTAGGTGGAGCTCAAGAGATTACAACATACTGTATATACACCACCACTAGGGGGAGCTCAGGAGATTACTACATACTGTATATACACCACCACTAGGGGGAGCTGAGGAGATTACTACATACTGTATATACACCACCACTAGGGGGAGCTGAGGAGATTACTACATACCGTATATACAGCCACCACTAGAAGGAGCTGAGGAGATTACTACATACTTTATATACAGCCACCACTAGGGGGGCTCAGGAGATTACTACATACTGTATATACACCACCACTAGGGGGAGCTGAGGAGATTACTACATACCGTATATACAGCCACCACTAGAAGGAGCTGAGGAGATTACTACATACTTTATATACAGCCACCACTAGGGGGGCTCAGGAGATTACTACATACTGTATATACAGCCACCACTAGGGGGGCTCAGGAGATTACTACATACTGTATATACATCCATAACTAGGGGGAGCTCAGGAGATTACTACATACTGTATATACAGCCACCTCTAGGAGGAGCTCAGAAGATTACTACATACTGTATATACAACCACCACTTGGGGGAGCTCAGGAGATTACTACATACTGTATATACAACCACCACTAGGGGGAGCTCAGGAGATTACTACATACTGTATATACAGCCACCACTAGGGGGGCTCAGGAGATTACTACATACTGTATATACAGCCACCACTAGGGGGAGCTCAGGAGATTACTACATACTGTATATACAGCCACCACTAGGGGGGCTCAGGAGATTACTACATACTTTATATACAGCCACCACTAGGGGGAGCTCAGGAGATTACTACATACTGTATATACAGCCACCCCTAGGAGGCGCTCCAGAGATTACTTTATACTGTACATACAGCCACCGCTAGGAGGAGCACTGGGAGTAGGTTAGGAGACTACTACATACTGTGTACAAGAACTATTAGGGGAGTTCAAGAGATGGCTTGAGCTATGGAAAGATGGGTGCATGGATCAAGAATATGATGAAGAATTGAAAGACACTTGTAAGACAGTTGTGGGCCCTTCCAGAGCGGGGCCCCTGATGGCTCATAGTCCATGTACTTCATCCCAGCAGATGGGTTCCCGGTGCTCCGGATCAGTGACATTCCCATCCAGCACCTAATTGCTGTTTTTAAGGGCCATCGAGGTGTAAAATTACAGTTATCAATACTCCGACTTGTGTATTGACCATAATGGGTGGATCAAGTCTCGGCACGTTCGGCTTATCTCCTGATCCGTTGTGTTCCTTTCTGTCCTATTTTCTTGGTGGCAAACACGTAACTTGGCAACAGAGAGTCAACATCAACAGTGGCCGATGGAGCAGTTAATCTCCACCAGAGTGACAGCTTAAGTCCCAGCCTTTTCATCCCACTACTCGGGCTCGAGGTCCCGCCATTGTCCGACAAGTTCACACGACTCAGACCTGCCGGGTCCACTCCAGAATGTACTAGGTTCTATCCCAGAATAAATAAATCCTGATGATGATATAAAAAGATCTCCATAAATCAATCAAGTAGGCACCAGCACCATGCATCAGAGATAGTACATATACACCAGCACCATGCATCACAGGTAGTAACTATGCACCAGCACCATGCATCAGAGATAGTACATATACACCAGCACCAGCATCAGAGGTATTAAATATAAACCAGCACCAGCATCAGAGGTATTAAATATACACCAGCACCATGCATCACAGGTAGTAATTATGCACCAGCACCATGCATTAGAGGTATTAAATATACACCAGCACCATGCATCACAGGTAGTAACTATGCACCAGCACCATGCATCAGAGGTATTAAATATACACCAGCACCAGGCATCAGAGGTATTAAATATACACCAGCACCATGCAACAGAGGTATTAAATATACACCAGCACCATGCATCACAGGTGGTAACTATGCACCAGCACCAGCACCATGCATCAGAGGTATTAAATATACACCAGCACCATGCATCACAGGTAGTAACTATGCACCAGCACCAGCACCATGCATCAGAGGTATTAAATATACACCAGCACCATGCATCACAGGTAGTAACTATGCACCAGCACCATGCATCAGAGGTATTAAATATACACCAGCACCATGCATCACAGGTAGTAACTATGCACCAGCACCATGCATCAGAGGTATTAAATATACACCAGCACCATGCATCACAGGTAGTAACTATGCACCAGCACCATGCATCACAGGTATTAAATATACACCAGCACCATGCATCACAGGTAGTAACTATGCACCAGCACCATGCATCAGAGGTATTAAATATACACCAGCACCATGCATCACAGGTAGTAACTATGCACCAGTACCATGCATCAGAGGTAGTAAATATACATCAGCACAATGCACCAGAGGTAGTAAATATACACCAGCACCATGCATCAGAGGTAATAAATATACACCAGCACCATGCATCACAGGTAGTAACTATACACCAGCACCATGCATCAGAGGTAATAAATATACACCAGCACCATGCATCAGAGGTAGTAAATATACACCAGCACCATGCATCAGAGGTAGTAAATATACACCAGCACCATGCATCAGAGGTAATAAATATACACCAGCACCATGCATCAGAGGTAGTACATATACACCGGCAGCAGGCATCAGAGGTAATAAATATACACCAGCACTATGCATCAGAGGTAATAAATATACACCAGCACCATGCATCAGAGGTAGTAACTATGCACCAGCATCAGAGGTATTAAATATACACCAGCACCATGCATCACAGGTAGTAACTATGCACCAGCACCATGCATCAGAGGTATTAAATATACACCAGCACCATGCATCACAGGAAGTAAATATGCACCAGCACCAGCACCATGCATCAGAGGTAGTAAATATACACCAGCACCATGCATCACAGGTAGTAACTATGCACCAGCACCATGCATCAGAGGTAGCACATATACTCCAGCACCATGCATCAGAGGTAGTAACTATGCACCAGCACCATGCATCAGAGGTAGTACATATACACCAGCACCATGCATCAGAGGTAATAAATATACACCAGCACCATGCATCAGAGGTAATAAATATACACCAGCACCATGCATCAGAGGTAGTACATATACACCGGCAGCAGGCATCAGAGGTAATAAATATACACCAGCACTATGCATCAGAGGTAGTAACTATGCACCAGCACCAGGCATCAGAGGTAGTAAATATACACCATCACCAGGCATCAGAGGTAGTAAATATACACCAGCACCATGCGTCAGAGGTAGTAAATATACACCAGCACCATGCATCACAGGTAGTAACTATGCACCAGCACCAGCATCAGAGGTAGTAAATATACACCAGCACCATGCATCAGAGGTAATAAATATACACCAGCACCATGCATCACAGGTAGTAACTATACACCAGCACCATGCATCAGAGGTAATAAATATACACCAGCACCATGCATCAGAGGTAGTAAATATACACCAGCACCATGCATCAGAGGTAGTAAATATACACCAGCACCATGCATCAGAGGTAATAAATATACACCAGCACCATGCATCAGAGGTAGTACATATACACCGGCAGCAGGCATCAGAGGTAATAAATATACACCAGCACTATGCATCAGAGGTAATAAATATACACCAGCACCATGCATCACAGGTAGTAACTATGCACCAGCATCAGAGGTATTAAATATACACCAGCACCATGCATCACAGGTAGTAACTATGCACCAGCACCATGCATCAGAGGTATTAAATATACACCAGCACCATGCATCACAGGAAGTAAATATGCACCAGCACCAGCACCATGCATCAGAGGTAGTAAATATACACCAGCACCATGCATCACAGGTAGTAACTATGCACCAGCACCATGCATCAGAGGTAGCACATATACTCCAGCACCATGCATCAGAGGTAGTAACTATGCACCAGCACCATGCATCAGAGGTAGTACATATACACCAGCACCATGCATCAGAGGTAATAAATATACACCAGCACCATGCATCAGAGGTAATAAATATACACCAGCACCATGCATCAGAGGTAGTACATATACACCGGCAGCAGGCATCAGAGGTAATAAATATACACCAGCACTATGCATCAGAGGTAGTAACTATGCACCAGCACCAGGCATCAGAGGTAGTAAATATACACCAGCACCAGGCATCAGAGGTAGTAAATATACACCAGCACCATGCGTCAGAGGTAGTAAATATACACCAGCACCATGCATCACAGGTAGTAACTATGCACCAGCACCAGCATCAGAGGTAGTAAATATACACCAGCACCATGCATCAGAGGTAGTACATATACACCAGCACCATGCATCAGAGATAGTAAATATAGACACATAAACATATATGTTGGAAGTCTCCTTCAATTGTATCTACACTTCATCGGGAGGCATGTATCACTGGTTTGTATCTTTTGACTTAGACTTGCAAATGTTTTGCACAGATGGAAATTTTGTCATTGATTTTGCTCCCGGAGTGGAGGAAGGAACAAGTTTCTGTATGGTGCCGACTGCCACTGGCTACGGTAGGTAGCAGCAACCTTATCAAAAAGGTGTTAATGCCACAATTATTACCTGTGTTGTTACCTTTCAGACTGTTCTATAAAATACAAAGTATCTTTAGAGATCTGTAGAAAAATCCCACCCTAGGATTAAAATTGAGACCCTACAGAGAGCTAAAAGTCACACAGGCCATCCCTAATCCAAGAGATGAAGGGAGACCCCACAAACAACACCCTACCCCACGCCTATCGCAAATGTGTCTTGCTCCCTCGGGGGTCCTTGTGGGTACGACATTGACACCCATGACTAAAGAATGGTCTAAAATGAATGAGCTGTCGGATATAGCTGACCATAGTGAGTATCTTCCCATATGGCACAATCCAAAGCTCCAGGGGATGTCTAGGTTGGAGGAGTTTTCTCTTTGGGATAGAAAGGGTGTTCGGTTCCTGCCACAAGTTCTAGATGGAGACAGTTTTAAGTCATTTCATCAACTCAAGAAAAGCTGTGATCTCCCCAATACACAGTTTTATAAGTTTCTCCAGTGTCAGAAGAGTGAAGCCCATAACGATTGCGAGTCATTGCATTCAGGAAACAACATGGCTTCATCTCTGTTATTTATGGCCATTTACTGGGAGAATATCTAGAGGATCATCCCATGTCCATTAAAGGAAACCTACCACCATGATTCTACCTATAGAGGTAGAACAAGTGGTATTTGGATGTATGAGACGTGAGGACAGCCCTTTTTAGAGCTAATCCTCAGACCCCTCTATCTTTTTAAAATCTTTAATACCCTAATATGTAAATTTTCTAAAGAGGCTGGGGTGTAGAGTAGCAGGACATTAGGCTACACGTCGCGGCTACGCCACACCCCAGTAGCCTCTTTTCTCCTCCTACCCTGACATCTTTGGCGTGCAGCTCCTTGTAGCCGTGCACCCTTGTCCGAGAAGCCAGCCTTCTGCGCATGCGCAGAACGGCCGGCCCGCTGCTGTGCGGCAACTGCTCTGATGCCGTTTTTGACAGGTTTGACCCATTATATAAATTCAAACTAGTAAAAAAAGATGTGTTTTTGACGGACTGCTTAAAAACGGGCCAAAAACGTGTTCAAAACACCACACCAAAAAAAAAAATTATGTCTCACCACCCTTGCCACCTTCGCAACAGAGGGTTAAGTACGGGCAGGGAATCGGTGGATCTTTTGGCCTCCTCGTGGTATTTAGTGTCATGATAACTAGTTTCTGGTTATTACGAGGCTTCACATCCCCGGACCTCGGCCTCTTTCTGGATACTTGAAGTTGTGTGGATCACGTCTGTGGCCGCGGATGTAACTTCACGTAAGGTTTGGGCTGAGATTCCGGCTAACATTCGCCTTGGCCTTATAAACATCAGGACACATGTTACGCTACAGGCAACGACTGCAGCACAAAGGCAAGAATTTCACAGCAGCTGAGACGCGTTTTAGGAGCTTTATCCTAATTCAAATTAAAAGCAAAAGGTGCGATAAATGTGGCCTTTGAAAGAGACTTCACACCTTGTAAAGGGGCTACTGCAGTAAAAGCCAAAATGCAGACGCGGCAGGAAGAAGCGAAGACCAGGAGGTGGAACGGCGCAGAATTACTGCCAGCGACTGGCGATAAAGCTTTATTGACTGGAATAAACTTTATGAATATAACACTGTGCTGTGCTAATGAATCATCCAATCCCTAGAAGTGTAAGGGTTAAGGCCAGATACGGCTGCGTTCACACAGTCTGGTTGGATTGCGTTTTGAAACCGAATTCAATTGGAACAGGGAGGAGCTTCTCCCGATCACAGATGAATTTCAACTACACGTAAACAACACAAAGCGTGTGGTGCCCATTACCAAACGAATGCGTTTCGGGTGAAATGTATTCTTCATTGGGACAAGCCCCTCCCTGTTCTGATGTAAATCAACTAAAACACGAAAATGCTGCCTAACTCAATTATTACACTATAAGGGTGGTGACACACATGGCGTTTTTAAACCGTTTTAGTGCGTTTCCAGATCGTAAAAAACGCATGCGTTTTTGACCAGTTTGAATTAATATAATTGGTTGACGTTATTAGATGCAAAATGATTAAAAGTTTGGGTACTATTGCTCTTTAATAGGGTTGATGATCTGTGTCTCTCATCTCCCCTGTTACCTCAAGATGTCCTCCCCTCCTACAGGACATGGGGGTTTATATGGCTGATGACTCAATATTATCTCCCTCTTTTAGGTGACACTCAAGCTGTCCCTCCCCCCCCCCCCCCTATATTATTGGGATGTCCTATTTTTTGTAATGTTTTCCTTCTTTTTATGTATTTTATATTTAATTTCAAGTCACAGCAGGCGGAACAGTGGAAGATTTGAGATGGTCGGTGGTTGCTCGGTTGGCTGACTTGCCAGCTGGGAGTCCAGGCCTTCAGCTTCCAGAGCTCAAAAATGTGTGATTGTATCCCAAGTGCCTGATTTTTGGATATTACGGATTAATGTATAAAAAATAAAGCTGTGACCTAATTGTCCACCCAGCAAGAAGTGTCCGTCATATTTTGGAAGTTACATATATGGTTAAAGTTTACTGATAGCTATGTTATGGGTATTTTATTAACATGCCTTTACAGATGGTTACATAAGGTGTTCTGTTGCCATCCAGTCTGTGCTGCACAGCAGAGGAGGAGGCAGGACTGCTGCAGGGGAATGGGGAAGGGGAGTAACTGTGTTTGTGTTTTTACATCATACTGCAACAAGTAAAGAAGGATAGGGGTAAGGTAGAGGCCAAAATGTATTTAGAGGAGGAGGGCACAATGTATGCAAGAGGAGGCCACAATTTATGGAGAAGGGGGCACCACAATGTAAGAAGGAGGGGCCATAAAGTACAGATGAAGGGGCACAATGTGAGGCTTCATGCACATAACCATATGTGTTTTCCTCTTCTCTATATACAGCTGTATTTTGGCCATAAATAAAGGATGTTTTTCACACATATGGCAGCAGATCTGTACCATATCCATATAAAATACCGGGGGCTGGCTGATGGATAGCTGACAAAATTCACCTCCCGCTGGGACATGCTCTATATTTGTTTACATCTCGCCAAGGTACGGTATGTTGCACAATACAGGCATTAAAATGGATAATGAATGGGGCCGTGTGCTACCCGGATATACAGTCATATATAAGGAGGCTTTCATACGTTTGTGTGCATGAGCCCTAAGGAGGAGGAGGCACAATGTATGGAAGTGGGGGGCCATAATGTATGGGAGGGTAGAGGGCTATAACTTATGGAGGTGGGGGGCAATAATGTGTGGAGTAGGAGGCACAACGTATGATGGAGCCAATGGGGCTCATTTCCAAAGGGTTTGCGGACTGCATTTCCGTCGAGTTTCCCGACGATTTCCATTTAACAAGTAGTTTTTGGCACACGCCGGTTGGCACAGACCTTGCCGGTTTTCACGCGAAATCCGACGATCCGACGATCCGATGGATTTAACATTGAAAATTGTGTCGCGAGACAATGCACTTACATGCAGCAGGAAGAAGAAGGTGAACTCCAGCGGACCTGAGCGGGGAAGCGACACATGCACGATATCGGGCGCACGATCTTGGTGGACTTCATCTTCGTTAGACCATCCGGATCGGGGATCGGGACAGGACCGGTTAAGTAAATTTTCCCCAATATGTGAGGGAGAGAGGGCAATATATATTATATATTATAATTTAAGGATCAATGGGAATATTATACAGGTTGGGGGTATTTTACAGTGACCACAAGCAAGATAGCATTATATTTTTTGGGAGGCATTTGGGTGGGTATTGTTCTGTATGGGAATGATAAGGGGTGGGGGAAAGGGCGTGGCCTACAGGGGAAAACATTTTGGGGTCTCGCTGAACAAGCTGCAATGTTTATTCCTCTTTCTTTAGACAAAAGTCAAGAGGTTTGTACGGTGTAGGCATCCTGAGGACACAAGGAGCCATATGACCCCCCTGATCACTGGGGACTCCAGCAATTACATGGGTGCACTATGGGTTACTCCACCCGTGTAGATATAATCTGAACATTTCATTGGTTCTGGGAGTGGAGGCCAATCATTAAGTGGCGTCTCCTCGCGTGGCCACATGATGTGATGATGTATATTTTCCATTCCTAGTGGATGTGATGTGAACGCAGCGGACTGCACCATACGAGTGGCGGGGTGACGGGGGCGCGCTGGGCGTCACTATCTGTAACCTTGGAGCAGCATCTCATGAAAGCAACAATCTGTCACCTCGCTGCTTGTTTAGTCTCCATTCTTAGACAGATCAGGTCCTGAGCCCCTGCCAGCTCATATTTTCTCACAATGATAATCCATACAAATGTTGCCCTCCTCATCTCCTGACTGACGCTCCATTCACTCCGTCCCTCCTGATAAAAGCATGGCATGGGGTAACACGGGAAGGGGCCCCATACAACATGTGTTTGTTTATGTAGATTCTAGTAGGTTTTATTTATGTAAGACCAGGAAACCATCAAGATGTAGGAAACTGCTTCGAATGTCCTAAAAAAGTATCTAGGTCCTACTCAACAGAAATGCAAAAGGTCCAGACCAACAACAGATCTAGAGCTTCCAAGCATTAGGGAAGGACCTGACCTATACTCTACTCTTAGAGGGAACCTGCCAGCAGTGACCATGTAGACTGCAGTCATTGTTGGGTTTTGTACCAGGAGATATGTGTAATCATAACTCACACTGCTGTGCTCTGTGCTCTCTGCAGCCAGTGTTATGTACTGTCCCAGGAGAGATGTGTAATCATAACTCACACTGCTGTGCTCTGTGCTCTCTGCAGCCAGTGTTATGTATTGTCCCTGGAGAGATGTGTAATCAGACCTCACACTGCTGTGCTCTGTGCTCTCTGCAGCCAGTGTTATATATTGTACCTGGAGATATGTGTAATCAGACCTCACACTGCTGTGCTCTGTTCTCTCTGCAGCCAGTGTTATGTACTGTCCCTGGAGAGATGTGTAATCAGACCTCACACTGCTGTGCTCTGTGCTCTCTGTAGCCAGTGTTATGTATTGTCCCTGGAGAGATGTGTAATCATAACTCACACTGCTGTGCTCTGTGCTCTATGCAGCTAGTGTTATGTATTGTCCCTAGAGAGATGTGTAGTCAGACCTCACACTGCTGTACTCTGTGCTCTCTGCAGCCAGTGTTATGTATTGTCCCTGGAGAGATGTGTAATCAGACCTCACACTGCTGTGCTCTGTGCTCTCTGCAGTCAGTGTTATGTATTGTCCTGGAGAGATGTGTAATCAGACCTCACACTGCTGTACTCTGTGCTCTCTGCAGCCAGTGTTATGTATTGTCCCAGGATAGATGTGTAATCAGACCTCACACTGCTGTGCTCTGTGCTCTCTGCAGCCAGTGTTATGTATTGTCCCTGGAGAGATGTGTAATCAGACCTCACACTGCTGTGCTCTGTGCTCTCTGTAGCCAGTGTTATGTATTGTCCCTGGAGAGATGTGTAATCATAACTCACACTGCTGTGCTCTGTGCTCTATGCAGCTAGTGTTATGTATTGTCCCTAGAGAGATGTGTAGTCAGACCTCACACTGCTGTACTCTGTGCTCTCTGCAGCCAGTGTTATGTATTGTCCCTGGAGAGATGTGTAATCAGACCTCACACTGCTGTGCTCTGTGCTCTCTGCAGTCAGTGTTATGTATTGTCCTGGAGAGATGTGTAATCAGACCTCACACTGCTGTGCTCTGTGCTCTCTGCAGCCAGTGTTATGTATTGTCCCTGGAGAGATGTGTAATCAGACCTCACACTGCTGTACTCTGTGCTCTCTGCAGCCAGTGTTATGTATTGTCCCAGGATAGATGTGTAATCAGACCTCACACTGCTGTGTTCTGTGCTCTCTGCAGCCAGTGTTATGTATTGTCCCTGGAGAGATGTGTAATCAGACCTCACACTGCTGTGCTCTGTGCTCTCTGCAGCCAGTGTTATGTATTCATGTGTAATCATACCCCTGCGTATGTTGTTAGCAGTAATGGATTATACTATAGATGGTTTGGGCAGTAGCTCTCCTAGGGGGCCCATTTTATATTCAGAAGGATCTTCACCCATTAATTCTTCGTACATCTGTTCCTGCTCACAATACACGGGTGCACAAGAGTCCTGAAACCGCGCATTGTCCATTCCCCAAGAATCTGATTCTAGCACCAGATGCCGGAAGTGATTCCAGACTTGTAGGGGCCATAATATCCCTCCAGCCCAGGGAATTCCTAATCCACCCCTGGTTGTTAGTATCAGCAGGACTGTGAAAATTGATTTATTTTTCTGAATTTTAGATTCTCCAAGTGCACTGTGGATGGGGATGTGCATGCGCAGAACACGTGCGTGAAAAATACAAGTGTGAAAGGGGCCTTAGATACATGGCTCAGCACTGTATCACACAGGATAGGTTTAGATACAGCAGCTAAGTAGACAGTATCACGCGATAAGATTAGGTAAATGGCTCAGCATCGTATCACACACGATGGGGCACATTCACTAAGGGCATTGTGCCAGTTTTCTGTTGGACTTTGCACGTTCTTTTAGATGCACAGGTATTTGAGAAGTGTCTGCACCACAAATGTGTCGTATTCTGGTTGTGCAAAGAGGGTGGGTCCTGCGCAGCAGAGCTGTGTGTGTGTGTGTACAGGGCACTGCACAATAAGCCTCTGTGTATATACCTAAATGCTTTTGTGTTTGTGTCCCTTTAAGAGACAATGCGGATCCTGCATTCAGCTAAACTCCATTGTTGCGGCCGGGTGAACTTTGCATTGGGCAAAGTGAAGCAGAAGGAGGACAAAGTTGCCTGCAGGACGCGGCCGGAGAGGATGAACTATGACATAACAATGGACCGTCATCCCTGTACAGCAGCTTATTGAATCCTCTGGCTGCAGGCGCCATTCACTGGCCCCATCATTAAGAAAGGGCCCTTTAATGAGACCCTATGAGGATTAACCTGAGCTTGAGAAATGACAAGAGCAAGGCCCTCCACACATGACCAGGACACACAGGGACAAAGCCGCAGCTTCTACACAGCATGCATACAGTCATGGCCATAAGTTTTGAGAATGACACAAATATTATATTGTCACGTGATCTGTTGCCCTCTGGTTTGTCAGATGTTTTTATCACATACAGAAATACAAGTGCAATCATGTTATTAGTAACAAAAGCTTTTATTGTTAGTGAGAAGGAGTTACTGCAGCGAGTCAGTATTTGCAGTGTTGCCCCTTCTTCTTCAGGACCTCTGCAATTCTCTCTGGCAGCTCTCACTCACCTTCTGGACCAGATCCAGATTTAGTTATCTCCTCTGCTTTATGGCAGGTGCTCCATCATGCTGGAGAAGGCATTGTTCATCACCAAACTGCTCCTGGAGGGTTGGGAGAAGTTGGTCTTGGAGGACATTCTGGTACCATTCTTTATTCATAGATGTGTTTTTAGGCAAGACTGTGAGAGAGCCGATTCCCTCGGTGGTGAAGCAACCCCAGACATGAATGGCTGCAGGAGGCTTTACAGGTGGCAGGAGATAAGACTGGTGGTATCGCTCACCTTGTCTTCTCCCAACAAGCTGTTTCCCAGATGTTCCAAACAATTGGAAAGGGGATTCATCAGAGACAATGACTTTCCCCCAGTCCTCAGCAGTCACTCCCTGTACCTTCTGCAGAATATCAGTCTGTCCCTGATGTTTTTCTGGAGAGAAGTGGCTTCTTTGCTGCCCTCCTGGACACCAGGCCTTGCTCCAAGAGTCTCCGCAGTGTCACAGTGCGTGCAGATGCCTCACACCTGCCTGCTGCCATTCCTGAGCAAGCTCTGCACTGCTGGGAGCCCCATCCCCAAGCAGAAACACTTGTAAGAGATGGTCCTGGCGCTTGCTGGTCCTTCTTGGGCGCCTGGAGCCTTTTTGGTAACAATGGAGCCTCTCTCCTTGAATTCCTTGATGATGCGATAGATTGGTGACTGAGGTGCAATCTTTCCAGCTGCGATACTCTTCCCTGTTAGGCCAGTTTTGTGCAGTGTAATGATGACTGCCCGTGTTTCTTTAGAGATAACCATGGTTAACAGAAGAGAAACAATGATGCCAAGCACCAGCCTCCTTTTATAGTGTCCAGTGGTGTGATTCTTACTTAATCATGACAGATTGATCTCCAGCCCTGTCCTCATCAGCACCCGCACCTGTGTTACTGGAGACATCACTGACACCATGTTAGCTGCTCCTTTTAAGGCGCCTGCAATGAAGTTGAAATGTGTTTTTGGGGAAAAGGTTCATTTTCTAGGCAAATATTGACTTTGTAATTAATTGCTGTTAAGCTGATCCCTCTTTATAATATTCTGGAGTTTATGCAAATTGCCATTACAAAACCTGATACAGTAGACTTTGTAATAATTAACATTTGTATCATTCTCAAAACTTATGGCCATGACGGTAAATGATCCTGCATGAGATGCATGTGGGGGGCGATAGAGCTATATGTAGATAGAATATGAATATGGGAGGGGGCTGCATATGGAGACTGTATATAAATATGGGAGGGGGCTGTGTATGGAGGTAGGATATGAATATTGGAGGGGGCTGTATATGGAGAATGGAAATTAATATGGGAGGGGGCTGTATATGGAGAATGGAAATGAATATGGGAGGGGGCTATATATAGAGACTGGGTATAAATATGGGAGGGGGCTGTATATGAAGACTGGATATGTATATGGGAGGGACTGTATATATAGACTGGATATGAATATGGTAGGGGGCTATATATGGAGACTGGGTATAAATATGGTAGGGGGCTATATATGGAGACTGGATATGTATATGGGAGGGGGCTGTATATGGAGACTGGATATGTATATGGGAGGGGCTATATATGGAGACTGGATATGTATATGGGAGGGGGCTGTATATGGAGACTGGATATGTATATTGGAGGGGGCTGAATGTGGAGACTGGATATGTATATGGGAGGGGGCTGTATATGGAGACTGGATATGTATATGGGAGGGGGCTGTATATCTAGGACTTTTAATAAATTGGAGTAAGGGGAAGTATATAAATAAATTAAAGAGAGGTTTATACAAAATAATTTTTTTGTACAGAGGTTTATAATTTTTTTTAAATTACTAAAAGCTAATAAAACACAGGGCTGTGGAGTCGGTGAGCCAAGCCTCCAGCTCCTTAACTTCCCAAACTTCAAATCTGACTCCAGCACTGCTGAGATAAACGTGGACTTTCCTTCCCAATGCCTACAATGCAAAGCAGGGACCATGCACATAAAGTGCAGCCACATTCATCGCAACTAAGAGGGGGATCAGGGGTGCACAAGCCGCGCCAATAAGCCACACGTAGACTGTCAAGCCATGAGTTGTGGTCGGACCCAGAGTCCAATGAGCACTTCCACAACTGGTGGAACATAAATGGTGGAACATTGATTGCTGCAGGAGGTCGGGCAACGGTGAGTGCAGCGGAGAAGTTCTCACTGCTCCCAGAGGTCCTGACGCTGCGCTCAGTGTCCAAGTTACAACAGGCGCAATTAATACAGCAGCACAGTGTAAGGGCTGTTTCACATCACTCTGTGATCAGTCTGTGATCGCAACCGTGACGAGCGCTGTGCCGGAAGTCACTCTGCTGCATATCAGGGAAATAACTCCTCATATATCAGTGCACGGAGTTCAGTCCCCACCATAGTGATCAGCTGCACTAATGGATGAGGGTGCGTTCACACACTGCAGTTTAAACTGCATCACAATCAACTTTGAGCTGGTTTCACGTGTAGTTTTGTTAATTTAACAGGTGACAGACATTTGTTAAACCAGTTTCCCCGTCTAAATCAAATGCACCCGTTCAGTTGATGTCTTACACCTGTTAAATTAACAAAACTGATTGCGATGCAGCTGTAACTGCAATGGGTGACTGCACCCTAACAGCAATTTAATTAGGCAAAATGAAAAGCCTCGTGTGACTGCACCCTTACCAAGACTAGGAGGAGCTACAGGTAATCAGTGCAGACGAGGAGGAGCTACAGGTAATCAGTGCAGACGAGGAGGAGCTACAGGTAATCAGTGCAGAGGAGGAGGAGCTATAGGTAATCAGTGCAGACGAGGAGGAGCTACAGATAATCAGTGCAGACGAGGAGGAGCTACAGGTAATCAGTGCAGATGAGGAGGAGCTACAGGTAATCAGTGCAGACGAGGAGGAGCTACAGATAATGAGTGCAGACGAGGAGGAGCTACAGGTAATCGGTACAGATGAGGAGGAGCTACAGGTAATCAGCGCAGACGAGGAGGAGCTACAGGTAATCAGTGCAGACGAGGAGGAGCTACAGATAAAGAGTGCAGACGAGGAGCTGCTACAGGTAAGCAGTGCAGACGACGAGGAGCTACAGGAAATTAATGCAGACGGGGAAGAGCTACAAGTAATCAGTGCAGACGAGGAGGAGCTACAGATAATGAGTGCAGACGAGGAGGAGCTACAGGTAATCAGTGCAGACGAGGAGGAGCTACAGATAATGAGTGCAGACGAGGAGGAGCTACAGGTAATCAGTGCAGACGAGGAGGAGCTACATGAAATTAATGCAGACGGGGAGGAGCTACATGTAATCAGTGCAGACGAGGAGGAGCTACAGGTAATGAGTGCAGACTATGTGGAGCTACAGATAATGAGTGCAGACGAGGAGGAGCTACAGGTAATCAGTGCAGACGAGGAGGAGCTACAGATAATGAGTGCAGACGAGGAGGAGCTACAGGAAATCAGTGCAGACGAGGAGGAGCTACATGAAATTAATGCAGACGGGGAGGAGCTACATGTAATCAGTGCAGACGAGGAGGAGCTACAGGTAATGAGTGCAGACTATGAGGAGCTACAGGTAATGAGTGCAGACTATGTGGAGCTACAGGTAATGAGTGCAGACTATGTGGAGCTACAGGTAATGAGTGCAGACTAGGAGGAGCTTCTTAATGGAAATCTTAAAAAAATAAAATAATGATAATGTGTTGGGGCGCAGCGCTTCTCTTCTTACCATAATTATGCATAGCTCCAGAGAATGAATGATGTAACTACTGTGTTGTGCCTGACAGGCAGAAGTAATCAATCACTGCACAATCCCCCAGCTGCTGTGTATGAGTCATCCAGCTCAGGTTGATTAGTCCTTTCGGACAATGCACTTTCGGGGAACGCGTCATGAGAAAGTACATGTGCCCCAATGTGTTTATGTACGGCAGGCAGCCTGAACCCAGCTTTCCCAAGGTCTGGAATTTTATAATTGTTTGTTGATCACAACCACTTGGTTCAGGGATTAAACAAGATATGTTTCTGCATCAGTATCGCTACAGCATTCTCAAGGTAAGTTTGGTTCATAATCCATAAAAACAAATGGCAGATTTCCTTTATATAAAAACTGTCAGGTCTGAAAGAAGCAGAATTCTTGTTGGTTGGTGATCAAATATTTATTTCATGCAATAAAATGTAAGTGACTTATATTAAAATCCTACAATGTGACTTCTGGATATCTACTGGATTCTGTGTCTCACAGGTGAAGTGACCCATTGTCTATGTGGGGGTGAGTATCACTGTACATGCAGGCAGGTGTGTGGGGTAGACCAGTCAGTGGCCTTTGTCCCTGCACAATCCGGCTGTACCTCCGAGCTGCACCCACAATTTACTCTGAGTGTATTACAAACACATTGCTGGATGATAAAGCGGCCATTGTTGTGTATCAGGCAGCTCTGCCCCGCATTGTCCACCTCCTTCTATAGTCCTATTATCCAGGAAATGTCTCTTCTTCATACGACTGTCACAACATGTTCATGGGGAAACACTGTGTGTAAATACCCAGGGAAGGAGTTCACGCTCCTCATACAAGTTCTCTGTCACAGCAGCTTTACCATAGGATATAAATAAATCTCTACTTCTATAGCACCATCATATTCCACAGCGCTGTACAGCACATGGAGGACACATACAAACAAAATAGGACTGAGTAATAACACAAAAGGAAGCGATGACCCTGCTCACAAGAGCTTACAGTCTATAAGGAGGCAGAAGAGGTTGTAGAATTGCCCATATGATTGTAATACAATCCCAGTATCTGAGCTAAACGCATTCGTTTCTAATATCATATCAGATACTTGATGAATAATATCAACCAACACGACCGCTATCAGGTCCATGCGAGAGGGTGGTCCCCTATATGTATCTCTGTACTGTGACATCACTGAGTGTATTACCTCTGTACTGTAATATCACTGTGTGTATTACCCCTGTACTGTAATATCACTGAGTGTATTACCTCTGTACTGTAATATCACTGTGTGTATTACCCCTGTACTGTGACATCACTGTGTGTATATTATCCCTGTACTGTAATATCACTGTGTGTATTACCCCTGTACTGTGACATCACTGTGTGTATTACCTCTGTACTGTAATATCACTGTGTGTATTACCCCTGTACTGTGACATCACTGTGTGTATTATTCCTGTACTGTAATATTACTGTGTATTATCCCTGTACTGTGACATCACTGTGTGTATTATCTCTGTACTGTGACATCACTGTGTGTATTATCCCTGTACTGTGACATCACTGTGTGTATTATCCCTGTACTGTGACATCACTGGGTGTATTATCCTGTACTGTGACATCATTGTGTGTATTATCCCTGTACTGTGACATCACTGGGTGTATTATCCCTGTACTGTGACATCACTGTGTGTATTACCCCTGTACTGTGACATCTATGTGTGTATTACCTCTGTACTGTGACATCACTGTGTGTATTATCTCTGTACTGTGACATCACTGTGTGTATTACCCCTGTACTGTGACATCTATGTGTGTATTACCCCTGTACTGTGACATCACTGTGTGTATTACCCCTGTACTGTGACATCACTGTGTATATTATCCCTGTACTGTGACATCACTGTGTGTATTATCCCTGTACTGTGACATCACTGTGTGCATTATCCCTGTACTGTGACATCACTGTGTGTATTATCCCTGTACTGTGACATCTATGTGTGTATTATTCCTGTACTGTGACATCACTGTGTGTATTATACCTGTACTGTGACATCACTGCGTGTATTATCCCTGTACTGTGACATCACTGTGTGTATTATCCTGTACTGTGACATCACTGTGTGTATTATCCCTGTACTGTGACATCACTGTGTGTATTATCCCTGTACTGTGACATCACCGTGTGTATTATCCCTGTACTGTGACATCACTGTGTGTATTATCCCTGTACTGTGACATCACTGTGTGTATTATCCCTGTACTGTGACATCACTGTGTGTATTATCTCTGTAATGTGACATCACTGTGTGTATTATCTCTGTACTGTGACATCACTGTGTGTATTATCCCTGTACTGTGACATCACTGTGTGTATTATCCCTGTACTGTGACATCCCTATGTGTATTATCCCTGTACTGTGACATCACTGTGTGTATTATCCCTTTACTCCATGAATCTTTCTTTCTAAGTGGATGGGGATATAACAAGTACATTTGCGCTATCCTAACCAAGATCAATAATATAATGTGTATAATGCCACCTAATTTAGTGTTCCTTGTATTCAGCAGGTGATAGCTTCCCTTACGTCCGGATCAGAGATCTCATGTAAATTTCTGCCTCTTTAAGTCATTTGAATATTTCATGCAAATTTAAAATCTCTTTGCATTTCCGAGATTTTCCGGCCCTGAATGTTATGGCTGAGCAGAGATGTCCTCTTCTATGGAGTCTAGAGTGGAGAGGATGCAATAAAATGTATTCCCATGGCTCCGGCTCCTGCCCTGCAGCACGGATCCCCAGATCCTCGCTGTCAGCTGGGCCGGATACAGCAGGGGAGCCGTGCCCAGGGAACAATGGAAGAACCTTTATCTTCTTCTTTCCTTGACTTTGCCCCAGTATCATACGCTTAGTATCATGCAGCAGAGGGGTCATCCATATTGAGGAGCGAACATACAAACTCTCTGCAAATGTTGACCCTGAGACTTGTTGACCCATGTCCCCAGTGCTGCAAGGCTGTAGTGCTAACCACTAAGCCACCGTGCTGCCCACTAATTTATGTGTTGGCAATGCCTCCCTTATGCAGTAAGATATGAGATGAGTGATTTCGGGAAATAAGCTCCACTCATTTCCAATTTTTGGTGCATGGATTACAATAATTTCTCTCCAGAGGGGGATGGGCTGTGGTACCTGTGCGGCTGTCACCTGCTGAGCTCCAGCACTCAGCACTACAATGGAGGGCTGTGTCCCTACCTATGACAAAGGTTATAAGAAGGTCAATATGAAACCGGAGACGACTTCACTGGATGACTGCAAGAAGCGCAAGGGTAAGGCCAGAGGAGCCGCTGGGCCCTTGGCAAGGTGCAAGGTCTGACCACTCGCCCCCCTGAACGCCTGGACTTGTTATTGTGTCAGGCTGTGGTGTCAAAGTTTAGTCCGCACATTAAGGGGTGTTTATGGCCTTGCCAAATATTTGACTGATCCCAGAGCTGGAGAATACCGGAATATCACGAAGGGGCGAAGGACAGGGGCGGCTCTCAGGGTGTCATCCCTTGGGAGTGTACTGCACAATTACAACTTCATGGTATTGATGTCATCAATATAAGATCAATCAAGTGTCAATATACCCGCTACCAACTAGTGCAGGGTGTCACAGCTGCATCCTAAACACTTGCATCCCCAGCACTAGGAAACAGCAAGCACCATGGATCCTCCAAACAGTGAAACCCGACTGATGCGAGCAATAATCTGATCCCATCCTGGAGAACCCCTTTAACAGCACATAATAGATGCATCTCTTCCACAAGAAAGTAGTTACAGGGGCTCATTTAGTAAAGGTCCGTCGGACGCATTTTTGTCGGGTATCCCGACGATTTCCGTTTTGCGCCAAATTGCTCAGAGATTTTGGTGCGCGCCATTGGATTTTGGCGCTTCAGCGCCGGCTTGCACGCGACAGAAATCGGAGGGCGTGGCCGTCGGACAACCCAACGGATTCAGACAACGCGCAGGATTAAGACACGCACTTAAAAGCACCGGGAAGCACCTCGGCGCAGAATTGACACATGCAGGAACTCGGGTACACGACCTTAGTGAATCGCGGCAGACCCGAATCCTCATCAGACAACACACCGCGGGATTGTGACAGGACCGGGTAATTAAATCTGCCCCACAGGGGGAGGACGATGCTCACAAGTGGAGAAAAGCAGAATTTCTGGAGGATTTGGCATTTCTGGATTAATTTTTTTGTGGGGATCAGCTCCAAGAGCAGAGCTTCCTTCATACAGGGTGTGATGTTATATGGGTCGCAAAAACCGTTCCCCATGATCACCGTGAGTACCCTGTCATCAGCAGGCCATGTGTATGAGCCCATAGGAATGAATAGGGACACGTGCAAGCTGTAGAAAAAGCTGCTGTAGTACATCCTGGTTATACACTACATGTACATGAAAAGGTGAAGTATCGCATCAGCCACATTGGACTGACATATAGGGGCATATAAGGGTCCGTACACCGCATTTCCGTCGGGTTTCCCGACTATTTCCGATTTGAGCCGCATTTAATAGGGGTGTTTGGCACATGCGATAGGGTGGATGTCGGACAACCCGATGGATTCAGACTGAGTGCAGGATTTAACATTTAAATTGTGTCGCAAGAGCAAGCACTTACTTGCACCAGGAAGAAGAAGGTGAACTCTGACCTCAGCAGGGAAACGACACATGCAGAATATCGGGTGCATGATCGTAGCGGATCGCGCTGGACTTCATCCTCGTCGGACCGTCCGGATCGTGGATCACGACAGGACCGGGTAAGTAAATGTGCCCCATACAGACCAATTTGGGACACTAAAAAAAGACCTGTTGTTGGTTAACTGTCTCCAATCGTCTTTTTTTAAAACGGAACTCTTTCAGAAACTGAGAAATTGGGCCACTAAATATCTCAATGCCATGAGATAGTAGATGAGATATTTGGCAAAGTGTCTTGCAGAATATTTTGCAGTTGTGATTTCGTTATTGATTGACGAGCCCCTCCATGGTCCTCTGTGCACAGACAGGGGCTGTGCGGGTCCTATGGTCATGGAGGCCGGGGTAGTCTTGCAGGTGCTCTGCCATTCTGGGCTTTTATACGAGACTGCGGCTGTAATAACACAGGAGGTTTGCAGATTTTCTCAGGCATTAACAGGTTAACAGGTGACACTTGACACTAAAGCCTCCACTGCACAAACTGAATTATTAAATCCTGACATACAAAGTGCTGGCAGCTTTCCCACGTTACTTCTGGAGTTATGTTTGTCTAAAATATTAGCAGGCCTGAAAGATGTCCTCCCCGAGAAAGAGCGGTGACATGAGAAATATGTTACAGTGACGGGTCGGAGAGCTGACAATCCACTGCCAGAGATCGGCATAGCGGTGACTCCTGCATTCACCATCACCGCACAGCTGCAATTTATTTATATATAAATGAATAAAAACTTTATGTATCCCCTACAATTATATGCTATAATGATTTACTCCTGTCACATCCAAAGCTGCATTCACAACTCTTCATGCTGGCCCTGACTTTGTTATCAGATATAACACCATGCACTGTGTTTCGCTGTACTGCATTGTATTTTTCGGAGACTGTGCATTCCCTGCTCTGGACATCATTTCCATACTGGAAAGTTTCACCCTTTCACCGGCTATGATTATCTGGCAGAGATGCTTTCTTGCAATCTGCCAGCTGGCGCATCACTATGACCTCATCATAGATCGCAAGTATGCGGCTCTGCTGGCTGAGAGGAGCCGCCAGGATCCGCGACGAGGATTGGTGCCGTGACGACCATCGGGGTGCCGGAGGGTGAGTATGCAAGTTTTTTTTTTAATGTGCTGGGCAGGCTGTATACTACTGGGGCTGGCTGTATACTACTGGGAGCTGGCTGTATACTACTACGGGTGGGCTATATACTACTGGGGGCTGGATGTATACTACTGGGGGCTGGCTGTATACTACTGTGGGCTGGCTGTATACTACTGGTGGCTGGCTGTATACTACATGGGGCTGGATGGCTGTATACTACATGGGGGTTGACTGGCTACATACTACTGGGGGGCTGGCTGTATACTACTGGGGGCTGGCTGGCTGTATACTTCTGGGGGGCTGGCTGGCTGTATACTACTGGGAGCTGGCTGGCTTCATACTACTGGGGGCTGGCTGGCTGTATACTACTGGGGGCTGGCTGTATACTACTGGGGGCTGGCTGTATACTTCATGGGGCTGGCTGTATACTACTGGGGGCTGGCTGGCTGTATACTACTGGGGGCTGGATGGCTGTATACTACTGGGGGCTGGCTGGCTGTATTCTACTGGGGGCTGGCTGGCTGTATTCTACAGGGGGCCGGCTGGCTGTATACTACTGGGGGCTGCCTGGCTGTACACTACTTGGGGCTGGCAGGCTGTATACTACATGGGGCTGGCTGGCTGTATACTACTGGCGGCTGGCTGTATACTATTGGGGGCTGCCTGGCTGTATTCTACTGGGGGCTGGCTGGTTGCATACTACTGGGGGATGGCTAGCTGTATACTACTGGGGGATGGCTGTCTGTATACTGGGAGGGGGCTGGCTGGCTGTATACTACTGCAGGGTGGCTTGCTGTTTACTACATGGGGGCTGGCTGTATACTGCTGGGGGATTGCTGGCTGTATACTACACGGGGGCTGGCTGTATACTACTGGGGGTTGGCTGGCTGTATACTACTGGGGGCTGGCTGTATACTACATGGGGCTGGTTGGGTATATATTACTGAGGCTGGTTGGCTATATACTACTGGGGGCTGGCTGGCTATATACTACAGGGGGCTGGTTGGCTATATAATACTGGGCGCTGGCTATATACTACAGGTGGCTAGCTGGCTATATACTGGGAGTCTGTGACCAATGCATTTCCCATGCTCGGCTTATACTCGAGTCAATAGGTTTTCCCAGTTTTTGATGGTAAAATTAGGGGTCTCAGCTTATACTTGGGTTGGCTTATACTCGAGTATATACGTTATTCCTCAAACTGCACTATAGGGACTGCTGTGTGATACAGGTGCTGCTCCATGCAGCTCTCTCACTGCAATGAAGGAGAGCAATGCTGTACATTCTCCTCCATCGATCTGATATTGATGGCTTATCCTAAAGACGACCCTGGATCCACTGAGGAGTGATGACCCGATGTTTCCTCTTTAGAGACGTCCCCCTGGAAGTTTTATTATATGCAAAACTAACTCTTCACCTTGACCTCTTATCTCTAGCACTCCCTGGGAATGTCACAATGTGCAAGTGACGTCCACTTAACCCTCTGGATGCTGCACACCTACAGTGGTCACCTCCTACACACTGTACACACCTCTCCCCTGTAGCCACCTGTCCTCCATCCTCCTCCTGCAGCCTCCTGTCCTCCAGCCTCCTCCTGTAGCCTCCTGTTTTCCATCCTCCTCCTGTGACCCCCTGTTCTCCAGCCTCCACCTGTATCCCCCTGCCTCCCCCTGTAGCCTCTTGACCTCCACCCTCCTCCTGTAGCTCCCTGTCCTCCAGCCTCTTCCTGTAGCCCCCTGTCCTCCAGCATCCTCCTGTGGCCCCCTGTCCTCCAGCCTCCTCCTGTGGCTCCTGTGCTCCAGCCTCCTCCTGTGGCCCCCTGTCCTCCAGCCTCCTCCTGTGGCCCCTGTCCTCCAGCCTCCTCCTGTGGCCTCATATCCTCAGCCTCCAGTCGGACCATGAACCACATTTATTCTCCAAAGTCTGACAAGTGTGTCGCCCGCCCCATGTTAAAGTAGCATAAAAAAAAATTTGGTGCCAGTATTCAATAATCTGTCGCACCCTGCACATTATACCTCCCAACTTTTGGGGCGAGAGAAGGACAAAAACTGCCCAACCCGTTTATATACCACAGCCCCTTGTCCCACGTGCAAGCATAGTATAATATCTACCGGTCCTCCATTCTCCCTCATATTGCAGCCTCCTGTCTTCCAGCCTCCTCCTGTGGCCCCCTGTACTGCAGTGTGGCCTCCTCTACAATTAGCCTCCTGTCCTCCAGCCTCCTCCTGTAGCCTCCTGCCCTCCAGCCTTCTCCTGTGGCCCCCTGATCTCCAGCCTCATCCGGCAGCGCCCTGTCCTCCAGTTTCGTAGATTTCTGTAGCCTTTTCCAGTGACCTCTTGTCCTCCAGTCTCCTTCTGTATTCTTCCATCCTCCCTCATATTGTGGCCTCTTGTCCTCCAGACTCCTCCTGTGGCCTTCTGTGCCCCATCCTCCTATTATTGTGGCCTCTTGTTATTGCAACTTGCCTTTCCTCATTCCCCCGCACTAGGGGGCAGGGCCGGCCGAGGGAGTTGCTACATCCTCACATGCCATGCAGTGGAGAAGCATGTATGGAGGTTGCAGGAGCTGATCCCGACTCCTCTTGGCCCGAACCTTCGGCTGCTCTGCAGCTCTAATGAACGAGGAGAAAGGAGCAGCCCAAGACATTCTCACTATTGCCTAGGACAGCGGGACAGCGGCTGCAAACCAGGGCTGACCCGCCGAATCTGGGACAGTGAGGAATTATGCATTGCTTAATGCACATAGTGCAGCACTACTTTTGATAAAGTAGTTTAGTTTGGTTTAGTTTAAGAGTTCTGTGTCTATTGTATTGAACTGTTCACAGTATACACGGATAGATAGACACTTTACTACAATAATTGTGTATTATACTCCAGAGCTGCACTCAATTTTCTGTTAGTGCAGTCACCGTGCACATACATGACATTACTGATTATGAGTTACATCTGGTATTATACTCTAGAGCTGCACTCACTATTCTGTTAGTGAATAGTCACTGGGTACATAGATGACATTCCCCAAGTGGTTAATTGCACAAATTATTAATAGAATTCAATAATAAATGTTTTTTCACTACGCAGAGCATGTAACCAGTGACAACCCCTTTAAGACTACCATCAGACCCCCCTATTTGCCCCCCCCCCCCCCTCATGTTTTGGATTGTTCTACACTGCAATGTTTTCATTTGTCAATCAGGAGGTTAAATGGAGGTTGTGGTGAAAATAGAAACCTGCGGCTGTTCTCTGTCAATGTGCAATTATTGTCTATTTAGAGGCGGATTATTCAATAAATTAAGTAGCCAAATGTTATGAAAAGTTTGTTTTGCTGAAGCTCGGCCTATTGACAGCAGATTGCCATCTCTCCGGCAGCTGCATGGGACGATTATACAGCTTAGCATGCAGGCGAGCCGACAACAATGGCTTAAGAATCCATCCGAATCAAAGAATACTCATCTCCTGTGCCGAAGATACTGTCACCGGCTGACGGACGCCTAAACTTTCTGATAAAAAAATGAAAAGTTTACAAAGGGGGAAATTGACAACCTGGCAACGCCGGCCAATGACATCAAAGGGAAGAGCTCTGCTTCAGAACTTAAAAGGGGGAATGCTTTACCTGACACCTTAATCCTTATCTAAACAGATGACACACAAAGTCTCTTCTCATCCCCCAGGCGGGTGCAGCAGATTCCCCATCACAATAATGTGTGCAAAATAACAAGCTATACAGCCATAGAATAGGATGCCTAGAGATGGGACCGTGTCCCCTCCCCATGGAAAGTATAAGAAGAGGCACATGCTCATACAGAGGCCCCAGTGCTCTGTGGACACTTTGTATTTCTAAAAAGATACATACATACATTGGACATAATAACATGAGGTTATTCAGAATCTGATGAGTTGCGAGTATTTACAGTAGCTGAAGTGTCATAAATACAAAATCAGTACATAAATACAACACCAGAACCAAGCTCTGTACATAAATACAACAACAGATCCAAGCTCTGTACATAAACACGGCACCAGTACCAACCACTGTACATAAATACAGCACAAGTACCAACCGCTGTACATAAATACAGAACAAGTACCAACCGCTGGACATAATTACAGCACAAGTATTAACCGTTGTTCACAAATACAAACACAAGAACCAAACTAAGTATGGTAATACAACATCAGAACCCAAATATGTATGTAAATATAGCACCAGAGCCCACATAGGTAGATATATACAGCACCAGAACCATGTTATGTATAAGAACCAAGATCAACACATTGCTGAGCAAAATGGAAGCTATGTTTTGAACATTTGACTTTTAGGCTCCACATTTCCACAGCCAATAGAGTTTTGAACATGAGATTAGCATCATTTGATATCTGATTAAATTGAATTCCTTTCATGTAGCTGAATTGTTACTTTTTAGCTCCTAAAAATCTAAATTGCCGTTTTTATAATTTTGCTAGTATTTTGTAGCTCCACCTTTAGCTTCTTAACACTACCTGAACTATTCTGGGCTCTCCATCAGATTTAAACACGATGCAACCAAAATATGATCCCAGGCCTCTTTTACATATATTCTCACTGTTAATGCCTATTGGTCGGCTCACTTCAGTGTGAATACAGTTCATTATTCAACTCTACACACAAGTGTTCATTTAAGTTAAAGTCCAGGGACTGTGGGGACCATCCAGCAACTCTACTTCATTTCTTCACCTTTAGCTGTGAAACGACCTCATATCATCAAACTTCCTCCAACAATTTTGACGGCTCCTTCAATTTCCAGATCCCTGGTTCTAGACTCATTTACACCTATCAGATCCCAGTCTATTGACTTTCATCTCAAATCTTCAAACCACCCATTTCCAAACATATAGGGGCACATTTACTAAGGGTCCGAACGGCGCACTTTCGTCGGGATATTACCTTTTAGCGCCGAATTGTCTGGAGTTTTTGGCGCACATGATCGGATTTTAGTGCATCGGCGCTGGCTTGCATGTGACAGAAATCGGGGGACAGAAATCGAGGGATGGGCTGTCGGACAATCCGACAGATTCGGACAAACCGCAGAATTTAAAAAAGGATTTGTGTCGCAAGATCAAGGGCTCACATGCACCGGGAAGAAGCAGCTGAACTCCGGCGGACAACGGGGCAGAAGCGACAGATGCAGGAACTCGGGTGCATGAGGTTAGTGAACGCGACGGACCGAATCCTCGTCAGACAACGCACTACGGGATCGCGACGGGACCGGATAAGTAAATGTACCCCATAGATATCATTTTTCATGCTTTTTTGCAAACTCAAGCCAACACTAAGGCTTTTTCACCTTTTTACAGGGCACATTCCCAGACTTGTACATTCTCACTATTATAAAGCGTTTAGGTCATCTCCACTGCTGTGTTTGTTGTGCCAGAACTGATCGACCTGGTGATGAGCCAATTTATTGACTCCAATATTTTGCCTGGTCCTCCACTTGTTGGCTTTGGGATACATGGACTTCATTTTGTATTTTTCCAGCTGTCAGAGCTCCCAAATGATGCAGTTTTGGCTTAGAGAAAGCTATTGATGGGCTGGATGATGCTGTTTCTCCTTTCTTGGTAAATCTTCTTCATGGCTGCACCTCAATACAAACCAGTGACCTTTCACATGGGAATCAACCTTAGAACACACTGAGCTATTAATGACTTAATGAGAGCAGGTTGTAATTTGTAACATACACAGAGGAAAAGATTGTTCTACCAGCGGGGGCAAAACAGTAACAGTTACATGACAAACATCTGCATAAGTAAGTTTATGCTTAATACTCATAAGTTACATTTATGTACAAGATAGCCAAGATGATTGTCTATAAAATGATGGCAGCCTCACATTCAGTAATACACGTTCACAATGTAGAATTGGAGCTGTATACATATTCAGTATGAACTCTCACATTGGGGCAGAATTACTTACCCGGTCCATTCGCAATCCCGTGGCACATTCTCTGCGGTGGATTCCAGTCTTCCGGAGATTCACTAAGGCAGTTCCTCCAACGTCCACCAGGTCTCGCTGTTGTGCTGAATGCACTGGAGTTCACCAAGCCGAGCCGAGTGAAGGTAAGCGCGTGTCCAGCGACACTTTTTTTTTTTTTAAATGCAGCGGTTTCTCCGAATCCGTCGGGTTTTCGTTCGACCACGCCCCCCGATTTCCATCGCATGCATGCCGGCGCCGATGCGGCACAATACGTCGCGCGTGCCAGAAACCCGGGGCAATTCGGGGAAAATCAACGCAAAACGGAAAAATTTGCGTAACCTGCCTGAAAAACGCGAATCAGGCCCTTAGTAAATGACCCCCATTGTGCTGCACCATACGCTACACTACACCTATCATTTAGTGGTCAGGTGTTCAGGATGACCTGTAAGCAGATCTAATGTATATACGATAGATTTACAATTGATACTAAATTACGACTGAGCAGGGTTACGGTCTGCAGGCTCAAGGACGCCGCTATAATGATTAGGTGAAGACTTACATTGATGGTAGCATGCAGCATTAACACTGTATCCATGTCAATCTTCTGCTGCTTTGTCTCTAAATCTCCCTGGAGTGCGGCCATCTTCCACTATTTGCACATATTATTGTACTCAGTCATGTGATGCACGATATACCGATGACGATGTCAGAAGAGGGAGCAAAATAATATGGGCGCTTGCTCCAAACCCTTTAACCCCTTAACGACGAGTGCCGTACTCAGGGGCTGAGCCCTCTCCATAGCTGGTAAGTGTTTGCTGCATATTGCAGCAAAGACTTTCTGGTAACACCCGTCATTGGTGCTAGCAACGATCGTGAGTGTTTTCCCACCGGTCGCCGCCATCTTGCCACGGATCATCACTACCCGTGACGTCATCAGGGATCTGCGATCCGTCCCCATGACAGTCTCGGGTCTTCCGAAGTAATTGTAATCAATGCACATTGTAATGAATGAGGAGGAAAATCCCCACATACTGCCATACTGTAGTGTGGCAGTATATGGTAGGATCTATCACACAACTCAGGGTTAAAGTACCCTAGGGGGTCTGAAAAATAGTAAAAGAAAAAATAAAAAAAAGTAAAAAAAACCAATTATAATAAAAAAACGTAAAAAATCAACTCACCCCCCTTTCGCTAGAACTGATATAAATATGAATAAGCAGTAAAAATCATAAACACATTAGGTATCACCGCATCCTAAAATGCCCGATCTATCAAAATATAACTGTTTTTCACTGTGTTTAACCTTGTAACGGAAAATAGCGCCCAAAGTCGAAAATGACACTTTTTTGCCATTTTGAAAAATGTTAAAAAAATCAGGTAATCAAAAGGTTGTACAGTCCTAAAAATGATAGCAGAGGTTTTAATTTTTGTAAATGTATGAAAACATAATAAATAGAGATGAGCGAACATGCTCGTCCGAGCTTGATGCTCGGTCGAGCATTAGCATACTCGAAACTGCTCGTTGCTCGGACGAATACTTCGCCCGCTCGAGAAAATGGCAGCTCCCGCCGTTTTGCTTTTTGGCGGCCAGAAACAGAGCCAATCACAAGCCAAGAGACTCTGCACTCCACCCAGCATGACGTGGTACCCTTACACGTCGATAGCAGTGGTTGGCTGGCCAGATCAGGTGACCCTGGGATAGACTAGCCGCTGCCCGCGCTGCTCGGATCATTCTGTGTCTGGATGCCGCTAGGGAGAGAGCTGCTGCTGGTCAGGGAAAGCGTTAGGGTGTTCTATTAGCTTACTGTTAGGCAGGAGTGATTCTCCAAGAACCCAACAGCCCTTCTTAGGGCTACAATAACGTTCTACTTTTTTTTTTTTTTATTTGCATCTAGTACCATTTTGTGAGGAATTAGCAGGGGGACTTGCTACCGTTGTGTTTAGCTCTTAGTGGCACACATATCCACCTCAAACACCAAAGTGGGAAAATTTAGTAGGGGTTGGATTTCAATTAGGCACAGTCTGCCATTTCCTTTTTTATTTTACGTTTATTTTGTTTAATAACTCAGTGTCATCTCATCTGGCATAGTAGTGTGCTTTCATACTTGGCTAGAAAATAGCCATAGCAATAGGATAGCATCGTTTGTTTTTAAAAACTCAAAAACACAAAAAAAAAACAAAAAACACAAAAAAAAGTTTTAAAAAAATTAAAGCTATAACTCTCATTTTAAAAATGTTTAACCCGAGGGCTAGGGGTAGAGGACGAGGGCGGGGACGTGGGCGTCCAACTACTGCAGGGGTCAGAGGCCGTGGTCCTGGGCGGGGTGAGACACCACCTGCTTATGAGGGAGCAGGGGAACGCCGCAGAGCTACACTCCCTAGGTTCATGTCTGAAGTTACTGGGACTCGTGGTAGAGCACTGTTGAGGCCAGAACAGTGCGAACAGGTGATGTCGTGGATTGCTGACAATGCTTCGAGCAATTTGTCCACCAGTCAGTCTTCCACGCAGTCCACCCATGTCACCGAAATCGCCACTCCTCCAGCTCCTGCACCTCAGCCTCCTCCCCCCCAGTCTGCCCCCTCCCAGGAAAATTTGGCATTTGAACCGGCATACTCTGAGGAACTGTTTTCTGGACCCTTCCCACAGTCACAAACCACTTGTCCGGTTGCTGCTGAGCAATTTTCCGATGCCCAGGTTTTCCACCAGTCACAGTCTGTGGGTGATGATGACCTTCTTGACGTAGTGGAAGTGTGTAAAGAGGTGTCCGACGATGAGGAGACACGGTTGTCAGACAGTGGGGAAGTTGTTGTCAGGGCAGGAAGTCCGAGGGGGGAGCAGACTGAGGGATCAGAGGATGATGAGGTGACAGACCCAAGCTGGGTTGAGAGGCCGGGTGAACACAGTGCTTCTGAGACGGAGGAGAGTCCTCGACCAGAACAGGTTGGAAGAGGCAGTGGTGGGGCCAGACGGAGAGGCAGGGCCAGAGCTGGTGCATCAGCGCCAAATGTGTCAACTAGTGAAGCTCCCGTGGCGAGGGCTCTTGCGGCGAGGGCTAGATCTTCAGAAGTCTGGAGGTTCTTTAAGGAAACACCGGATGACCGACGGACTGTGGTGTGCAACATTTGCCAAACCAGGCTCAGCAGGGGTTCCACCACTACTAGCTTAACTACCACCAGTATGCGCAGGCATATGAATGCTAAACACCCCACTCAGTGGCAACAAGCCCGTTCACCTCCGGCCGTGCACACCACTGCTCCTTCCCCTGTGTCAGCTGATAGTCAGCCCCCTGCCCAGGACCCTGCCACAAAAACCCCATCGTCGCCTCCACGATCCTCCACAGCATCCACCAGCGTTCAGCTCTCCATACCCCAGACGCTGGAGCGGAAACGCAAATATAGTGCAACCCACCCGCACGCCCAAGCCCTTAATGTGCACATCTCCAGATTGCTTAGCCTGGAGATGCTGCCCTATAGGCTAGTAGAGACCGAGGCCTTTCGCAACCTCATGGCGGCGGCCGCCCCTCGGTATTCGGTCCCCGGCCGCCACTACTTTTCCCGATGTGCCGTCCCAGCCCTGCACCAGCACGTGTCAGACAACATCATCCGTGCCCTGACCAACGCCGTTTCTGACAAGGTCCACCTGACCACGGACACGTGGACGAGTGCTGCCGGGCAGGGCCACTATATATCGCTGACGGCACATTGGGTTAACTTGGTGGAGGCTGGGAGCGAGTCTGACCCTGCGGCTGGTCATATACTGCCGACGCCGAGGATTGCGGGGCCTACCTCGGTCCAGGTGTTTCAGGCCTACTATGCCTCCTCCTCCTCCCACCCCTCCTCCACCTCCTCCTCCGAACTACCATCCGTGGGCACGGCGCCATCAGTCGGTAGCTCTAGGCACAGCAGCAGTGCCGTCGCTAAGCGACAGCAGGCGGTGCTCAAACTGCTGAGCCTAGGCGATAAAAGGCACACCGCCCAAGAGCTATTACAGGGCATCACGGCGCAGACTGATCTGTGGCTGGCACCGCTGAACCTGAAGCCAGGCATGGTTGTGTGTGACAACGGCCGTAACCTGGTGGCGGCTCTGCAACTCGGCAGACTGACACATGTGCCATGCCTGGCCCATGTGTTAAATCTGATAGTTCAGCGTTTCCTCAAGACATACCCCAATCTGTCTGATTTGCTCACGAAGGTGCGCCGCATCTGTGCGCATTTCAGGAAGTCCAGCACAGATGCTGCCACTCTCAGGGCAGCGCAGCGCCGCCTCCAACTGCCCGCTCACCGACTGCGACGTGCCCACGAGGTGGAATTCAACACTGACCATGTTATCCAGAGTTTACCAGCAGCGCCGAGCCATTGTAGACTGCCAGATGTCAACTTCCACCAGAACTGGTAGTCAGGTCAGTCAGCTTCCTCAAGTCTACAATGAGGAGTGGACGTGGATGTCTGATATCTGTCAGGTGCTGAGTAACTTTGAGGAGTCAACACAGATGGTCAGTGGCGATGCCGCCATCATCAGCCTCACCATCCCGCTGCTTGGCCTGTTGAAAAACTCTCTGATCAGCATGAAGTCGGAAGCTTTGCGCTCGTCACAAGAGACGGGGGAAGAAGATTCCCTTGTTGATAGCCAAAGCACCCTCAGGTCTGTTTCTCAGCGCATATCGGAGGAGGTGGAGGTGGAGGAGGATGAGGAGGAAGAGGAGGAGAATGTTGGCGAGACACAAGAGGGGACCATTGTTGAGTCCTTCACTGTTCAGCGTGTATGGGCAGAAGAAGAGGAGTTGGAGGAGTTGGAGGAGGAGGAAATGGACAGTCCGGCCAGTGAGGGGAGTGAATTCTTACGCGTTGGTACTCTGGCGCATATGGCAGATTTCATGCTAGGCTGCCTATCCCGTGACCCTCGCGTTCAAAGAATTTATTCCAGCACCGATTACTGGGTGTTCACTCTCCTGGACCCACGGTACAAGCAAAATCTTGCCACTCTCATCCCTGCAGAGGAAAGGAGTGTGAGAATGCATGAATACCAGCAGGCCCTGGTGCACAAGCTGAAACAGTATTTCCCTTCTGACAGCGCTAGCGGCAGAGTGCGTAGTTCTGCGGGACAAGTAGCGAGGGAGAGTAGGCGAGCAGGCAGCTTGTCCAGCACTGGCAAGGGTACGCTTTACAAGGCTTTTGCCAGCTTTATGTCACCCCAGCAAGACACTGTCACCTGTCCCCAGTCTCGGCAGAGTAGGGCTGATCTTTACAGAAAGATGGTGAGGGAGTACGTAGCTGACCATACCATCGTCCTAAATGATCACACAGCTCCCTACAACTACTGGGTTTCAAAGCTGGACATGTGGCACGAACTGGCGCTGGACGCCTTGGAGGTTCTTGCCTGCCCTGCCGCTAGCGTCTTGTCCGAGCGGGTTTTCAGTGCAGCTGGTTGCATCATCAACGATAAGCGTACACGCCTGTCGACTGACAGCGCTGACAGGCTGACGCTTATTAAAATGAATAAAGGCTGGATTTCTCATAATTTCCAATCTCCACCGGGTGAAGGAAGCTCAACCTGAATAATTGATCCACTCCTCCTCCTTCTCATTTTCCTCCTTCTCCTCCACTTTGTACAGTAAAGCAGAGGAAACTGGCTATTTTTTGACAGGGCCCACTGGCTCTTGCTATAGTACTTTATGCATTTAATTTTTCTGGAGGGCCACCGACCCGGTCCTCTGTTTTAAACAATTTTTGGGAGTGCCACATACAGGCACTCAATCTATTCAATTTTTCTGGAGGGCCACCGACCCGGTCCTCTGTTTGAAACAATTTTTGGGAGTGCCACATACAGGCACTCAATCTATTCCATTTTTCTGGAGGGCCACCTACCTGCTCCTCTGGTTTGAAAACTTTTTGGGACTGCCACATACAGGCACTCAATCTATTCCATTTTTCTGGAGGGCCACCTACCTGCTCCTCTGGTTTGAAAACTTTTTGGGACTGCCACATACAGGCACTCAATCTATTCCATTTTTCTGGAGGGCCACCTACCTGCTCCTCTGGTTTGAAAACTTTTTGGGACTGCCACATACAGGCACTCAATCTATTCCATTTTTCTGGAGGGCCACCTACCTGCTCCTCTGGTTTGAAAAATTTTTGGGACTGCCACATACAGGCACTATCCAAATTAAATTGTCTCCATAGCAGCCTCCACACGTTGTCTCCATTGCTACCTCCAAAAGTCGTCCATATAGCTGCCTCCATACATCGTCCCTTTATCAAACGAGGTGTGTCAGGCAGAAATTTGGGTTGTTTTCATGGATTCCACATCAAAGTTGTTAACTTTGTCGCCACCCTGCTGTGTTATCCACAAAATATACTGGCAAACTTTTACCATTTAGGGATATTATTTCAGCGCTTCTTGCGCATCTGTTTACATTCCCCTCACCCGGCATATCCTAAACTTATAAGAACGCTACTACACTTGATCTTATACAAAAGGTTCTTAGAAGTGCTGTTTGGGGAGTAGCCTAGAGACAGGGGCTTGGATTGGCGAAAGCTCGCCTGGCAGCGGAGCGCCAGCTCCATGCCAAGATCCAACTAACATAGTTTTAACTGCAGCACCTTTAATCTACTACTAGTTCACTGTCTCCATACATGGTCCCCTTATCAAACGAGCTGTGTCAGGCAGAATTTTGGGTTGTTTTCATGGATTCCATGTTAACTTTGTCGCCACCCTGCTGTGTAATCCACAAAATATACTGGGAAACTTTTATCATGTAGCGATATTATTTGAGCGCTTCTTGCTCACCTCCTTTGGTTCCTCTCTGACACCCATTGGTTTGAAGCCTGAGTCCAATTAGGGTATGTCGCCATGCCACTCTCTAGCCTGCCGCTGCCTCTGCATGCCGTCCCCTATAGTGTCAGGGTCAATTATTGGATGTTTTAGATGCTATCTAGCTTCATTCTGTCACTCTGTCATGGCCATGCTGTTGCCCATAATTTTGGCATAATGGTGCGATTAGGCAGCCTCAGAGGCATCCATGCATGCTGCCCCTGCTGTTTCCTGTCCATTTCCGTGGTGTTTCCATCCTTTTCTGAGGTTTCCAGGTGTTTGGCCAAGCTTCCCTGTGCAGAGCCTTGGTCCCCTTGAAAAATGCTCGAGTCTCCCATTGACTTCAATGGGGTTCGTTATTCGAGACGAGCACTCGAGCATCGGGAAAAGTTCGTCTCGAATAACGAGTACCCGAGCATTTTAGTGTTCGCTCATCTCTAATAATAAAACCTATACAAATTTGGTCTCCCCTTAATCCCACCAACCCAAAGAATAAAGTAGACCTGTCATTTGTGGAGCACAGTGAAAGCTGTAAAATGGCGCAAATGCGTTTTTTCACCATTTTCACTGCATTTGGATTTCTTTTTTCCTGCTTCCCAGTACACGGCATGGAATATTAAATACCATCACTAGTAAGTGCAATTTCTTACGCAGAAAATAAGCCGTCACACAGTTCTGTACATGGAAAAATAAAAAAGTTATAGATTTTTAAAGGAGGGGAGTGAAAAATAGAAATGAAAAAACAAAAAAAGGCCTGGTCGTTAAGAGGTTAAGAACTGAATGGATTCTTCAAATAAGCATGACAAACGTGAACAAACTACTGATTATGTAATTGCGCTCTAGTGATGGATAGGCTGTATTCTCAGTGATGGCACCGCTGCTCTCTAGTGATGGATAGGCTGTATTCTCAGTGATGGCACCGCTGCTCTCTAGTGATGGATAGGCTGTATTCTCAGTGATGGCCCCGCTGCTCTCTAGTGATGGATAAGCTGTATTCTCAGTGATGGCACCGCTGCTCTCTAGTGATGGATAGGCTGTATTCTCAGTGATGGCACCGCTGCTCTCTAGTGATGGATAGGCTGTATTCTCAGTGATGGCACCGCTGCTCTCTAGTGATGGATAGGCTGTACTCTCAGTGATGACACTGCTGCTCTCTAGTGATGGATAGGCTGTATTCTCAGTGATGGCACCGATGCTCTCTAGTGATGGATAGGCTGTATTCTCAGTGATGGCACCGCTGCTCTCTAGTGATGGATAGGCTGTATTCTCAGTGATGGCACCGCTGCTCTCTAGTGATGGATAGGCTGTACTCTCAGTGATGACACTGCTGCTCTCTAGTGATGGATAGGCTGTATTCTCAGTGATGGCACCGATGCTCTCTAGTGATGGATAGGCTGTATTCTCAGTGATGGCACCGCTGCTCTCTAGTGATGGATAGGCTGTATTCTCAGTGATGGCCCCGCTGCTCTCTAGTGATGGATAAGCTGTATTCTCAGTGATGGCACCGCTGCTCTCTAGTGATGGATAGGCTGTATTCTCAGTGATGGCACCGCTGCTCTCTAGTGATGGATAGGCTGTATTCTCAGTGATGGCACCGCTGCTCTCTAGTGATGGATAGGCTGTACTCTCAGTGATGACACTGCTGCTCTCTAGTGATGGATAGGCTGTATTCTCAGTGATGGCACCGATGCTCTCTAGTGATGGATAGGCTGTATTCTCAGTGATGGCACCGCTGCTCTCTAGTGATGGATAGGCTGTATTCTCAGTGATGGCACCGCTGCTCTCTAGTGATGGATAGGCTGTACTCTCAGTGATGACACTGCTGCTCTCTAGTGATGGATAGGCTGTATTCTCAGTGATGGCACCGCTGCTCTCTAGTGATGGATAGGCTGTACTCTCAGTGATGACACTGCTGCTCTCTAGTGATGGATAGGCTGTATTCTCAGTGATGGCACCGATGCTCTCTAGTGATGGATAGGCTGTATTCTCAGTGATGGCACCGCTGCTCTCTAGTGATGGATAGGCTGTATTCTCAGTGATGGCACCGCTGATCTCTAGTGATGGATAGGCTGTATTGTCAGTGATGGCACCGCTGATCTCTAGTGATGGATAGGCTGTATTCTCAGTGATGGCCCCGCTGCTCTCTAGTGATGGATAGTCTGTAATCTCAGTGATGGCACCGCTGCTCTCTAGTGATGGATAGGCTGTACTCTCAGTGATGACACTGCTGCTCTCTAGTGATGGATAGGCTGTATTCTCAGTGATGGCACCGATGCTCTCTAGTGATGAATAGGCTGTATTCTCAGTGATGGCACCGCTGCTCTCTAGTGATGGATAGGCTGTATTCTCAGTGGTGGAACCGCTGCTCTCTAGTGATGGATAGGCTGTATTCTCAGTGATGGCACCGCTGCTCTCTAGTGATGGATAGGCTGTATTCTCAGTGATGGCACCGATGCTCTCTAGCAATGGATAGGCTGTATTCTCAGTGATGGCACCGCTGCTCTCTAGTGATGGATAGGCTGTACTCTCAGTGATGACACTGCTGCTCTCTAGTGATGGATAGGCTGTATTCTCAGTGATGGCACCGATGCTCTCTAGTGATAGATAGGCTGTATTCTCAGTGATGGCACCGCTGCTCTCTAGTGATGGATAGGCTGTATTCTCAGTGATGGCACCGCTGATCTCTAGTGATGGATAGGCTGTATTGTCAGTGATGGCACCGCTGATCTCTAGTGATGGATAGGCTGTATTGTCAGTGATGGCACTGCTGCTCTTTAGTGATGGATAGTCTGTAATCTCAGTGATGGCACCGCTGCTCTCTATTGATGGATAGGCTGTACTCTCAGTGATGACACTGCTGCTCTCTAGTGATGGATAGGCTGTATTCTCAGTGATGGCACCGATGCTCTCTAGTGATGGATAGGCTGTATTCTCAGTGATGGCACCGCTGCTCTCTAGTGATGGATAGGCTGTATTCTCAGTGGTGGAACCGCTGCTCTCTAGTGATGGATAGGCTGTATTCTCAGTGATGGCACCGCTGCTCTCTAGTGATGGATAGGCTGTATTCTCAGTGATGGCACCGATGCTCTCTAGTGATGGATAGGCTGTATTCTCAGTGATGGCACCGCTGCTCTCTAGTGATGGATAGGCTGTACTCTCAGTGATGACACTGCTGCTCTCTAGTGATGGATAGGCTGTATTCTCAGTGATGGCACCGATGCTCTCTAGTGATGGATAGGCTGTATTCTCAGTGATGGCACTGCTGCTCTCTAGTGATGGATAGGCTGTATTCTCAGTGATGGCACCGCTGATCTCTAGTGATGGATAGGCTGTATTGTCAGTGATGGCACCGCTGATCTCTAGTGATGGATAGGCTGTATTGTCAGTGATAGAACTGCTGCTCTTTAGTGATGGATAGTCTGTAATCTCAGTGATGGCACCGCTGCTCTCTAGTGATGGATAGGCTGTACTCTCAGTGATGACACTGCTGCTCTCTAGTGATGGATAGGCTGTATTCTCAGTGATGGCACCGATGCTCTCTAGTGATGGATAGGCTGTATTCTCAGTGATGGCACCGCTGCTCTCTAGTGATGGATAGGCTGTATTCTCAGTGGTGGAACCGCTGCTCTCTAGTGATGGATAGGCTGTATTCTCAGTGATGGCACCGCTGCTCTCTAGTGATGGATAGGCTGTATTCTCAGTGATGGCATCGCTGCTCTCTAGTGATGGATAGGCTGTATTCTCAGTGATGTGACCGCTGCTCTCTAGTGATGGATAGGCTGTATTCTCAGTGATGGCACCGCTGCTTTCTAGTGATGGATAGGCTGTATTCTCAGTGATGGCACCGCTGCTCTCTAGTGATGGATAGGCTGTATTCTCAGTGATGGCACCATTGCTCTCTAGTGATGTATAGGCTGCATTCTCAGTGATGGCACCGCTGCTCTCTAGTGATGGATAGGCTGTATTCTCAGTGATGGCACTGCTGCTCTCTAGTGATAGGCTGTATTCTCAGTGATGGCACCGCTGCTCTCTAGTGATGGATAGGCTGTATTCTCAGTGATGGCACCGCTGCTCTCTAGTGATGGATAGGCTTTATTCTCAGTGATGGCACCGCTGCTCTCTAGTGATGGATAGGCTGTATTCTCAGTGATGGCACCGCTGCTCTCTAGTGATGGATAGGCTGTATTCTCAGTGATGGCACCGTTGCTCTCTAGTGATGGATAGGCTGTATTCTCAGTGATGTGACCACTGCTCTCTAGTGATGGATAGGCTGTATTCTCAGTGATGGCACCGCTGATCTCTAGTGATGGAAAGGTTGTATTCTCAGTGATGGCACCGCTGATCTCTAGTGATGGATAGGCTGTATTCTGAGTGATGGCACCGCTGCTCTCTAGTGATGGATAGGCTGTATTCTCAGTAATGTGACCGCTGCTCTCTAGTGATGGATAGGCTGTATTCTCAGTGATGGCACCGCTGCTCTCTAGTGATGGATAGGCTGTATTCTCAGTGATGGCACCGCTGATCTCTAGTGATGGATAGGCTGTATTCTCAGTGATGGCACCGCTGATCTCTAGTGATGGATAGGCTGTATTCTCAGTGAGGGCACCGCTGGTCTCTAGTGATGGATAGGCTGTATTCTCAGTAATGACACCGCTGCTCTCTAGTGATGGATAGGCTGTATTCTCAGTGATGTCACCGCTGCGCTCTAGTGATAGATATGCTGTATTCTCAGTGATGGCACCGCTGCTCTCTAGTGATGGATCGGCTGTATTCCCAGTGATGGCACCGCTGATCTCTAGTGATGGATAGGCTGTATTCTCAGTGATGGCACCGCTGATCTCTAGTGATGGATAGGCTGTATTCTCAGTGATGGCACCGCTGATCTCTAGTGATGGATAGGCTGTATTCTCAGTGATGGCACCGCTGCTCTCTAGTGATGGATATGCTGTATTCTCAGTGATGGCACCGCTGCTCTCTAGTAATGGATAGGCTGTATTCTCAGTGATGGCACAGCTGCTCTCTAGTGATGGATAGGCTGTATTCTCAGTGATGGCACCGCTGGTCTCTAGTGATGGATAGGCTGTATTCTCAGTGATGACACCGCTGCTCTCTAGTGATGGATAGGCTGTATTCTCAGTGATGGCACCGCTGCTCTCTAGTGATGGATAGGCTGTATTCTCAGTGATGGCACCGCTGATCTCTAGTGATGGATAGGCTGTATTCTCAGTGATGTCACCGCTGCTCTCTAGTGATGGATTGGCTGTATGCTCAGTGATGGCACCGCTGCTCTCTAGTGATGGATAGGCTGTATTCTCAGTGATGGCAGCACTGCTCTCTAGTGATGGATAGGCTGTATGCTCAGTGATGGCAGCACTGCTCTCTAGTGATGGATAGGCTGTATGCTCAGTGATGGCACTGCTGCTCTCTAGTGATGGATAGGCTGTATTCTCAGTGATGGCACCGCTGCTCTCTAGTGATGGATAGACTGTATTCTCAGTGATGTCGCTGCTGCTCTCTAGTGAGGGATAAGCTGTATTCCCAGTGATGGCACCACTGCTCTCTAGTGATGGATGGGCTGTATTCTCAGTGATGGACCCGCTGCTCTCTAGTGATGTATAGGCTGTATTCTCAGTGATGTCACCACTGCTCTCTAGTGATGGATAGGCTGTATTCTCAGTGATGGCACTGCTGCTCTCTAGTGATGGATAGACCGTATTCCCAGTGATGGAACCGCTGCTCTCTAGTGATAGATAGGCTGTATTCTCAGTGATGTCGCTGCTGCTCTCTAGTGAGGGATAAGCGGTATTCCCAGTGATGGCACCGCTGCTCTCTACTGATGGATAGGCTGTATTCTCAGTGATGTCGCCGCTGCTCTGTAGTGATGGATAGACTGTATACCCAGTGATGGCACTGCTGCTCTCTAGTGATGGATAGGCTGTATACTCAGTGATGGCACCGCTACTCTCTAGTGATGGATAGGCTGTATTCTCAGTGATGGTACCACTGATCTCTAGTGATGGATAGGCTGTATTCTCAGTGATGACACTGCTGCTCTCTAGAGATGGATAGGCAGTATTCTCAGTGATGACACCGCTGCTCTCTAGTGATGGTTAGGCTGTATTCTCAGTGATGTCAACACTGCTCTCTAGTGATGGATAGGTGATATTCTCAGTAATGACAGGCCCTCTAGTGATGGATAGGCTGTATTCTCAGTGATGGCGCCGCTGCTCTCTAGTGATGGATAGGCTGTATTCTCAGTGATATCACCGCTGCTCTCTAGTGATGGATTGGCTGTATTCTCAGTGATGACACTGCTGCTCTCTAGTGATGGATAGGCTGTATTCTCAGTGATGTCACCGCTGCTCTCTAGTGATGGATAGGCTGTATTCTCAGTGATGGCACTGCTGCTCTCTAGTGATGGATAGGCTGTATTCTTAGTAATGTCAACACTGATCTCTAGTGGTGGATAGGCTGTATTCTCAGTGATGGCATCGCTGCTCTCTACTGGTGGATAGGCTGTATTCTCAGTGATGGCACCGCTGCTCTCTAGGGATGGATAGGCTGTATTCTCAGTGATGTCAACACTGATCTCTAGTGGTGGATAGGCTGTATTCTCAGTGATGGCATCGCTGCTCTCTAGTGATGGATAGGCTGTATTCTCAGTGATGGCACCGCTCCTCTCTAGTGATGGATAGGCTGTACTCTCAGTGAGGTCACCGCTCCTCTCTAGTGATGGATAGGCTGTATTCTCAGTGATGGCACCGGTGCTCTCTAGTGATGGATAGGCTGTATTTTCAGTGATAGCACCGCTGCTCTCTAGTGATGGATAGGCTGTATTCTCAGTGATGGCACCGCTGCTCTCTAGTGATGGATAGGCTGTACTCTCAGTGATGACACTGCTGCTCTCTAGTGATGGATAGGCTGTATTCTCAGTGATGGCACCGATGCTCTCTAGTGATGGATAGGCTGTATTCTCAGTGATGGCACCGCTGCTCTCTAGTGATGGATAGGCTGTATTCTCAGTGATGGCACCGCTGCTCTCTAGTGATGGATAGGCTGTACTCTCAGTGATGACACTGCTGCTCTCTAGTGATGGATAGGCTGTATTCTCAGTGATGGCACCGATGCTCTCTAGTGATGGATAGGCTGTATTCTCAGTGATGGCACCGCTGCTCTCTAGTGATGGATAGGCTGTATTCTCAGTGATGGCCCCGCTGCTCTCTAGTGATGGATAAGCTGTATTCTCAGTGATGGCACCGCTGCTCTCTAGTGATGGATAGGCTGTATTCTCAGTGATGGCACCGCTGCTCTCTAGTGATGGATAGGCTGTATTCTCAGTGATGGCACCGCTGCTCTCTAGTGATGGATAGGCTGTACTCTCAGTGATGACACTGCTGCTCTCTAGTGATGGATAGGCTGTATTCTCAGTGATGGCACCGATGCTCTCTAGTGATGGATAGGCTGTATTCTCAGTGATGGCACCGCTGCTCTCTAGTGATGGATAGGCTGTATTCTCAGTGATGGCACCGCTGCTCTCTAGTGATGGATAGGCTGTACTCTCAGTGATGACACTGCTGCTCTCTAGTGATGGATAGGCTGTATTCTCAGTGATGGCACCGCTGCTCTCTAGTGATGGATAGGCTGTACTCTCAGTGATGACACTGCTGCTCTCTAGTGATGGATAGGCTGTATTCTCAGTGATGGCACCGATGCTCTCTAGTGATGGATAGGCTGTATTCTCAGTGATGGCACCGCTGCTCTCTAGTGATGGATAGGCTGTATTCTCAGTGATGGCACCGCTGATCTCTAGTGATGGATAGGCTGTATTGTCAGTGATGGCACCGCTGATCTCTAGTGATGGATAGGCTGTATTCTCAGTGATGGCCCCGCTGCTCTCTAGTGATGGATAGTCTGTAATCTCAGTGATGGCACCGCTGCTCTCTAGTGATGGATAGGCTGTACTCTCAGTGATGACACTGCTGCTCTCTAGTGATGGATAGGCTGTATTCTCAGTGATGGCACCGATGCTCTCTAGTGATGGATAGGCTGTATTCTCAGTGATGGCACCGCTGCTCTCTAGTGATGGATAGGCTGTATTCTCAGTGGTGGAACCGCTGCTCTCTAGTGATGGATAGGCTGTATTCTCAGTGATGGCACCGCTGCTCTCTAGTGATGGATAGGCTGTATTCTCAGTGATGGCACCGATGCTCTCTAGCAATGGATAGGCTGTATTCTCAGTGATGGCACCGCTGCTCTCTAGTGATGGATAGGCTGTACTCTCAGTGATGACACTGCTGCTCTCTAGTGATGGATAGGCTGTATTCTCAGTGATGGCACCGATGCTCTCTAGTGATAGATAGGCTGTATTCTCAGTGATGGCACCGCTGCTCTCTAGTGATGGATAGGCTGTATTCTCAGTGATGGCACCGCTGATCTCTAGTGATGGATAGGCTGTATTGTCAGTGATGGCACCGCTGATCTCTAGTGATGGATAGGCTGTATTGTCAGTGATGGCACTGCTGCTCTTTAGTGATGGATAGTCTGTAATCTCAGTGATGGCACCGCTGCTCTCTATTGATGGATAGGCTGTACTCTCAGTGATGACACTGCTGCTCTCTAGTGATGGATAGGCTGTATTCTCAGTGATGGCACCGATGCTCTCTAGTGATGGATAGGCTGTATTCTCAGTGATGGCACCGCTGCTCTCTAGTGATGGATAGGCTGTATTCTCAGTGGTGGAACCGCTGCTCTCTAGTGATGGATAGGCTGTATTCTCAGTGATGGCACCGCTGCTCTCTAGTGATGGATAGGCTGTATTCTCAGTGATGGCACCGATGCTCTCTAGTGATGGATAGGCTGTATTCTCAGTGATGGCACCGCTGCTCTCTAGTGATGGATAGGCTGTACTCTCAGTGATGACACTGCTGCTCTCTAGTGATGGATAGGCTGTATTCTCAGTGATGGCACCGATGCTCTCTAGTGATGGATAGGCTGTATTCTCAGTGATGGCACTGCTGCTCTCTAGTGATGGATAGGCTGTATTCTCAGTGATGGCACCGCTGATCTCTAGTGATGGATAGGCTGTATTGTCAGTGATGGCACCGCTGATCTCTAGTGATGGATAGGCTGTATTGTCAGTGATAGAACTGCTGCTCTTTAGTGATGGATAGTCTGTAATCTCAGTGATGGCACCGCTGCTCTCTAGTGATGGATAGGCTGTACTCTCAGTGATGACACTGCTGCTCTCTAGTGATGGATAGGCTGTATTCTCAGTGATGGCACCGATGCTCTCTAGTGATGGATAGGCTGTATTCTCAGTGATGGCACCGCTGCTCTCTAGTGATGGATAGGCTGTATTCTCAGTGGTGGAACCGCTGCTCTCTAGTGATGGATAGGCTGTATTCTCAGTGATGGCACCGCTGCTCTCTAGTGATGGATAGGCTGTATTCTCAGTGATGGCATCGCTGCTCTCTAGTGATGGATAGGCTGTATTCTCAGTGATGTGACCGCTGCTCTCTAGTGATGGATAGGCTGTATTCTCAGTGATGGCACCGCTGCTTTCTAGTGATGGATAGGCTGTATTCTCAGTGATGGCACCGCTGCTCTCTAGTGATGGATAGGCTGTATTCTCAGTGATGGCACCATTGCTCTCTAGTGATGTATAGGCTGCATTCTCAGTGATGGCACCGCTGCTCTCTAGTGATGGATAGGCTGTATTCTCAGTGATGGCACTGCTGCTCTCTAGTGATAGGCTGTATTCTCAGTGATGGCACCGCTGCTCTCTAGTGATGGATAGGCTGTATTCTCAGTGATGGCACCGCTGCTCTCTAGTGATGGATAGGCTTTATTCTCAGTGATGGCACCGCTGCTCTCTAGTGATGGATAGGCTGTATTCTCAGTGATGGCACCGCTGCTCTCTAGTGATGGATAGGCTGTATTCTCAGTGATGGCACCGTTGCTCTCTAGTGATGGATAGGCTGTATTCTCAGTGATGTGACCGCTGCTCTCTAGTGATGGATAGGCTGTATTCTCAGTGATGGCACCGCTGATCTCTAGTGATGGAAAGGTTGTATTCTCAGTGATGGCACCGCTGATCTCTAGTGATGGATAGGCTGTATTCTGAGTGATGGCACCGCTGCTCTCTAGTGATGGATAGGCTGTATTCTCAGTAATGTGACCGCTGCTCTCTAGTGATGGATAGGCTGTATTCTCAGTGATGGCACCGCTGCTCTCTAGTGATGGATAGGCTGTATTCTCAGTGATGGCACCGCTGATCTCTAGTGATGGATAGGCTGTATTCTCAGTGATGGCACCGCTGATCTCTAGTGATGGATAGGCTGTATTCTCAGTGAGGGCACCGCTGGTCTCTAGTGATGGATAGGCTGTATTCTCAGTAATGACACCGCTGCTCTCTAGTGATGGATAGGCTGTATTCTCAGTGATGTCACCGCTGCGCTCTAGTGATAGATATGCTGTATTCTCAGTGATGGCACCGCTGCTCTCTAGTGATGGATCGGCTGTATTCCCAGTGATGGCACCGCTGATCTCTAGTGATGGATAGGCTGTATTCTCAGTGATGGCACCGCTGATCTCTAGTGATGGATAGGCTGTATTCTCAGTGATGGCACCGCTGATCTCTAGTGATGGATAGGCTGTATTCTCAGTGATGGCACCGCTGCTCTCTAGTGATGGATATGCTGTATTCTCAGTGATGGCACCGCTGCTCTCTAGTAATGGATAGGCTGTATTCTCAGTGATGGCACAGCTGCTCTCTAGTGATGGATAGGCTGTATTCTCAGTGATGGCACCGCTGGTCTCTAGTGATGGATAGGCTGTATTCTCAGTGATGACACCGCTGCTCTCTAGTGATGGATAGGCTGTATTCTCAGTGATGGCACCGCTGCTCTCTAGTGATGGATAGGCTGTATTCTCAGTGATGGCACCGCTGATCTCTAGTGATGGATAGGCTGTATTCTCAGTGATGTCACCGCTGCTCTCTAGTGATGGATTGGCTGTATGCTCAGTGATGGCACCGCTGCTCTCTAGTGATGGATAGGCTGTATTCTCAGTGATGGCAGCACTGCTCTCTAGTGATGGATAGGCTGTATGCTCAGTGATGGCAGCACTGCTCTCTAGTGATGGATAGGCTGTATGCTCAGTGATGGCACTGCTGCTCTCTAGTGATGGATAGGCTGTATTCTCAGTGATGGCACCGCTGCTCTCTAGTGATGGATAGACTGTATTCTCAGTGATGTCGCTGCTGCTCTCTAGTGAGGGATAAGCTGTATTCCCAGTGATGGCACCACTGCTCTCTAGTGATGGATGGGCTGTATTCTCAGTGATGGACCCGCTGCTCTCTAGTGATGTATAGGCTGTATTCTCAGTGATGTCACCACTGCTCTCTAGTGATGGATAGGCTGTATTCTCAGTGATGGCACTGCTGCTCTCTAGTGATGGATAGACCGTATTCCCAGTGATGGAACCGCTGCTCTCTAGTGATAGATAGGCTGTATTCTCAGTGATGTCGCTGCTGCTCTCTAGTGAGGGATAAGCGGTATTCCCAGTGATGGCACCGCTGCTCTCTACTGATGGATAGGCTGTATTCTCAGTGATGTCGCCGCTGCTCTGTAGTGATGGATAGACTGTATACCCAGTGATGGCACTGCTGCTCTCTAGTGATGGATAGGCTGTATACTCAGTGATGGCACCGCTACTCTCTAGTGATGGATAGGCTGTATTCTCAGTGATGGTACCACTGATCTCTAGTGATGGATAGGCTGTATTCTCAGTGATGACACTGCTGCTCTCTAGAGATGGATAGGCAGTATTCTCAGTGATGACACCGCTGCTCTCTAGTGATGGTTAGGCTGTATTCTCAGTGATGTCAACACTGCTCTCTAGTGATGGATAGGTGATATTCTCAGTAATGACAGGCCCTCTAGTGATGGATAGGCTGTATTCTCAGTGATGACACTGCTGCTCTCTAGTGATGGATAGGCTGTATTCTCAGTGATGGCACCGATGCTCTCTAGTGATGGATAGGCTGTATTCTCAGTGATGGCACCGCTGCTCTCTAGTGATGGATAGGCTGTATTCTCAGTGATGGCACCGCTGCTCTCTAGTGATGGATAGGCTGTACTCTCAGTGATGACACTGCTGCTCTCTAGTGATGGATAGGCTGTATTCTCAGTGATGGCACCGCTGCTCTCTAGTGATGGATAGGCTGTACTCTCAGTGATGACACTGCTGCTCTCTAGTGATGGATAGGCTGTATTCTCAGTGATGGCACCGATGCTCTCTAGTGATGGATAGGCTGTATTCTCAGTGATGGCACCGCTGCTCTCTAGTGATGGATAGGCTGTATTCTCAGTGATGGCACCGCTGCTCTCTAGTGATGGATAGGCTGTACTCTCAGTGATGACACTGCTGCTCTCTAGTGATGGATAGGCTGTATTCTCAGTGATGGCACCGCTGCTCTCTAGTGATGGATAGGCTGTACTCTCAGTGATGACACTGCTGCTCTCTAGTGATGGATAGGCTGTATTCTCAGTGATGGCACCGATGCTCTCTAGTGATGGATAGGCTGTATTCTCAGTGATGGCACCGCTGCTCTCTAGTGATGGATAGGCTGTATTCTCAGTGATGGCACCGCTGATCTCTAGTGATGGATAGGCTGTATTGTCAGTGATGGCACCGCTGATCTCTAGTGATGGATAGGCTGTATTCTCAGTGATGGCCCCGCTGCTCTCTAGTGATGGATAGTCTGTAATCTCAGTGATGGCACCGCTGCTCTCTAGTGATGGATAGGCTGTACTCTCAGTGATGACACTGCTGCTCTCTAGTGATGGATAGGCTGTATTCTCAGTGATGGCACCGATGCTCTCTAGTGATGGATAGGCTGTATTCTCAGTGATGGCACCGCTGCTCTCTAGTGATGGATAGGCTGTATTCTCAGTGGTGGAACCGCTGCTCTCTAGTGATGGATAGGCTGTATTCTCAGTGATGGCACCGCTGCTCTCTAGTGATGGATAGGCTGTATTCTCAGTGATGGCACCGATGCTCTCTAGCAATGGATAGGCTGTATTCTCAGTGATGGCACCGCTGCTCTCTAGTGATGGATAGGCTGTACTCTCAGTGATGACACTGCTGCTCTCTAGTGATGGATAGGCTGTATTCTCAGTGATGGCACCGATGCTCTCTAGTGATAGATAGGCTGTATTCTCAGTGATGGCACCGCTGCTCTCTAGTGATGGATAGGCTGTATTCTCAGTGATGGCACCGCTGATCTCTAGTGATGGATAGGCTGTATTGTCAGTGATGGCACCGCTGATCTCTAGTGATGGATAGGCTGTATTGTCAGTGATGGCACTGCTGCTCTTTAGTGATGGATAGTCTGTAATCTCAGTGATGGCACCGCTGCTCTCTATTGATGGATAGGCTGTACTCTCAGTGATGACACTGCTGCTCTCTAGTGATGGATAGGCTGTATTCTCAGTGATGGCACCGATGCTCTCTAGTGATGGATAGGCTGTATTCTCAGTGATGGCACCGCTGCTCTCTAGTGATGGATAGGCTGTATTCTCAGTGGTGGAACCGCTGCTCTCTAGTGATGGATAGGCTGTATTCTCAGTGATGGCACCGCTGCTCTCTAGTGATGGATAGGCTGTATTCTCAGTGATGGCACCGATGCTCTCTAGTGATGGATAGGCTGTATTCTCAGTGATGGCACCGCTGCTCTCTAGTGATGGATAGGCTGTACTCTCAGTGATGACACTGCTGCTCTCTAGTGATGGATAGGCTGTATTCTCAGTGATGGCACCGATGCTCTCTAGTGATGGATAGGCTGTATTCTCAGTGATGGCACTGCTGCTCTCTAGTGATGGATAGGCTGTATTCTCAGTGATGGCACCGCTGATCTCTAGTGATGGATAGGCTGTATTGTCAGTGATGGCACCGCTGATCTCTAGTGATGGATAGGCTGTATTGTCAGTGATAGAACTGCTGCTCTTTAGTGATGGATAGTCTGTAATCTCAGTGATGGCACCGCTGCTCTCTAGTGATGGATAGGCTGTACTCTCAGTGATGACACTGCTGCTCTCTAGTGATGGATAGGCTGTATTCTCAGTGATGGCACCGATGCTCTCTAGTGATGGATAGGCTGTATTCTCAGTGATGGCACCGCTGCTCTCTAGTGATGGATAGGCTGTATTCTCAGTGGTGGAACCGCTGCTCTCTAGTGATGGATAGGCTGTATTCTCAGTGATGGCACCGCTGCTCTCTAGTGATGGATAGGCTGTATTCTCAGTGATGGCATCGCTGCTCTCTAGTGATGGATAGGCTGTATTCTCAGTGATGTGACCGCTGCTCTCTAGTGATGGATAGGCTGTATTCTCAGTGATGGCACCGCTGCTTTCTAGTGATGGATAGGCTGTATTCTCAGTGATGGCACCGCTGCTCTCTAGTGATGGATAGGCTGTATTCTCAGTGATGGCACCATTGCTCTCTAGTGATGTATAGGCTGCATTCTCAGTGATGGCACCGCTGCTCTCTAGTGATGGATAGGCTGTATTCTCAGTGATGGCACTGCTGCTCTCTAGTGATAGGCTGTATTCTCAGTGATGGCACCGCTGCTCTCTAGTGATGGATAGGCTGTATTCTCAGTGATGGCACCGCTGCTCTCTAGTGATGGATAGGCTTTATTCTCAGTGATGGCACCGCTGCTCTCTAGTGATGGATAGGCTGTATTCTCAGTGATGGCACCGCTGCTCTCTAGTGATGGATAGGCTGTATTCTCAGTGATGGCACCGTTGCTCTCTAGTGATGGATAGGCTGTATTCTCAGTGATGTGACCGCTGCTCTCTAGTGATGGATAGGCTGTATTCTCAGTGATGGCACCGCTGATCTCTAGTGATGGAAAGGTTGTATTCTCAGTGATGGCACCGCTGATCTCTAGTGATGGATAGGCTGTATTCTGAGTGATGGCACCGCTGCTCTCTAGTGATGGATAGGCTGTATTCTCAGTAATGTGACCGCTGCTCTCTAGTGATGGATAGGCTGTATTCTCAGTGATGGCACCGCTGCTCTCTAGTGATGGATAGGCTGTATTCTCAGTGATGGCACCGCTGATCTCTAGTGATGGATAGGCTGTATTCTCAGTGATGGCACCGCTGATCTCTAGTGATGGATAGGCTGTATTCTCAGTGAGGGCACCGCTGGTCTCTAGTGATGGATAGGCTGTATTCTCAGTAATGACACCGCTGCTCTCTAGTGATGGATAGGCTGTATTCTCAGTGATGTCACCGCTGCGCTCTAGTGATAGATATGCTGTATTCTCAGTGATGGCACCGCTGCTCTCTAGTGATGGATCGGCTGTATTCCCAGTGATGGCACCGCTGATCTCTAGTGATGGATAGGCTGTATTCTCAGTGATGGCACCGCTGATCTCTAGTGATGGATAGGCTGTATTCTCAGTGATGGCACCGCTGATCTCTAGTGATGGATAGGCTGTATTCTCAGTGATGGCACCGCTGCTCTCTAGTGATGGATATGCTGTATTCTCAGTGATGGCACCGCTGCTCTCTAGTAATGGATAGGCTGTATTCTCAGTGATGGCACAGCTGCTCTCTAGTGATGGATAGGCTGTATTCTCAGTGATGGCACCGCTGGTCTCTAGTGATGGATAGGCTGTATTCTCAGTGATGACACCGCTGCTCTCTAGTGATGGATAGGCTGTATTCTCAGTGATGGCACCGCTGCTCTCTAGTGATGGATAGGCTGTATTCTCAGTGATGGCACCGCTGATCTCTAGTGATGGATAGGCTGTATTCTCAGTGATGTCACCGCTGCTCTCTAGTGATGGATTGGCTGTATGCTCAGTGATGGCACCGCTGCTCTCTAGTGATGGATAGGCTGTATTCTCAGTGATGGCAGCACTGCTCTCTAGTGATGGATAGGCTGTATGCTCAGTGATGGCAGCACTGCTCTCTAGTGATGGATAGGCTGTATGCTCAGTGATGGCACTGCTGCTCTCTAGTGATGGATAGGCTGTATTCTCAGTGATGGCACCGCTGCTCTCTAGTGATGGATAGACTGTATTCTCAGTGATGTCGCTGCTGCTCTCTAGTGAGGGATAAGCTGTATTCCCAGTGATGGCACCACTGCTCTCTAGTGATGGATGGGCTGTATTCTCAGTGATGGACCCGCTGCTCTCTAGTGATGTATAGGCTGTATTCTCAGTGATGTCACCACTGCTCTCTAGTGATGGATAGGCTGTATTCTCAGTGATGGCACTGCTGCTCTCTAGTGATGGATAGACCGTATTCCCAGTGATGGAACCGCTGCTCTCTAGTGATAGATAGGCTGTATTCTCAGTGATGTCGCTGCTGCTCTCTAGTGAGGGATAAGCGGTATTCCCAGTGATGGCACCGCTGCTCTCTACTGATGGATAGGCTGTATTCTCAGTGATGTCGCCGCTGCTCTGTAGTGATGGATAGACTGTATACCCAGTGATGGCACTGCTGCTCTCTAGTGATGGATAGGCTGTATACTCAGTGATGGCACCGCTACTCTCTAGTGATGGATAGGCTGTATTCTCAGTGATGGTACCACTGATCTCTAGTGATGGATAGGCTGTATTCTCAGTGATGACACTGCTGCTCTCTAGAGATGGATAGGCAGTATTCTCAGTGATGACACCGCTGCTCTCTAGTGATGGTTAGGCTGTATTCTCAGTGATGTCAACACTGCTCTCTAGTGATGGATAGGTGATATTCTCAGTAATGACAGGCCCTCTAGTGATGGATAGGCTGTATTCTCAGTGATGGCGCCGCTGCTCTCTAGTGATGGATAGGCTGTATTCTCAGTGATATCACCGCTGCTCTCTAGTGATGGATTGGCTGTATTCTCAGTGATGACACTGCTGCTCTCTAGTGATGGATAGGCTGTATTCTCAGTGATGTCACCGCTGCTCTCTAGTGATGGATAGGCTGTATTCTCAGTGATGGCACTGCTGCTCTCTAGTGATGGATAGGCTGTATTCTTAGTAATGTCAACACTGATCTCTAGTGGTGGATAGGCTGTATTCTCAGTGATGGCATCGCTGCTCTCTACTGGTGGATAGGCTGTATTCTCAGTGATGGCACCGCTGCTCTCTAGGGATGGATAGGCTGTATTCTCAGTGATGTCAACACTGATCTCTAGTGGTGGATAGGCTGTATTCTCAGTGATGGCATCGCTGCTCTCTAGTGATGGATAGGCTGTATTCTCAGTGATGGCACCGCTCCTCTCTAGTGATGGATAGGCTGTACTCTCAGTGAGGTCACCGCTCCTCTCTAGTGATGGATAGGCTGTATTCTCAGTGATGGCACCGGTGCTCTCTAGTGATGGATAGGCTGTATTTTCAGTGATAGCACCGCTGCTCTCTAGTGATGGATAGGCTGTGTTCTCAGTGATGTCACCGCTGCTCTCTAGTGAGGGATAGGCTGTATTCTCAGTGATGGTACCGCTGCTCTCTAGTAAGCGATCGGCTGATGTTTCTATTACCTCATCTACTGATTATATGTACATCATACTTTAGGATACATCCTTTAGATTGTAACACTTTGGATTCAGCAATAAGTGAATGCAATTTAAATCTCTGACTCTTTGTAAGTAAGGTGTGCTGCGGGTATCACCCGGGTTTCATGTTTATACCTGTACCAGGTAGGAGGGAGGGTCAGGGTGAAGGTTTTCATCAATCGCGCCGCCTGGGGACTTTGATTAAGATCCTGTGAAGCGTCCTTGTCCTGTAATATTGATGAGGTTTACGAGGTAAGGACTGAGTGAAGAAGAGTATCTGGTGTCCTCTTCTCCTCGGCCCTAATGCGTCTGATGTTTGTTTTGAGCCGTCGATGAGCAGTGAAGGATTGGCGCTGCCCCGTTAAATAAGAATCCTCTTTCCCTTTGATACCTCTTGAAAGGAGGATGGATTACTGTTCATTTTATCGGATTACATTTATGGGAATTCTTTGGGCTTTTGACTCCCTGATTGATGAGTTTTTACCAATCGCATTAGTGTCTTTGTCCCCGGTTATCAACAATGTGGAAAGGTTTGTGAACTTAACAGCACCAAAGGGACGAGGTTTGATATTCATTATATGAATAATTACAATGAAGGAGTCACGAGCCGCAGGGATTTGGGCATAGGAATCCTAGACAGTTAACAAATGTTTGGATATATTGACATATCTCCCAATTGTCCTGGATTCAGCAGCACAATGCTAGATTTGGGGGGCTGTTCCAGGAAGCAGGATGTATGTCCTGGATTTCAACGCTTATATTCTTTATATTGCCTGGATTGTCCAGACCCTGAATAATGGGAAATCACCTGTATAGCATCTGTGTGATTTCCAATTGTCTTACTGTACTTTAATGTAAGAGCCGTGTCAAATAAAAACCGTTTGGTCCAAAGTGAATGACATTTCCTTGATTCAATATTTCATTGCCTGCCCGAACCTGCAGAATAGTGATTGCAGCTCTGGGGAATAATACTCAGGATGAGTACAGGATAAGTAATATCATTAATGCACACAGTGACTGCACCAGCAGCAGAATAGTGAGTGCAGCTCCGGAGTATAATGCAGGATGTAACTCAGGATCAGTACAGGATAAGTAATGTCATGTATGTACACAGTGACTGCACCAGCAGCAGAATAGTGAGTGCAGCTCTGGGGTATAATACAGGATGTAACTCAGGATCAGTACAGGATAAGTAATGTCATGTATGTACACAGTGACTGCACCAGCAGCAGAATAGTGAGTGCAGCTCTGGGGTATAATACAGGATGTAACTCAGGATCAGTACAGGATAAGTAATGTCATGTATGTACACAGTGACTGCACCAGCAGCAGACAAGTGAGTGCAGCTCTGGGGTATAATACAGGATGTAACTCAGGATCAGTACAGGATAAGTAATGTCATGTATGTACACAGTGACTGCACCAGCAGCAGAATAGTGAGTGCAGCTCTGGAGTATAATACAGGGTGTAACTCAGGATCAGTACAGGATAAGTAATGTCATGTATGTACACAGTGACTGCACCAGCAGCAGACAAGTGAGTGCAGCTCTGGGGTATAATACAGGATGTAACTCAGGATCAGTACAGGATAAGTAATGTCATGTATGTACACAGTGACTGCACCAGCAGCAGAATAGTGAGTGCAGCTCTGGAGTATAATACAGGGTGTAACTCAGGATCAGTACAGGATAAGTAATGTCATGTATGTACACAGTGACTGCACCAGCAGCAGAATAGTGAGTGCAGCTCTGGAGTATAATACAGGATGTAACTCAGGATCAGTACAGGATAAGTAATGTCATGTATGTACACAGTGACTACACCAGCAGCATAATAGTGAGTGCAGCTCTGGGGTATAATACAGGATGTAACTCAGGATCAGTACAGGATAAGTAATGTCATGTATGTACACAGTGACTGCACCAGCAGCAGAATAGTGAGTGCAGCTCTGGGGTATAATACAGGATGTAACTCAGGATCAGTACAGGATAAGTAATGTCATGTATGTACACAGTGACTGCACCAGCAGCAGACAAGTGAGTGCGGCTCTGGAGTATAATACGGGATGTAACTTTGGATTAGGTTTCTCAGGCCAGAAACATTGGGCCCATGGACTGTTGTTTGTGGCCCGTTTGTCATTGGCATGTGTGCTCCATTGTCACACTGATGACAATTAATAGACAGCCCGAGTCATTTGGCTCATGTCAGGCGATGGAATCCTCAGGCATGTGCATGAGCCGCCACAACTAAATGAGAATGCGAGTTAGGTTTTGAAACATATTTTTCACATGTGTGCTAGCCATAGTTTTTGCAGCTAGCTCACATCTCCAAGTACTTATATGGGTTCATACACACAACCCTGAATATAAGCCCAGTTCAGGTCCTCAGAGCAGGTCCTATTCTTGGCCAGGTTTGAAGCTCTGCCTCCCATAGAAGTCTATGCAATCGTAAAAAATACAGATGCAGCACAGGTGTCATTTGTTTGCCATCCGTATTTGTGCATCAGTTGCTACGTAACAGAATTATATGATACTCCACAGAATTGGGACAAGCTACTGACGGTAACTGCCTGACTTCCGTTTTTTTCACTAATCTGCAAAACATGCGATACGAGGACCATTTTTGTGGACATATGGATCAGTAATGTTGAAAATACTCATTTCACACTGACCGCACAATTGGAGAGCGGGTCTGTGGTTTGCGGGCAGAGCAAAATAAATGTTCAAAAGTTTTAAATTAAAAAATGTTGGTGTGCAGGAATCCCAACGAGAATATCCACTAAATCCCAGTACAATCTTCTCCACTGACCCCACAATGATTATTCAGAGGTGATATTGATGGCAGAAGCTTTGCACTTGCATGAAGTACTGATAATTATTTTGAGTAGTCGGGTACTGAAGATTCCTAATGACAGAAATTTGTGGCTAACCCTTGGGGAGACTGGGTACTTTTTGAAGCCCCTCCAGCCTGTGCATCCTGGGAATCTCCATGTCAGAGCTAATGGTGGAATTCACCTTTAATGAACTGGAATTAACCTTTTTTAAATATCAGTAACGGAACAATTTCTAGAGAATAGACGGAGGCTGGGGGTTGTGATGCATCTGAATGCAGCGTCCTAGCAGTGACATGCGTCCTTCGCTGACGGCTCCTGCAGCAATGAAACCCCCTTTTTATTTCCAACATCAAAGAGCAGCTAATTATCTCGCTGAAAGGGAATGGCAGGACTGCGATTTTAATAGTTTCTCTCTATTTTTTTTTTTTTTTCTTTCCCCGCACTTGAAATAATATGAGTGAGCACAAGTCCAGACTTACAAAGTCACACCTCTTCATCTGAAGTCGTTGGCTTATGGAGAAACCTGCTGGAAAGACACATCTTAAGAGTTTCCATTGATGGCGTCAAATAATTCCCTGGTTAATACCCTGATTGATTCCTCTTGTTTTCAGACCGCAGCCGAGGAGGTTAAACTGTTGCCTAAAAGGTTTCCACATCAAAGCCTTGATGTCCAGATTAGTGACGAGACCTCTCCGCAGGTGAATAAGAGGCACGGCTGCTAATCTACTGCAGGGACTTTTAAGTTGTTCCACTTGGGATAGTTACCTACTTATTGGGAAGTGATGTCCACAGGCAGCTTCACACAGACCCTCTGCTGGACCCCCCAACCATCTCCATCTCTATGGGATCTGACATAGTCATCATAAAAATCCCCAGTAAATATTTACCAATGTGAATTGGACATTTTCACTTAACTACTTTTCCCTTCAAAAGGCTCATTATATTAGGAATATGAAGATCGTCATTAGACAACCGCGACACGGCGCCGCACGCAGGATCTCATCAGAACGAGGAGGCCAGATGGCTGTGCTTGATAAATTCTAACTTAGTAGAACATTGTATGAATTTAATTGTTCAAAATCAGATAAAACGTCTCAAAATTGCTGCAATTATGTCTTGTCTTTATTGGGTTGGCAACTGGTTTCATCCTGCTGCCTGTTGCATCAGCCATTATAATATACACCATTGTTGGGGATCACCTGAGCCGGGGCATAAGCTGAAACTACGAGGTCACTATCTCCAAGCCAGGGTCCTCTAAGACCGTGTTCAAACACAACGCAAAGTTTCCTCTTGCGTTCATATGTTCAGGTAACATTGCGGTTTCATTATTTATTATAGTTTTTGGCAGCCACCTTTTTTTTGCTGCTGTAGCATGCCTGCCTTATTTATAATGTTTCGGTACCACAAATTAGCTTCTTTTCCAACACATTAGGCCCCTTCTACACTCGCGAGTGTGATGCAATAAACTCACAACACATGCTGCTTGGATCGCACGGCCTGAACGCTGCAAACCAGAACTGAAATTACATACTGGAGCTTATTTACTAAGGGTCCGAACGCCACACTTTCGTTGAGTATCTCGAATATTTTCGCACCAAATTGCCCCGGGATTTTAGTGCATGCCATCAGATTGTGGCGCCGGGTTGCTTGTGACAGGGGGGTGGTTTGTCGGACAACCCGACGGATTCGGACAAACCCGCGGAATTTAAAAAAGGAAATGTGTCACAAGATCAAGCACTTACATGCACCAGGAAGAAGCAGGAGAACTCCAGCGGACCTGAGCGAAGCAGCAACACAGGAAGGAACTCGGACGCACGATGTTAGGGAATCGCGCCGGACCCGAATCCACGTCAGCCATTGCACCAGGGGATCGCGACGGGACCGGGTAAGTATATCTGCCCCAATGAGTTCCGTTCCGGTTTGCAGCGTTCAGGCCGTGCGATCCGGGCAGCATGCATTGCGAGTGTGATGCGAGTTCATCGCATCACACTCACGATTGTAGAAGGGACCTAAGCCAGTTTTTTTGTTGCTCGATTTCCTGCTTTTCTATTTTTTTGACACATACGCATACTTAGGCCCACAAAAAGCAGGCCTACCAAGTCCTATTTAATCTTCGTGAATATAGATAGAGTCATTGCAGACACTTTTGGCTGTGCACCAATTTATTAAGCCCATGTGACACAATTAAATTTGACAGTCTATTACAGCACACAGTTCTTCGGGGTTATTTATCATTGGTTTTCCTGGGCCTTTTGTGGCATAAAAAAGCCTCAAAGTAGTCACATTGAGGGTTTTTGAGACTTTTCACTGCTAGAAAGTCTCAGAGGACTATATCCACCTCTTCATTAATCCGGCCTAAACATAAAACTAATGCTAGTACAACACTGTGCAAAGCCAGAGACATGACTTGAGACTATTGCAAAAAGTCTCAAACTTACTCCCTGCTGGTCCATGTACTTTGTATGCACTTTGAGACTTTTTTGGGACTTTTTGAAAAAAAATCCCAGATAGAAAATAGACCATAAGAACATTAATTAAAGGGCCAAAGCCACTTTAATGAATCTGATGGGCAGCAGAGCTCCAAAGATAGGCATGTCCCAAGGAGCTGCCTAATGATACATAACCACCCTTGTGTCTAAAAAAAGTACCTTGCGCCACAAATAATAAATGACCCCCAACGTCACCTCAACATGTGATCGCAAGAGGAGCCTTTGCAGGTCATTTCAAAACACAATACAAACCCTATGGGGCTCATTTATTTACCCGGTCCAGTCGCGATCCAGCAGCACGTTCTCCGACGAGGATAAAGGTTCTGCCCGGATTCACTAAGGTCCGTGCGCCCGATATCCAGCAGGTGTCGCTACTGCGCTGAGGTCCGCTGGAGTTCACATTCTTCTTCTCGGTGCATGTAAGTGCTTGATCTTGCGACACTTTTCGTTTTTTAAATTCCGCGGTTTTTCCGAATCCGCGGGCCACGCCCCCCCCTGATTTATGTCGCATGAAAGCCGGCCCCAATGCGCCCAAATCCGATCCCGTGCGCCAAAATCCCGGCGGAATTCTGTGCAAAACTGAAAAATTCTGGAAACCCGACGAAAGTGCGGCCGCAGAGCCCTTAGTAAATGAGCCCCATGTGTCAACATGGCCATATGGTGCTCTGGCATTAAGATAGGATTGGAGTTTGGGTGGCATCACATGACCTTGAATTTCACAGGCCGTCCACAGTCATTAGCAGATGACCGTATAGTCTAATAAAGCAGTTTTTGGGGTCTACATATTATTTCACTATATCAGGACAGGTGTCTTGTCATCGGTGTTTCAGCGGAGCCCCAAACAAGGGTCTTAGGTTGTTTGTGGCCCATGAAATGCACATTCCTGTGTAAGAGACTTTACAACACTGATACATTTGCAACATCCCCCACCGGGGCCTAGCCCTTGCGGTGAGGCCTGGAGTCAGCCGGGGCCCGCTGTACCGGAGTGGCTGGCGGTTGCGGCCTAAGCACGCTATTGTCACGGTGCTTGGTACGGGGGAACCGGAGGGCTGTCCTACAGCCTGGCAGGTCTCCAGCAGGGTGGTGTTGGCAAGAAATGATGAGGGAGCGGCTGCTATAGCGGATCTCCCTGGGGTAACCCCTTAATGTCCCGAGTGTGAGTCTCTGTGGGGTGGACAGGGTGCCGGTGATGATGGTAGTGGTAGTAGCAGGGACCAGACGGAGGCAGAGGTTGAAGAAAACAACTTACAGTTCTTTATTTGAACCGCAGGAACTTCAGCAAACGTGCCTTTAACAAGATGGTGGAGTACTGGAGAGGTATTTGGAAGGAGCCACAGGATGTAGGTCACCAGCCTGGATGTATAGGGCAGGCTGGGAGGTAGCTGGGTCCTTAGAGCAGTGATTTTCAACCTTTTTTGAGCCGCGGCACACTTTTTATACTTAGAAAATCCTGGGGCACACCACCAACCAAAATAGCACAAAATGACACTAAAACAGTCATAAAAGGCCTCCCTTTACTAATAAAAAGGCCCTAGCTGCCTCCCTTTACTAATAAAAAGGCCCTAGCTGCCTCCCTTTACTAATAAAAAGCCCCTGGCTGCCTCCCTTTACTAATAAAAAGCCCCTAGATGCCTCCCTTTACTAATAAAAAGCCCCTAGATGCCTCCCTTTACTAATAAAAAGCCCCTGGCGGCCTCCCTTTACTAATAAAAAGCCCCTAGCTGCCTCCCTTTACTAATAAAAAGGCCCTGGCGGCCTCCCTTTACTAATAAAAAGGCCCTAGCTGCCTCCCTTTACTAATAAAAAGGCCCTAGCGGCCTCCCTTTACTAATAAAAAAGCCCCTGGCGGCCTCCCTTTACTAATAAAAAGCCCCTGGCGGCCTCCCTTTACTAATAAAAAGGCCCTAGCTGCCTCCCTTTACTAATAAAAAGCCCCTGGCGGCCTCCCTTTACTAATAAAAAGGCCCTAGCTGCCTCCCTTTACTAATAAAAAGCCCCTGGCTGCCTCCCTTTACTAATAAAAAGGCCCTAGCTGCCTCCCTGTACTAATAAAAACGCCCTAGCTGCCTCCCTTTACTAATAAAAAGCCCCTAGCGGCCTCCCTTTACTAATAAAAAGCCCCTGGCGGCCTCCCTTTACTAATAAAAAGGCCCTAGCTGCCTCCCTTTACTAATAAAAAGGCCCTAGCTGCCTCCCTTTACTAATAAAAAGCCCCTAGCTGCCTCCCTTTACTAATAAAAAGCCCCTAGCGGCCTCCCTTTACTAATAAAAAGCCCCTGGCGGCCTCCCTTTACTAATAAAAAGGCCCTAGCTGCCTCCCTTTACTAATAAAAAGGCCCTAGCTGCCTCCCTTTACTAATAAAAAGCCCCTAGCTGCCTCCCTTTACTAATAAAAAGCCTCTAGATGCCTCCCTTTACTAATAAAAAGGCCCTAGCTGCCTCCCTTTACTAATAAAAAGGCCCTAGCAGCCTCCCTTTACTAATAAAAAGCCCCTGGTGGCCTCCCTTTACTAATAAAAAGACCCTAGCGGCCTCCCTTTACTAATAAAAAGCCCCTGGCGGCCTCCCTTTACTAATAAAAAGGCCCTAGCTGCCTCCCTTTACTAATAAAAAGCCCCTGGCGGCCTCCCTTTACTAATAAAAAGGCCCTAGCTGCCTCCCTTTACTAATAAAAAGCCCCTGGCTGCCTCCCTTTACTAATAAAAAGGCCCTAGCTGCCTCCCTGTACTAATAAAAACGCCCTAGCTGCCTCCCTTTACTAATAAAAAGCCCCTAGCGGCCTCCCTTTACTAATAAAAAGCCCCTGGCGGCCTCCCTTTACTAATAAAAAGGCCCTAGCTGCCTCCCTTTACTAATAAAAAGGCCCTAGCTGCCTCCCTTTACTAATAAAAAGCCCCTAGCTGCCTCCCTTTACTAATAAAAAGCCCCTAGCGGCCTCCCTTTACTAATAAAAAGCCCCTGGCGGCCTCCCTTTACTAATAAAAAGGCCCTAGCTGCCTCCCTTTACTAATAAAAAGGCCCTAGCTGCCTCCCTTTACTAATAAAAAGCCCCTAGCTGCCTCCCTTTACTAATAAAAAGCCTCTAGATGCCTCCCTTTACTAATAAAAAGGCCCTAGCTGCCTCCCTTTACTAATAAAAGGCCCTAGCAGCCTCCCTTTACTAATAAAAAGGCCCTAGCTGCCTCCCTTTACTAATAAAAAGCCCCTGGTGGCCTCCCTTTACTAATAAAAAGACCCTAGCGGCCTCCCTTTACTAATAAAAAGCCCCTGGCGGCCTCCCTTTACTAATAAAAAGCCCCTGGCGGCCTCCCTTTACTAATAAAAAGCCCCTAGCTGCCTCCCTTTACTAATAAAAAGCCCCTGGCGGCCTCCCTTTACTAATAAAAAGGCCCTAGCGGCCTCCCTTTACTAATAAAAAGGCCCTGGCGGCCTCCCTTTACTAATAAAAAGGCCCTAGCGGCCTCCCTTTACTAATAAAAAGGCCCTAGCTGCCTCCCTTTACTAATAAAAAGCCCCTGGCGGCCTCCCTTTACTAATCAAGAGCCCCTAGCAGCCTCCCTTTACTAATAAAAAGGCCCTAGCGGTCTCCCATTACAAAGTAAGAGCCCGTAGCGGCCTCCCTTTACAAATTAAGAGCCCGTAGCGGCCTCTCTTTACTAATTAATAGGCCCTAGAGGCCTCCATTTACTATTTAAAAGGCCCTAGAGCCCCCCTTTACTAATTAAAAGGCCCTAGAGCCCCCCCTTTACTAATTAAAAGGCCCTAGAGCCCCCCCTTTACTAATTAAAAGGCCCTAGAGGCCCCCCTTTACTAATTAAAAGGCCCTAGAGGCCCCCCTTTACTAATTAAAAGGCCCTAGAGGCCCCCCTTTACTAATTAAAAGGCCCTAGAGGCCCCTCTTTACTAATTAAAAGGCCCTAGAGGCCCCCCTTTACTAATTAAAAGGCCCTAGAGGCCCCTCTTTACTAATTAAAAGGCCCTAGAGGCCCCCCTTTACTAATTAAAAGGCCCTAGAGGCCCCTCTTTACTAATTAAAAGGCCCTAGAGGCCCCCCTTTACTAATTAAAAGGCCCTAGAGCCCCCCCTTTACTAATTAGAAGGCCCTAGAGGCCTCCCTTAACAAATAAAAAGCCCCAGCCTACCTTTACTAATAAAAAAAAAAAACCCTTGCTACCTTCCTTATACAAATAATAACCTTATATACTTACCCTTGATGTCTTCTTCCGCGTACCGTCACTCCTAATGGCGATCCGCTCACCTTCTGTAGCTCCTGCACCGCGCGCCTCTGGTCACGTGACTTACGCGACCTGACGTCAGGTCGCGTCAGTCACGTGACATGGGCCGCGCGGTACAGGAGCTACAGAAGACAGGCGGATCGCCGACGCGGGACTTGGAGGTAAGTATGGGGCAGAAATACGGGGGCGCGGCGGCAGCTCGACACCGGGGCAGCCTAGTTCGGGCAACTTTCCCCCGCGGCACACTCAACCTTGTGTCGCGGCACACTAGTGTGCCGCGGCACACAGGTTGAAAATCACTGCCTTAGAGGATGCTTCAGCTCGGTCCTGGATCTCTTCAGGTATCACCCTTGAAGGTAGGATGATACCCCTTTCCTCACTACACTAACTCTAGTCTTATTCTCCACTTCAGGCAGGGGCTAGGCTCTTCCTGCACTGATCCGGTGTGCTAGAGACTCTGAGCTGCTGCTCAGCTAACTACTCTCTGCATGCGTCCTGCAGACCCAGAGGGCCTGACTAGGACCGGTCTCTTCTCCCTTCCGGGAGAGACTGCTCTCCTCTCTCTCCTGAGAGAGACTTCTCTCTTCTTAGATCTCTAGAACATTCCTGGCCAGCGGGTTTTATTACCTCCCTTTGGTCAGGTGGTGGCTGCTCCTCCAATTACCTCTCAGTTCACAGAGACAAGATGCAATACATGTGATTGGTTACCAGACTCTTACATCACACAGAACAATTAACTTCTGCCTTGCCAGGCAGGATTAACCACTGCAATGTCCCCTGTATGATGTGGTGACATGTTATGGGGCTTATTCGCAAACCCTACCTCGCCATTGCATCGGCGAGGGTGTTGCACATTTATCTACAATTATACATATCCCAATATCAAAGCAGGGGAAATATTTGTCCTGTGATCAGTTTCTTTCACATCTTATTGTCTACGTTGGATACAATTGTGCAACAAAATAACAGAGGTGTGAAGTAAAAGGTCTGAATAGTATTGGTTTTCAAACTTCTGTGTTTGACATAGAATATTTCCGTTCACTGACAGCCAGCAGAGATGGATAACACGCAGTGGCATCTCATTCCGCTATCATTGACAGTCATGAAGATTTCATGGAACACTGGGAATTCTGGTCCTGAGAATAATCTGATACTTTGAAATTCATCATTTTTGCTTTTGCCTGTTTGTTATCTCATTGCTGTTGACATTTCTGATAATGTTTAATATTTATTATCTCAGTGACCTTGGCCAAATAATCCTCATCACCCCGTGACAAAAGTCCAATTGTTCCCTGCTCTTCATGTGCGGGATTGTCAGTGCTAAAATCTGCAATGACAGAAATATGGCACAAAACTTCTTCTAAATATCTCCTTAACCAAGTGGACACACGCTGGGAAATTCCGCATCGTCTTCTCCAGTAGGACATTCTCTCTCTCCATTCATGTCTGTGGAAGAGCCCAAAATAGCTGATCAAGAAGTTACAGGTAGAACCTGCACCTATGAGGGATTCAAGATGGCATTAATGCTGAACGTGCAAATGTCATTAATACTAAACATGAGATTACCCTTTAAAATTTCACTGCAAAATAGTTTTTCCTGAGGATGAGATTTGGATAAAGGTTACCCGATTCGCAGTGTTTCCGCCCCATGTGTCCCTGGCCTTGTGTGATTCCTTTTAATCCTGACAGAGCTCTTTTGGTCTTTGAAAACATTTGACAACCCCTAAAAGCCGCCTACACATCTAATAGGGCGCTCGGGAGCGACAACTAAATCTGCATTGTAATGCAGAAGAGAATCCCTTTCCTTTGCTGCCTGCATCATTGTCAGTCCTCACTGCAGCACTGATGTTTTATTCATGCAGCAGGAAGCGCAGGATGAGTAAAGTTATGAGTTTCTTCTAGATAAAGGAATGCAAATAAATAAAACGTATGATCATCAGTAACAATGCTTCACCCGGAGGCTCCTGGATGATGGAGTTAATCATTTAGCTTTCCTCCAGGTTGCAGCCATTGAGAAGTCACACTCCGGAAAGCAGTAATCTGGATGATTCAATAACCTCCTCGGCGGGCGACTTCCTGTATTCTCTCTTTTCCCCGTGCGTTTGTTCATGAATCGGGCCCCTGGCTTTCGAGTTGTGTCCCCTTGCGCTTTCTGCCAGCAATCAGAGAGGTCATTAGTTAGATGTAATATACTATTAGTGAGGGGGACAATGGCAGCGCTATTTATTGCATCAAATAGCAGCAATGTTATTGTCGGCAATTGATTGATATCTTGATTAATTTCCAGAAGGCGTTCCACCAGGTGTTAACCCCTCGCAGATTGGAAGCTGTGTCCGTGCTCTTCATGGTATATTATCAACACAGACATGCTCAGTGACTGCAGCGAGCCTTTGTTTGCATTGGCAGGCTCTGGAACTCCCTGCGGCTGTAGCCATAAAGACGTTTCTGTTAGAAGCCGGAGAGCTCATTGTCGAAAAATTGTCTCTCAAAAAAAATTAGCATGGTACAACGACGAAGGCATCATGTTGCACAAATGACAGCTGCCTGGCTGAAACAATGGGGCGAAATGGCTTCTGCGAGCGGAGCATTTCTCATGTAAATTTCCCTCCATAGGAGAGAGTGGAGAAAACCAACTCTACAAGACGACCTGGTCAACACATCGACGCGCGCCTTAAAGGTGTTAAAGGGGCTGGCTGTCCCTGGGGTTTATAATCACATAATGGAAACTTCTGAAACATTCACATACAAAATGTTTGCCTCCTGCAACTGAACAGGGAGTTTGTAGCTTATATCCAGAGGAAGAACAGTAGTATATAGATTGCTGGAATTGGAGGTAACAGCCTGAAAACTGGGCTGATATACAGTATGTTAGCTGTATAGATACTTTGTAACTGCTGATCAGCACTGGAAAGGGAACTGTCCTCCTAAATTGTAGCAAACGCTCAGTTGCTGGACGACCTTAAATAAGCCTATGGGGGAGATTTATTATGGCAGTTTTCTGACAGAGAAAGCATAAAAATTGCACCATTTCTGCCAGTTTTTCCTGATTTTCCAATTTTCATGCCACTTTGGGCATGTGGATGAGCGACGTGGACAGGGATGTGAACATCCCGGCCTGCCACATTTACTGTACTATATATTATACTATAGCAGAAACCTTCACCGGGTCAGTCTTCGTTCCAACCTGGCAGTAATTGGGTCCAAATCTACTTAGAGGCTGGAACCTCTTAGAAGATTGGGGCACCAAAGGGGGTAATTTCTATGACATATGTGGAGATGGTTGGGGTAATTCCTATGACATATCTGGAGATGGTTGGGGTCATTCCTATGACATATCTGGAGATGGTTGGGGTCATTCCTATGACATATCTGGAGATGGTTGGGGGTCATCCCTATGACATATCTGGAGATGGTTGGGGGTCATCCCTATGACATATCTGGAGATGGTTGGGGTCATTCCTATGACATATCTGGAGATGGTTGGGGTCATTCCTATGACATATCTGGAGATGGTTGGGGTCATTCCTATGACATATCTGGAGATGGTTGGGGTCATTCCTATGACATATCTGGAGATGGTTGGGGGTCATTCCTATGACATATCTGGAGATGGTTGGGGTCATTCCTATGACATATCTGGAGATGACAGAGGTAAATCCTAGGACATGAATGGAGAAAGTTAATCATTCCAAGGCCTTAGCTGGAGACCGTTGAACGTTCCTCCTAAATGAGTCAGTGCATGGTTTTCACCTGCCGCAATAATTGCAGATTCTACACCAAGGTGGAGACGTCTTCCAATCATGACATCATTCCTAAGCTATTGACACAACATTGGTTATAAAATAGTCTATGAGCCTCAGTGTTTGCTTTGCATAACAAGTCACACAATGAAGTCACTAAAATCTATCCTCAAACAATTTGGCTCGTATGTTTTGTGGAGGGGGGAGGGGGACGTTCTATGAACAATTACATTCTCTGTAATGTTAAATAAACATTTGCTTTGGCTGCAGATAGAACGACACAAGAGCAAAGTGCATCAGGCCCATGGATTATAGGTGGAGGTGCCAAGTGATTGACACATGTCAAATCTCGTCACTCTATATTGTGCCACAGTTTTCACTATAAATTATATTTTGGGAAAACCAGGTAATGTAGCATATACAATACTTTCAGGAATCTCCTGCATGTATGAAGTCAGTATAACTTTTTTGCCACAACTTTCAGCACACAATTAGAGCTGTAAAAAGCTGGTAAACCAAGCCATATATTACCTTAATAATAATAATAATAATGCCCCCATTGGGCTCACAAGCTAAACAACCCACCAGTATGTTTTGGAGTGTGGGAGGAAACCGGAGTACCCAGAGGAAACCCATGCAAACACGGAGACAACATACAAACTCTTTGCAGATGTTGACCTGGGTGGGATTCGAACCCAGGACCCCAGTGCTGCAAGGCAGATTTGTCTCTAATTTGTGACTTTTTTGTGACCACGTCACGTGGTGGTTTTGAGTCTCTGCGCCTTTGACATAGCGAATGTTCTGCAGATGTTTGCACTGCATCTATTTTTATTTTGCGCTTAAAAACGCAAAAAGCAGATGCACTTTAAAAAAAAACCCACCCCCTCCATTACTGGAGACAAAGGTCTTCACTTCCCAAATGAAAAATTAACTGAATGCAACATGAAAAAAACACCACAGTTTTAACATTTAAAATTTCATCATCTCAACATTAAAATGGCCTCAAGTAACGACTTCATCATTTTCTATAGGATCATCTCTGAGAGTGGGATTACTGGAGATGCTTTCCTCCCACACTCCAAAACATACAGGTAGGGTGATTGTGAGCCTCAATGTGGACAGGGGCCGATTTGGCAAACTCTGTGCAGCGCTGCGTAATCTGTAGGCGCTATATAAATAAAGAATTATTATTATTATTACTGTCAGTTAATCTGCAAATCTAAAAATGTTTTCAGACTCCATTTCCTAAACAATATGATAAAAAAGCCAGAGACTCATTTGAGCAAGAAAAATTATATATTTTTCTGTTGCAGATCTTTAACTCTAAATGTAGTCTGGACATTGTACATGCAGTTACTTCTTCGTGCAAAAACTAAGCTAGGAATGTTCTGTCACCTTTTCTCAATCTAGCTTCAATCTCAATCTCTTGCACACGAGATCGACTTTGTAGGAGAATAATTTGCTACAAATTAGTTGCAAAATCAAGCGCAAATAAATCGACCTTTCGACAAATCAAAACGCTTGTATTAAGGTAAAACAATAGACATAAATTACAAGACCAGAAAAAGAACAAACCAGGTGCCAAAAAAGACGAACCTGAGACACAGTATGATTAAGGTCCCCTAATTTGTGCTCCAAAATTGATGAATGCCCGCCATAATGTTACATGTTATTGTATCAACCCAATAATATAATAGGTTCGACATGAAAGATCTTTGTCATATTGTCAACTTTATCTACTATGATACTATGACTGAACCTCAAATAACCTCTCTGAGACATCCACCCCATCTCACAAGTCTTATTCTTCTGGTATAATAGATCATGGCTCCTTACGTGACTGGTCCAGGGCTTTGTGCACTATGGTCTCTACTGCCGCCTTCTGTACTTCTGCAATTATCTGGGTATGAGGACAGTCATGGAGCCCTGCACTAAGGTCCATAATTGTAGGGTCCATAGGATCAATGATGGACTAGTGCTGGCAATAACACGTCAGATACAAACTGCATATCTAATCCATCATTAACTTCCATAAGACCTCGGTTTTGTTACATCTACGAGGTGCGGGTGTACAGAATCCCCAGTAATGAATTGTTCCCCATGTTTTTTCAGTGCACAATAATATGAGATTTTCCAGCCATCATGAGTCCATTATCATCCATACATAATCTGCTCATTGGCTTTGTACCAGATATTATGTATGTGATATAATGCCTGGTGATGTTCTTCAGATAGTGCAGGAGGCTTAAAGCACATGGGACGACTTACTCCACCGCTGCTGCTGCTGCTGCTGTCAATTAAAATGTTTGACGTGAATAAAGTGGATGAAGAGGTATGGAGAAAATTGTTATCACTTATTATTTAGTTTGATTTTAAAAGAAATATGCAGCAAAAAAAAAAAAGATGAAAACTCGTCTTTTCCTCAGGGCATTTATTATAAGTTTCTTCTATGCAGCTTGTACTGTTCTCCCAATATTACAAGTTCCATCCAACATCTTACACATCATGATTGCTATGTCCATGTTGCTATTTTTTATGTTAATAGCTGTGTTGGCTTCAGATAATTCCTTGTTGGTGTTAGCGCGACGTATGATTAATATGCCCCAATGTGATGGACAGGTACTGACTGTCTCTAATATAATTTACCAATATGACACCCACCAGCAGGAAGTGCTATTAAATCTCCTTTCTTATTGGCGACTGTTTCCAGTCTCTACAAGCTCAATGTGTGAGGAAGTACAACACAATTGTTTGATAGAATGATGTATAATGTTGTTGACACTTTGTTTACATGGGACTGGACAAAGCCATTAACATTCAGGTAAGTAGGCGTGAGGCACACTGTGTGCCTTGTGCTGTGAGGTCACTATGCACACTCCTGCGTACATAAATCATGACACCAATAGACTGTCGCTTGTGATCGGTCAGGAAGTAGTCGTGTTTACCAGGGTTTTACATGGGCATGCCAGCTGCGTCATTTGCTCACAATAAGGAAATGACTGGGAAAGTCGTGCCGCATTACCTGGCGAGGTCCACGTCCGCAGTGCCCCAACCCTCCACCATAGAATTACTAACTGTGAGTAGGAACATAAGGCACAGCCAAAATTGTTACAGCGCCCATCTATGGAAATTAGGAAAGGCTAATTAACAGACCTATGTGGGGTCATGTCCTGCCCGTATACACGCATCATGGCTGCAGCCAATCACTAGCTTCAGTGCAATTCAGTGTAATATCTTTTGAATCTTAGGCTACTGTTCTGTCCCTTCTGCATTACTTATACTGCAGTTGCTTATAACTTTGGTGATTTCTGAAATTCCAGAAGAATTCAAGGGAAAAAAAGTCATATATCTGTGCGCTGACAATTCCTGTCCCCCAAGTTTCAGCGTGTCCCTGTCCTGTCCCCCAAGTGTCAGCGTGTCCCTGTCCTGTCCCCCAAGTGTCAGCGTGTCCCTGTCCTGTCCCCCCGAGTGTCAGCATGTCCTGTCCCCCAAGTGTCAGCGTGTCCCTGTCCTGTCCCCCAAGTGTCAGCGTGTCCCTGTCCTGTCCCCCAAATGTCAGCGTGTCCCTGTCCTGTCCCACAAGTGTCAGCGTGTCCCTGTCCTGTCCCCCAAGTGTCAGCATGTCCCTGCCCTGTCCCCCAAGTGTCAGCGTGTCCCTGTCCTGTACCCCCCAAGTGTCAGCGTGTCCCTGTCCTGTCCCCCAAGTGTCAGCGTGTCCCTGTACTGTCCCCCAAGTGTCAGTGTGTCCCTGTCCTGTCCCCCCAAGTGTCAGCGTGTCCCTGTCCTGTCCCCCAAGTGTCAGCGTGTCCCTGTCCTGTCCCCCAAGTGTCAGCGTGTCCCTGTCCTGTCCCCCAAGTGTCAGTGTGTCCCTGTCCTGTCCCCCAAGTGTCAGCATGTCCATGTCCTGTACCCCAAGTGTCAGTGTGTCCCTGTCCTGTCCCCCAAGTGTCAGCGTGTCCCTGTCCTGTCCCCCAAGTGTCAGCGTGTCCCTGTCCTGTCCCCCCGAGTGTCAGCGTGTCCCTGTCCTGTCCCCCAAGTGTCAGCGTGTTCCTGTACTGTCCCCCAAGTGTCAGTGTGTCCCTGTCCTGTCCCCCCGAGTGTCAGCATGTCCATGTCCTGTACCCCAAGTGTCAGGGTGTCCCTGTCCTGTCCCCCAAGTGTCAGCGTGTCCCTGTCCTGTACCCCCCAAGTGTCAGCGTGTCCCTGTCCTGTACCCCCCAAGTGTCAGTGTGTCCCTGTCCCCCATGTGTCAGGGTGTCCCTCTCCTGTCCCCCAAGTGTCAGCGTGTCCCTGTTCCCCAAGTGTCAGGGTGTCCCTGTCCTGTCCCCCAAGTGTCAGCATGTCCATGTCCTGTACCCCAAGTGTCAGGGTGTCCCTGTCCTGTCCCCCAAGTGTCAGGGTGTCCCTCTCCTGTCCCCCAAGTGTCAGCGTGTCCCCGTCCTGTCCCCCAAGTGTCAGCGTGTCCCTCTCCTGTCCCCCAAGTGTCAGGGTGTCCCTGTCCCCCAAGTGTCAGCATGTCCCTGTTCCCCAAGTGTCAGGGTGTCCCTGTCCTGTCCCTCAAGTGTCAGGGTACCCCTGTCCTGTCCCCCAAGTGTCAGGGTGTCCCTCTCCTGTCCCCCAAGTGTCAGCGTGTCCCTCTCCTGTCCCCCAAGTGTCAGCGTGTCCCTCTCCTGTCCCCCAAGTGTCAGCGTGTCCCTCTCCTGTCCCCCAAGTGTCAGGGTGTCACTCTACAGTATCTTAAGTGTCAGGGTGTGGCTTGCTTGTACCCCAAGTGTCCTTTTTTGGACACCATATCACCAGGACCAGCATCTACAAACATTCCTCTGACAGTTGATGTTGAGGCGTCTCTGGTAGATTAGGCTGTATATCTACTCTGGACTTACTCCATTCTACCTATTGAGAACACGTGCACACATGGCTGAACCAAGTGGCTGATCACATCTATTGTTCTATGCAGGGGAAAATGAACAATCATTGATCCACATGAATGTACAAGGCATTGCGCCAATCAATGCATTATTACCAAAGTTATCCATTGGGAAATCTGCCCATGTAAAAGAACTACACAGGAGATCAAAATTAGAGAACAAGCAATTTCCTAAATGTCAAGGTCATTGTGTCGTCCTATGTGAATATATCCTAACATTAGTAAAATATCAGTATTTAAGTTTATTTAATAAATATAAACACAGGATAAAAATGTAAATGAGATAATTATAAAAGACAATGGGGCACATTTACTAAGGTGCTTGTGGCAGTTTTGTGTTGGACTTAGCGCATTCTTTTCAGTGCAAACTGCTACCACATGTATATAAGAAATGTCCGCGCCACACGTGTGTCCCACACGACCCTGTTTTTTTGCGGTTGCACTATTCCTTATGTGACACAAATTTCTGTACTGAAATGGCCATTACGGTGCACAGTCGGACCGTGCGCCAGATTTATCATGAAGTGTCCAACAGAAGTGTGTCACACGACCCATGTTAAAGGTGCACCAAAAAAAGTGGTTTACTCTGTCAGTGCAGTGCAGTTCATGAATATGGCACCCCCTGCACACTCCAGAGGCAAACTGCACATATGGGGTATCGGTACTCGGGAGAAATTGGGCATCAAACTTTGCAAAGCATTTCATCATTTTATTCATCATGAAAGTGAAAGTGTTATTTTTTGTCCTAAATGAATGTATTTTGATCATGATCAATGATCATTTTAACTCCTTATCTTACAATGTTACTCTGTTTGATTGCTGTTTAGCTCCTATCCCTCCCTAGGCTGCTCAGTGCAGTGCTTTTAGTGGTTTTAGGTGCAGTTTCTTATTTAACCCCTTGACGCTCTGCACCGTAGGTGTATGGGGGATCGGGGGAGGGTGCGGGGGGTTATGAAGAGGGCTCACGGGCTAAGCCCTCTTCATACACAGGTGGGGTTTGTTAATCAACAAAATGGATACAGGTTGGGGAGATGGCTGGATTACAACATGAATTATATCGCTATATGTATGCCGAGGTCATATGTGTTACCATCTATTCGCCCACCCAATAGAGTAACGCACCTAGCCACTTAGTCCATAATAACAAAATTGAAAACAAGGGTACCCCTCAAACAAGGGGAGAGAGGACAAAACTAGAATCATGAGGATAAAATTAAATATTTATTAATGACACATAAACAATGATGACATAAACATAAGCGTACTAAAAGTATCAATAAAATGCAGTAAAATACCGAATGGTGTAACACAGAAAAAGAAACGGACAAACCCGGACAATGTGGAGAGGAGGTAGTCATGGAAATCTAGTCAAAGAGGCTGGCCACAAGTGGGCACGGAGCCTCATAAGGACCATCTATTTGTAGTGCCTGATGTGGGCAGTTGCAACAAATCCCTATATAGGGGCTGAGTATATTGCGAACATTAGATAGTGAGTGCCAGCTCTTACCTAGTCAGAACAGGTAGTTGGAGTTCCACTGTCCGAGAGAGACTGCGTCCTCGACGTGCGTTTCGGCTTGAGATGAGCCTTCGTCTGGGGGTGACTACCTCCTCTCCACATTGTCCGGGTTTGTTTGTTTCTTTTTCTGTGTTACACCATTCGATATTTTACTGCATATTATTAATACTTTTAGTACAGTGCCATCCAACGCTGGCACCGCTTTTATGTCATCATTGTTTATGTGTCATTAATAAAGATTTAATTTTATGCTCACGATTCTAGTTATGTCCTTTCTCCCCTTGTTTTCAAGGTTGGGTTTGTTGCATATTGCAGCAAACCCCCACAACTATTAACTCTTCCAATGCCGCCGTGTCCTTAAGGGGTCAAACAGGTGCATGACATGGACTGAACAGGTGAAACCCTTTAATTAAACAGAAGCTGTAATTGCAGCTCTGCTCTCAGAATTAATTGCATTTGATTGTTTTTAATGATTTTTGCAGTAAATACCTAGTGGGCACAGACCATAAAGGCAATGCTATCAGGCCCCCCAGTGCTATGGGCCCCATAGCAGCCATAGCAGTAGTTCCACCACTGCTTCTATGTAGGATTCTCAGGAGATGGTACATTGTTGTGGAGGACACCTGCAGATCTTCTCTTCTATGTGTGATTCTCAGGACATGATACATTGTTGCAGTCTGTCGTGTCCCTGCATTCCATCACACCCTACTGCATTATTCTACACAGACCACCCCATACAGATAGGCTAATAGGTTGTGGCCTCTGCAGACAGATGGCAGATGTAAGGACAGAACAAGACAGGACAGTCTCATGTGACTCATGAAATCTGCTTCATTACAATGCAAAATATATGACTGTCCTCTCAACCTGACCCAAACCTATTCTCTTTAGATAATTCTTTTATACCAAGGATTCCAAAATACCGTGATGTGATAGTTAGATTATATATCAAATATACAAGCTTAAGATAGAGACACAGATAGACTACAAATTACGTTAGGTAGAAAGTTAATTCATTTGAGATCGATAGAAAGATAGATAAGAGATTTATAGAAAGAGAGATAGACAGATGTAACTACTCTAATAAAGTTACTGCCGCCCTGTGTTTTGGGTGATTCTCTTTGGATATTTCCGCCTTGGGTCTCGGCACACAATAACGCCAGGTGTGAGCTGAATGAGGCCCAGCTATATTTATTCTAACCTATAATCTGGTCTTAGATGATGGAATCAGCACTACTTGTTGGAGCGGGTGAGTAATGTTCCTGCAGGCCTTGTGCACATTATGAATGGACTATCTGCTATTCACGGCCCTTCCAGGGTGTTGGACGCGGCATCTCTGGGAGCTGAGTGTGTAAGACACTGCCATGTATTATACCTGCACTATAGGTGGAAAAACAAAACGTCAGCTAGATGAATGTGGAGTCTTATAATGTGATAGCCCGGGGGCACATGACTGCTTTCCCATGACAAGATCCAAAAAGTAACAAAGCGTGTGAACAGGATGTGAATGCAGGAGCTGTGCTCTGCCTGTATATGTGTGGCTATCACCAGCATTGGATAGGTTATACGAGTTTACATGTGATTCTATGACAAATGTGCCCCAATATATTTCCCCACTTATAGCAGGGACCCTGAGCTCCAGTCCAATGTGAGACACATTATAAAAAACAATTTATAGGAATCTCATGAGCAGTGTGAGAGTGTCAGAGATGAGACTACGTCAGAGATGAGAGATGAGACTACGTATATTAATATAAACAAAAGAAAGGATCAAAAACTCACACGAGACATTTTTTTATTTTGTTGCAAACTGCTATTTACAAACATTTGACAAACCCCTCAATCCTATAGAACAGTGGTGGCGAACCTATGGCACAGGTGCCAGAGGTGGCACTCGGAGTCCTCTCTTTGGGCACCTAGGCCATCACCCCAGCACAAAGGTCAACATTCAGGACTCAAGACCTGAATCAAGGAGGTGTGGACAAAGCTGGATTATCATTGTAGCCTCTTCTCCGGACCCATGATTCATCCTGTTAAGAGGACTTTAGAGGGAAACTACAATAACAATCCAAATTTCTCCTTCTTTCTCTTGTGTTGGTGTCATCAGAGCGCCAATACGGTAACTGGTAATTGGTAAATTGGCATGCGGCACTTTGTGAAAATTATTTGGCTTTTGCTTGTAGTTTTGGCACTCGGTGCCTAAAAGGTTCGCCATCACTGATATAGAAAATCTATGGGACCTAAGTCAGCACTTGTAACGGGATGGACTCCTGCAGTTTTGGTGGGAGGTCATACAGTATACATTACATTCAATGTATTCCTAAGTCCTTGTTTCCCTATCACTATCAAAATTTCTGGGAAACCCCTGTGACCTCATACTTAGGCAAAGAAATTGAATACTTTACTGTTGTTGAGCGCCTGAAGAGATTATGTAAACGAGACTCATCAGATTTGTTCAGTAATTTGCAATGTTTTGCATGATGGCTGAGAGTAATATCACAGGTTTATATAGAAAGGATTAGTGGCGCCTCTTATTGTTATATCAGGGACCTGCCTATAATTTTGGCACATTGTAGCATCTGGGTGTAAACCTATATAGCAGGGCCCCTTGTCTATTGTCTGTCTGTTGTTTAGGATGTCAGCATATGGTGGTCTTTGGTATGTTGCATGTCTGTGTAAGGTGCTTTGTAGGTCTAATTGTTGTTCTTTGTTTTGTGTTCTATGTTTCTGTTTCTGTTTTTGTCACCTTTTTATTTCTTGCACTTTATATCATTGCTGCCGGCATTCATTAGCATGTTCATTGGTTTTTGTAAAACACATATATACACTTTTAGTAGGTTTATATTGTTAATTTCTGATAATATTATTTTAGGATTAGTTTATATTATTTTTATGAGATATAATGTGTAGGTTATTTGTTTATTCACTATGGTGCATACACTATTATATATATTAAGTCAGACTATTTTTAATAGTCCAGATGTTCCTTATGGTGTGATTCATGTACATGAATTTTTATAGATTGGTCCTGCCCATCAATGTACTATTTGTTGTGATGCTTAGTGCATGTATTGATGGATATATATATTTATATATGAGCATTATATAACCCCTTACTTTAAAATTTTACATAGTTTTTTATTGCTGTTTTAGCTCCTATCACTCCCTAGGTTACTCAGTGCAAAATCTCAGGATGTAGGTGGGGCCTCTCTAAGCAGACACATTATCATCCATCTAGTTTTGTGGGGTGACAATGTGGTTACATTATCAAGGTACAGGTGTATATACAATTTCATCTGGCTTCTAACATTGTACTAACACACTGACACATAGAAAGAGAGATGTGACAAACAGAGGTTGACAGACTTTTACACTGTTACACCTATAGCTCTGCTACATCTCACAGATATGTTCCTGCCTCTCCCTTCCCCCGGGTCACTTATTTCATTGTAGTTGTTCAGCTTCTCTCTGCTCACGTTGTCCTGGCAGGAAGTAATCAGTGAGTGTCTCAGAAAGCATGGCCTCACACTAGTGATGGGGATTCTGGCTCTTGGTACTGAGCTGGCTCATTAGACTCTGCTCACTAAGAAGAACCGTCTCTTCTGGCTCCTGATCGGCTCCCTACTACATGTAAAACAGGGAGCCGCAGGCCAGTCAGTCACCCCTCACCGCTCCACTTTTAACCCGCTTATATCAGGTTAAAGGGGGCGTGGTGAGCCAGTCAGGGGCGGGGTTAAGTGAGCCATCGGCTCACTGATGAGAGCCGGCTCACATAGTTCGCCCACAACGCATCACTACCTCACACAGAAATCCGAAATGGATGCCTGACCCTAAAGTCAGACGTTATAGGGTTATGTCTAGGGGCAACCCAAATCGTGTACAGCAGGACTGATAGAGACCGGTTGGACTTATATCTGTGAAATGCTGTATTTTTGTTAGTTCCCAGCTAGGAAATACTTGTGTTTTTTTGCTGCCCCAGATTTATCACTGTGATGATTAATTCTGGTGCAATATAAGACTGTCGGTTTCTTCTTTAGACCTACTTCTAGTGGGTCTAAACTGTGCGCCAGAATTTTGGGCACACGGACGATTTCCAGCAAGCCACGCCCCTTTCCTGCAGGCCAAAAAAAAGGTCTAAAAGCCTTGATAACTGTGGTGCAAGGCATTTTAGACAGCGTTTTTGGCGCAAAGCACCAGAATGGTGACACAAGTGAATTTATAAATCCCCCCAATGTGTTATTTTGTTATCCTGAGTACATTTAATAGTTCATTTATATAAACTGTTATACTAATTCCACCAATTCTAAATTTGGGTATTTGCATTATTATATATTTCTACAACCCATATATCTGATTTTTTTTTTCTCACTGTCATGTCACACTGTCTATAGATCTTGTATGTTTTTAAATTGTGTTTTTAATAGGATATTTTTTATGCCATTTGGTGTCAGGATTCAATAAAATGTATGATTTATGTCAAAGTGACACTTGTTCACTTGGTACAAAACAGCATTTGTACCAAAACTGAGCCAAAACAAAGCTAAACATAGACAAAAAAACCCCGATGATAAATCCCCCCACCATTCATAAGGGTTGTGATTTATAGGTTATATACATTGGATTTTAGGCATAGCCCTAATATTGCTTATTGGATAAACAATAGATATTTTGGTATACTGTATTGTTTTTTTTTACTGTTTATAAAGTGGGCCCCTTGCCCTTAGAGTCCTACATCTCTGATAGTGTTGTTCTTTAGCCATAACCTCTACCAGTGACCTAACTCTAGCTGTTCACTTCTGGCCGCCAATTCCAGCTTGATTCAGACCTCGCTTGTTCAGTATTGAACCTTGGCCATGGGTTGTCTCTGTTCTGCACCGCTCCCGCTAATTCTTGCTCTACGACTTCTGTCCAACACAGCAGCTATATGTCACGAGCCATAACATTATTTATCCCAAACTCTGAATCAGACCTCATTAATTTTATACAAGTTGCCACCATTAGGTGGAGCTCCCTACACAAAAATATGTGAAGCTACTGTACCAAAAAGGATCAGTTACAAGCAAGTAATCTCCCAATGTGCAGCTCTGGAGTAAATACAGGATGTAACTCAGGATCAGTACAGGATAAATAATGTCATGTATGTACACAGTGACTGCACCAGCAGCAGAATAGTAAGTGCAGCTCTGGATTATAATACAGGATGTAACTCAGGATCAGTACAAGATAAGTAATGTCATTTATGTACACAGTGACTGCACCAGCAGAATAGTGAGAGCAGCTCTGGAGTAAATACAGGATGTAAATTAAGATCAGTACAGGATAAGTAATGTCATGTATGTACACAGTGACTGCACCAGCAGCAGAATAGTGAGTGCAGCTCTGGGGTATAATGCAGGATGTAACTCAGGATCAGTACAGGATAAGTAATGTCATGTATGTACACAGTGACTGCACCAGCAGCAGAATAGTGAGTGCAGCTCTGGAGTATAATACAGGATGTAACTCAGGATCAGTACAGGATAAGTAATGTCATGTATGTACACAGTGACTGCAGCAGCAGAATAGTGAGTGCAGCTCTGGAGTATAATACCGGATGTAACTCAGGATCAGTACAGGATAAGTAATGTCATGTATGTACAAAGTGACAGCAGCAGCAGAATAGTGAGTGCAGCTCTGGAGTATAATACAGGATGTAACTCAGGATCAGTACAGGATAAGTAATGTCATGTATGTACAGAGTGACTGCACCAGCAGCAGAATAGTGAGTGTAGCTCTGGAGTATAGCATAGGATGTAACTCAGGACCAGTACAGGATAAGTAATGTCATGTATGTACCCAGTGACTGCACCAGCAGCAGAATAGTGAGTGCAGCTCTGGAGTATAATACAGGATGTAACTCAGGACCAGTACAGGATAAGTAATGTCATGTATGTACACAGTGACTGCACCAGCACCAGAATAGTGAGTGCAGCTCTGGGGTATAATACAGGATGTAACTCAGGATTAGTACAGGATAAGTAATGTCATGTATGTACACAGTGACTGCACCAGCAGCAGAATAGTGAGTGCAGCTCTGGAGTATAACACAGGATGTAACTCAGGGTCTGTGCAGGATAAGTAATGTCATGTATGTACACAGTGACTGCACCAGCAGCAGAATAGTGAGTGCAGCTCTGGAGTATAATACAGGATGTAACTCAGGATCAGTACAGGATAAGTAATGCCATGTATGTTTTATGAAACTTATGTAAAACAATGTGGTATTCAAACTATTAAACGTGTGGACATTACAATAGTGCTGTGCTGGGAAGGCTGTGTGGCCTGGTTGGAGTTACAACCTGTACACCCTCCCTTGCTATGGCTCCCTGGAACAAGGTGCAGGCTGCACATAAAGGAATGTATTTAATATTCTCGGTGACAGGTGCATTGTTGTAGGGGATGTATAATCTGTTTGCTCACGGGTGACGTTCTGCCGGTGTAAGGATGTGCAGGGAGTCAGGCAGATCTGGGAACAGGATCCGTGTGTCAGGGCAGTGTGAGGTCGCATGTATCAGAATGGAGCTTTTGTTCTCCTGATGTCACTTGCTGCAATCAGATCTGGTTGAGTAAAAAGTACAGGGAAACAGTATCCTCATTAGCATGGAGGGAGCTGAGAGGACTCTGATCCCTGAATCGATGGAGGCTGCACTCAGGACAGGTTCCCAGTCTCTGCTCTGCAGCTGTGTGCCTGTCACTGACCTGCCATTCACATATCAAGGTGCAGGAGTTGTGCTCAGTAATATTATTGTATTCTGCGAGTGCATGGCTTCTTTACACCTTTCCATGAACAATGCCAGGCCGTGTTCACATGCATTTCAATTGGCAATACATCCATACTGGGGTGGAAAGATAGAATATGTGCTATCATCCCCCATAAGTATGGGCGTCCCACGCTTCTTCCTATGGAGAGGGGTGCAGCCGCATGTTCGCCCGGGCGAGCACAAATTGGGGCAGATCTACTTACCTGGTCCAGAGGAGTTCCCGAAAGTGCATTGTCCGATTTCCTGAATGTGTCGCTTCCCCGATCAGGTCCGCTGGAGTTCATCTTCTTCCTCCTGGTGTATGTAAGTGCATGATGTCTTACGACACAATTTTTAGGTTAAATCCTGTGGTTCGTCCGAATCCGTTGGATCGTTCAATGCCTCCCCCCCCCCCCCCCAAATTGTGTTGCATTAAAGAGCCGGCGCGAATGCACCAAAACCGATCGCATGACACAATCGCCTGCTAAATGCCTGTCCCAGCGGCGCAATCCCCGAAGACTACGGAAAACCCGACAGAAATGTGATCCGGGGACCCTTAGTAAATAAGCCCCATTGTGTGAAAGCGGCCTTAGCTTGGATAAAGCTGACATTCTCTTTTAGGCGTCTTTGACAAGAATGTATGAATTCTTCAGTCCTGTTTTTTGTGCCATATAAATGATATATATACACGACGTTTTTCATCCATATGTGCACATATGCAACATGTATTTTATATGTTCCCAAAGACTTCTACGGGCCATACGGAATGAAAAACTGGAAATACTGGAGAAAATAGGACATGCGCTATATATTTTTTTGCGTCTTGCTCACTGTGCGGTGCAGTGGACAATACGGACATATAAATGGATGGGCATATTGCCCATGGAATTGAAAGCGGATGGTATAAAAACGGTATGGTGCGGCTAGCTTACAGCCGTTTTCATAATTTCATGTGAACTAGACCTTAGCTATTCCCCTCCCCACAACCATACACATGCATGCTGGGCTGAGAAAGCTGCATAAAAGCACCTACAGTATTGCTTTATCTTCTTGAAAACAAAAGGATGGGGCATAATGGACTCCACCCCTTCTCTCAATATGTAAAATTCCCGAATCCAGCACCTCATTTTTGCTTTTCCACAAGTTTCCCCTTCATGAGCCCCCGACTCAATGTTATTTCTCTAATAAAACACATGTGCAGTAAAAGTCGCTGTTCGCACAGACCAGAATATCTTGTAGAACTGCATGTTTTCCTTGTGCAAGCCGCCGCGGGTTATAAGTGATGTGTACAAGGTGTATATGACCAGGGATGACCCAGGCGGGATCCCTCTGACTTCCTATAGGGGAAAGTAAACACACTGGGCCTCATGTGTTAAAACTCTAGTACAAAAGAAGAAAAAAAAAAATCATTTTGTCTCCCATAGCAACTGGTGAGAGCTCCACTTTCATTTCCTAGCAGTGCAACGTGCACACGTCTTTGTATCCACATGTGGTCGCTGTATATTCTTATCTCTAGTCATATTCTAGCAGTATGGAAGCCAAAGCAAATTGTTGCACAAAATGACTAATAGTATTTTTTTAAAATAATTTTTCTCATGACATTTCAGACTAACTTTTTGGTGATTGTATCCCGCCGTGCGCAGAGCAGATTTGTCCAAAAACAAAAAACAAAAATGAATACTGAAGGGATCACGTTTTACACTCACATTTCTTTGTGTGGGAAATTACATGATATACAAAAGCCTGAAGCTGCTACAGTATAGCAACTATGATGTGACTGCAAGAGCAGCCAGATACATAATAATAGAAATTATTAATTTGCACCCATTTATTATGCTGGCGCTGCCTGTTCTATTGCCGAGTGTTTGTCACAATGAAACTGCTTGTTGCTAAATGGTCCATGATTAGCTAGGTCCAGTTCATGCTTTCACAATGTTAAAGATCGGACTAGATTAACTCTTTTCTAGCTAAAAGCCAAAGGTTTGGGGGTTTTAAAGCCAAAGGTCAATAATTTACAGATTAGAAAATTTTTTTAATTACAATATAATTAAATTACAATTAAAATCATAATTACTGAAATGGTTCATACACTGAAAAAAAAAAGAATGATCTAGTGTGTTTGACAGTTCTAGGCTGAATAAACAGGTCATTGTAGGTGTAAAATGTAAAAACTATAAAAAAAAGAATGGTATAAAAACAATAGCATAAAATATATAAAATATATATATATAGCCAGATGTGGAAAGCTCCATAGTACTGATGCTAATACAGGCAGTCCCCGGGTTACATACAAGATAGGGTCTGTAGGTTTGTTCTTAAGTTGAATTTGTATGTAAGTCGGAACTGTATATTTTATCATTGTAATCCCAGCCAGAACATTTTTGGTCTCTGTGACAATTGGATTTTAAAAATGTTGGATTGTCATAAGAACCAGGACTAACACTAAAGCTTCATTACAGACACCTGTGATAACTGTTACAGCTGATTATTGTAGCCTAGGACTAAAGTACAATAAATTACCAAGATCCAGAGGTCCGTTTGTAACTAGGGGATGTATGTAAGTTGAGTGTTCTTAAGTAGGGGACCACCTGTAGTTTATATAGGAGTAGTGCTGCAATAACCCTACATGGCCACTGTACAGCAGATTGGTGTGAGGTCTCTGTGCCTGACCGTGACCAATAAGTTACCAAGCTCAGCGGATTCATTAATTTCCATTGAATCAATGACAATCATGTATTTTTGTTTAAAACGGTTTCTTTATTTAGACTGTACACAAAAAAGGGGCTGCCGGCGACAGCGAATCTACGGGAACAGCGTTTGGTTTTAAATTATTATTATGTAACAGAACCTAAAGTGAACGTCTCATTAAATAAACAAACATGGAAAATTTAGAAATTCGCAATTTTTTTTTTTCTACGACAAGAGTCCCTTCTGCTTCACATTCTCTGTGCGCCTCATGTAATAATAATAAAAAAAAAACAATATGTGGGAATGAAACAAAATAGATGCATTGGTTTCCCGTGATGGGATGGTGGCCCACAGGAGAGACAACTAGTTATTACAGTATACATGAGCCTCAAAGCTTCACCGTTATTTTTATCACATTGGCCTCTTTGGTTCCAAAATGACGTATAATACAATGCAAATTTCTTTATTCTGTTGCTATAAAAATATCCATTTATTCTCTTACAAATGGCAGTCGTGGCTAATCATGCATCAGTTCAGTGCAAAACGTTAAACAATCCTTCGCTTACAAGAAAAGAAGAAAAAGCGAACGAATTTATTTCAAGTATAAAAAAAATATATATTAGAAAATAAAATAATAACTTCTGTCTCCAGTCCATTGTGCCCCGTGTGTGACATCATTGAAATGCATAGCTCGGTGGGGTTTACCGCTGTGGTTCGGCAGGGTCACGTAGTGCGGACATCCAAAATAATCAAAACCATCCTTCCGCATTGAGATCTCCTTGATCTATAAGACACCAGTCTCAGCTCCAAATAACACAATCCTAGTTCGGATGACATAACAGGTGGAGATCTACAGATGTAGCAGGCATCAATTTTAGCATTTATGTCTTTGGGGGGTCCCAATGTCACTGTGAACACTCCAGGCTAACGTGCAGTCCTTGAGGGACTGCGGTTTTCATGATGAGCTGAGAGGCAGAAAACACATGATAAACTTAGTTCTGCTACATCTGTACATATACAATACTCTCTTTGCATCTGCATTCATCCATTCTGCTCTGCTATAGTGCTGGCTCAGAGACCACAGCACCAGATGGAAGTCACTGACTTATAACCTGAACTTTCTTTGCCATGGTCCAGCGTGGATGCAATACACATCCACTTTCTAATGGTATAATCATATACCTGGCTGAACTGGTGACCTTCCCAAGAGACCCCAATATTCAACATTATCCCATCTTACGAGAGAACAGGTTAATATTTGTGCACTGAGGATTATCACCTCCGTAATATTGTGGACTTTTATTTGTAGCAATTGCTTGTGATAATGTAAGGAGTGTTCAAATAACCAGGTTAGAATAAGTACCTGTAGGTTTAACCTTCTGTACTGCAGCAAGTGGCCCCTGCAGCATTGAAAAGGTTAAGTAATTTTAAGTGCACTGTCAAGTGCTGTGATCACAGGTAGTGAGAAGAGCAAGTGCTGCTGTTGAAATGGGTACCTAGTGGTTTGCAAGTGCTGTGTTGTCTGGAGCCCCCTCTGCCCCATCCGTCGCGGAAAAACGGGGATCATTATATCCATTTGTACCTTCATCTGGATTCTCCCTGTTTTTTTTAACCCCCTCAGTGCAAGATGAAACTGCAGAACAATGATTTAGCAGGCCATTTTGTTATCAAAGGGGTTACAAAAATAATATATAAATATATATAGATTTATACGTATATATATCTGTATATCCATTCACTTCCATTGCCTCCTGTACATGCCAGCTTGTGTATAAGGTAACACAGTCACATACGTCCATAACAGTAGAAAAGTAGAAGACTCTGCGGCTCTGTCGCTGGCTTCCAGGACCACATGTGGTTTGTCATTATTCTGCGGTTAATCCACAGTCATATGCATAAAAGAAGTTAATTAGGGAAGACCAATGTTGGCTGCCCATCATTCAGCGTAACTGTACATTCCTCGCTGCAAGTGCTGGAAGAGGGTCAGGGAAAGCCAGAAGCAGCTATGCCCTGGAGGGTCCACTTCCTCAGTTGGTCACTTAACAAAGATCTTCTGGAATGTGCAATTTTTCATCCCTTGACACATTATAGTTGTACCGGAAGGTCTATGGAAACCTCTTGGCTCTCTCCTTGTCCCAGTGTTTAGGGATGTCTCAGTGAGTAGACATATGAGCTGACATTCTGATAAGCCTTGTTTTATAGATGCCCATGAAGGCGATAGGACGCCTCCAGACTGTCTCAAGTTTTCTCTTCCCCTAGTGTCACTGTGACACAATATCCCACTGGTTGAAGTACGGTGAAAATGGTCATTGTCCATCGACTCCAATCACGCACATCCACACTCTTCCACGATCATGTTAGGCACGTCCCTCTTGACAATATTGTACTCGTCATCAAAGTACAGCATGGACATTGTACTTAATTTTGTTGGAATACAACAGGAGTTCACTGTCCCTGGATTCAGCCCTCTCATCCTGTACTGGTTCACCACTGCGGTGTGAAAGGATGAGGCAGAACCGGGTACACCAGCCAAGTATGCAGGGCAGCTGCCCTCACAGTAATTGCCATAGTACCCTGATGGTGCTATGATCCAGTCATTCCACCCAATGAGTCGAAAGTCAATAAAAAACTGTTGCCTACAACACAAGTGTGTACGTCCGTCACACTCAAGACCTCTTTTCCGTATCCGATGCTTGTTGTCCGCAAGCCTTGCATGAACCACAAGAAAGGGGCGGTGGGATTCTTCGCCTGGATCCACATACACTGGAGTTACAGAAAATTCCTCACAACCATCACATTGAACCTCTAAGCTAAGCCTTCGGTCACCCTTCTCAAAAAGGGCTTGGATAGTATCAGTCAAGGGAAACGTGTGCCAACCACTCCTCCTGATGTCCACTCTCTTCTCCACCAGGCTCATCTTGGCTGGGTCAGAAGGATCTTGGAAATGAAGTTTTATCCGGAGCTTGCGTCTTCCAGTCTTTTCCAAGACTTCAGGAAGCTTGAGGTACAGCCAAAGGTTGGACTGAAGAACAAACAAGTTCTGGTTCCCTTCATTGGAAATGATGAATGACAGTTGGACTCTGGAAGCCGTTACATCATCTGTAAAATGTAGAAGAGAAGGTATGAAGACCTGCTACCTCGTGTGAAGCATTCACTGACCTATCTTGCAGCTTTATATAGGATAAAGACGGGTAATTGAGGATGCTCTTCTATCTACCTCTTGGGGTAGTTCCCACCAAGTCTGCCAAGTTCACTTCCGGGATGCATAATGTACCCCCACAAACCCCTAATATGGAGACATTTACAGACCACTATAAGACTGCCTCATTGTTGGTGTCCTCTCCTGCTCACACTAAGTTCAGCACGTATAAAGGATGTGACCAAAGTATTAGTTACAGCAGAGATCATATCAATGTCATCAGGATGTGCCCTGCAGAGCAAAAGTTTATGTCTCCCACGCAAGAATGAACATTGACAGATGATAAGGGGATAATCTAGAACATCCTCTGGAAAAACGAAAATTTACACCAAAATTAAAAAGGTGCAAATGCATCTGCAGCGTGAATAAAATCTTATGGATACTTTTCCGATAGATTATATCGATGACAGATGTGGGCAGCCAAGATCCACATGCACTTTATTCGCTATTCATCAACTCCAGATCATTACCAGTATTATTCCTTACACATGTAGTTCTATGCAAGACTGTGCCAAGTCACATTTAATTACACAGTTCCAGCATAATCCTCCTTCGTTTCTACCCCTGTACACTGCACTGTAATCCTCCAACGTTCTCTGGCCAGCACACTTCATCTGATCTTCCTGCACCCTATGCCCGATACATTGCACCCTGATCCTCCTGAATTATTTGCTGGAAACATTGCATCTTTATCCACCTGTATTCATTGCGCCACACGTATCCTCCTGCACTCTTTGCTCCCTGATCCTCATATATATAGTTATACTTTATCCCATATACTGCACTCTACCCCCATATATTACACCCTGATCTCTCTGCTCCCTGAACCTCATATATATATATAGTTATACTTTATCCTATATACTGCACCCTGATAATCTATGCTCCCATCCTGATCTTACTATAGTTTATGCCCCAAACAGTTCACCCTGATTGCCCTGCACTCTCTACCTCAAACATTAAACCCAGATTGCCATACACTTCCTACCCCTAAACAATGCACCCTGATCCTATATGCCCCATATTGTGAACCTTGACCTTTCTATATTATTTGTCTGATACACTTCACCCTGATCTTTCTCTAAATTCTACCCCAATACATTGCAGTCAGATCCTCCTTTATCCTACAGACTGCACCTGATCATCCTGCACTCTCCATTGCCAAATGTTGCACCCTGCTCACTTGTCCCCATACATTTCTCCATACTTTCCTATATTATCTGTGCAACACATTCCAACACTCCTCCTATATACTATATTCCACCAATGCTCCCTGATGCTCCTATATACTATATTCCATACACTGCTCCCTTATACGACTATATACTATATTCCATACACTGCTCCCTTATACTCCTATATGCTATATTCCGCCAATGCTCCCTGATTCTCCTATATACTATATTCCATACACTGCTCCCTTATACTACTATATACTAGATTCCATACACTGCTCCCTTATACTCCTATATACTAGATTCCATACACTGCTCCCTTATACTACTATATACTATATTCCATACACTGCTCCCTTATACTCCTATATACTTTATTCCATACACTGTTCCCTGATCCTCCTATATACTATATTCCACCAATGCTCCCTTATACTACTATATACTATATTCCACCAATGTTCCCTGATGCTCCTATATACTATATTCCATACACTGCTCCCTAATGCGCCTATATACTTTATTCCATACACTGTTCCCTGATCTTCCTATATACTTTGTTCCATACACTTCTTCCTGATCCTCCTATATACTTTATTCCATACAATTCTTCCTGATCCTCCTATATACTTTATTCCATACACTTCTTCCTGATCCTCCTATATACTTTGTTCCATACACTTCTTCCTGATCCTCCTATATACTATATTCCATGCACTTCTTCCTGATCCTCCTATATACTATATTCCATACACTTCTTCCTGATCCTCCTATATACTATATTCCATACACTGCTCTCTGATCTTCCTATATACTATATTCCATACACTGCACCCTGATGCTCCTATGTACTATATTCCATACTCTTTTTCCTGATCCTCCTATATACTTTATTCTATACACTTCTTCCTGATCCTCCTATATACTTTGTTCCATACACTGCTCTCTGATCTTCCTATATACTATATTCCATACACTGCACCCTGATGCTCCTATATACTTTATTCCATACTCTTTTTCCTGATCCTCCTATATACTTTATCCCATGCTCTTTTCCCTCACCCTCCTATATACTATATTCCATACACTGCACCCTGATGCTCCTATATACTTTATCCCATGCTCTTTTCCCTCACCCTCCTATATACTCTTACTCTGTGCTGCATATCCTGACCCTCGTGTACACAGTGCGATCTCCTGTGTCGGGTCACGTACCTGCCTCGGCGAAGCTGATGATCTCGGAGGTGGCGCTGTGCTCGGCGCTCTCGGGGCCGGACATGCCGTGCCCGTCCAGGCTGGGGATCTCCAGGCGCCCGTCCTCCCGTAGGCGCCCGGCGTGCAGCTTCCTCAGGGCAGTCAGCATGGCAGCCCGGGGCACAGCATGAGTGATGTTCGGCCGCTTCTGCATATGTAGTCGGGTCAGAATGTGTCTCTTCACCGCCTCAACAAAGTCCTGTTCTAGCCCGGCCGCCTCCTCCGGGGGCCGCAGTCCGCAAGATGCGCAGGTGTCCGGGGAAGACGCGGGAGGATCGGGCACTGCTGTCGGGCTCCCCGCTGCGTACAAGACCAAAAGAGAGAACACCAGCAAGAGACGTGTGCTGTGCCACGGAGCTGACGATCTGATCGGGATAGCCATGGAGCCGATTCGTGTGATTGACGATCTATCCGGGAAAGCCGTGGTGCTGAGCCGCGGAGCTGACCATCTACCCAGGGCAGTCATGGTGCTGAGCAGCCGATCACCTCCTCTGCCGGGGACACCTCCAGGTGACAAGCAGCAGAGACCCCCGATATTATCCACGATTCGTACACGGAAAGCTCCTGCGCTACGGACCCCGGGGAGGTCTCGGCTTCTTCTTGGTAAAGCTCCGGGAGGTGTGAGAGCCGGAGGGGCAGCTCCACGTGTCCCCGTGCAGTGCGCGCTCCCCGGAGCTCTGCTGTCACTGGCCGCCTCCTGCGCGTTATATCCCGGGAGCTGCGCTCACAGCGCACGGCACCGCACTCTGTCACAGGCTGTTTGCAAACACAGTCACTTCAACCAATGGGGGCGTAGCATCTACTGGGGGAGGGGGCAATACTTACAGGACATTACATACCCCCCCCCCCTTCACCCCAATCACTGGGGGAGGAGAATAACAGGACCCCCCACCCCAAGAGAACTGAGGAGCAAATCTATACACAGTGTCATCATCTATCTAATATGTAACTATCTCCTAATATCTATCTATCTATCTGTCTCCTAATATCTATCTATCTATCTATCTATCTTTCCTAATATCTATATATCTATCTCCTAATATCTCTATATATATATCTTCTAATATATATATTTATGTATATATATATATATATATATATATATATATATATATATATATATATATCCTAATATCTATCTACCTATCCATCTATCTATCTCCTAATATCTATCTCCTAATATCTATCTCCTAATATCTATCTCCTAATATCTATCTCTGTCTGCTACCTATCTATCTTTCTATCTCTTAATATCTATATATCTCCTAATTTCTATCTATATGTCTATCTATCTTTCTCCTAATATCCATCTATCCTTCTATCTCCTAATATTCATCTATCTATATCTTAGCTGTCTAATACCAGGTCTGTCTGTTATCTAGCTCATTTATCTGTTGCCTAATATCTACCCACTATCTCATATGTATCTAATATGTTTCTTTCCATCTTATATCATCCATTCATCTATTTATCTATTACTGGGGACAAGTGCTAAATAACCAGCCCCTGACCCCAGCAGCATCATTGCATAAAGTAATACACATCTGTCCTATCCTTCTCCTCTCCCCCTGGTCAGTCTGCGGGTGCACTAGTTATTATCACTTTCATAATAAATAAAGTTTCATAATAAATTGAGTCCAGAAGTCTTTTATCTATCAGTCACTCCCTTTAAACCCTATCAAAGTCCCAGAAAAACTGGAGACTTCATGGGAAATACCTGTGTACACGTTCTGCTGTGACGTACGGTGCACATCACGTCCTTCTCCAGTATCAACAATATAATGATTTGAATTTTATTTTTTTTTTATTGCATGTGACCTAAAGTGAAACAAATAATATTGTGTTTGGCGGCCCCTCTGATGGGACGTCTGTTATTAGGGCAGGTAACAATGGCCCCATTATTGCCACTATCTGCTGTTATTTTAATTATCAGAGTTTTAATCCTTTTATAATAAGAAGTTTTTATTGCGCCTTTCTATTCACTAGTGAAACAACAGAGCAGTGGGATCCTCCAGAGATGAGTAGAGAGCGCCACCTGTCTGTGGCAGGGGGGACACCCACAGCTAGGCAGGGAATCCATGCATCAGGATTGGCATGAGAGATGTGGTGAAAGTGACATGAAACCTCCAGATGCACCAAAAGGTTGCATGAATATTGGAGAATAAGAAGAAAAACAACAGTTTGCACCTTTTTCTACTAAACAAAGCCATACTACATGTCTTCAATATCCAATATGCCTAAAACACTCAGAAAACTGCTATTTTTAGAAACAATAAGGTGAATACTGTTGCCATTGTAGTAATGTAGCAGTTTTCCTGGTGGGCAGGGGGATGGCTATATACAGGGTACTGGCCAGCTCTATACAGGCACTGACTGACTATATACTGGGGGCTAGCTAGCTATATACAGGGGACTGGCTGGCTATACAAAGGAACCAGCTAGCTATATACAGGTGACTGACTGGCTATATACTATGGGGCTGGCTGGCTTTATACTATGGGACTGGCTATATACTATGGGGCTGGCTGGCTATATACTATGGGGCTGGCTGATTTTATACTATGGGAGTGGCTGGCTATATACTATGGGAGTGGCTGGCTATAAACTATGGGGCTGGCTATATACTATGGGGCTGGCTGGCTATAAACTATGGGTCTGGCTATATACTATGGGGCTGGTTGGCTATATACAATGGGGCTGGCTGGCTATATACAATGGGGCTGGCTGGCTATATACTATGGAGCTGGCTGGCTCTATACTATGGGGCTGACTTGCTGTATACTATGGGGCTGGCTATATACTATGGGGCTGGCTGGCTATATACTATGGGGCTGGCTGGCTATATACTATGGGGCTGACTGGCTGTATACTATTGGGATGGCTCTATACTATTGGAATGGCTGGCTATATACTATGGGGCTGGCTCTATACTATTGGGATGGCTGGCTATATACTATGGGGCTGACTGGCTGTATACTATGGGGCTGGCTGGCTCTATACTATGGGGCTGGCTGGCTCTATACTATTGGGATGGCTGGCTATATACTATGGGGCTGGCTAGCCACGAATGCAAGTTAGGCCCTATCCACTTGGCAATTTCCATCAGCTCCATAGAGATTAATGGATCAGAACGGTCATGCGTGACTCGTTTTCATGATCTGTGGAGGTCTCATCACTGAGACCCCCACTGATCAGCAAGTTAGGCCCTATCCCGTGGTTATGGCCTAATTTGCATTTGTGGGAATCTGTCAGTATATCTAGGGACCTAATCTCCCATCATATGTTTATATATACACAGTGGTGTTGGTATCTGGGGGGTTAGGCATCACATGTCTGGTGATTTGAGTCCAATTCAGACCCCCAATGCATGTACATTGTGTGTGGACCCGAGGTCGAGACACCTCACTTCAGTAAGCATAATGTGAATACAATAAGGATCCAAATAAAGTCATTGGACCTCTCAGATAACTATGGAAACTGCCCACCGCACCAGAGAGATAATCAGGTTTAGGACCCTATAGCCCAACTGCATAACGGCTGTGTTCTATGCAGACGGTATTAGGTATTGTCCCTGTTGAGATGTGTAATCAGACCTTTGTGCATGTTGTTAGTAGAAGCAGAACTGTGAAATATGGATTTACATTCCAGGATTGTAGCTTCTCCAAGTGGGCTAAAGATTCTTCCTCACACTGCTGAACCCTTAGCTCTCTGCATTGAGTTGAGACATCTGAATGGACCAATAGCAGTGGTGTAACTAGGAGAGGCTGGGCCCCATGACAAACTTCTGCATGGGGCCCCCCTTCCCCTGAAAAAAAAAATATATATTGCAGCAAACACCCACTGCTAATACCTGTGATTGGTGCTGGCATTGATTTAGTGGGTGCCGCCATCTTTGTTGAGATGGCTTCTCCCTGTGACATCATCAGGGAGCAGCCATTGGTTGCCATGGCAGCCCGGTCCCTGCTTTATGGCTTCTGGAGATTTATTACAATGCGCCAGTGGATCACTGTAATGTATCCTATGTAAAAAAATGCCACTTACTGCAAAAACCTAAAAATTAAAGTCACCCCCCTTTCCTTAGAGCTGATATACAACTAAATAAACAGTAAAAATCACAAACACATTAGGCATTGCTGTGTCTCTAAATGCAAGATCAAAATATAAAAATGATTAATACCGGCGGTGAATAACAGAAAATGGCCAAATATCTGAAATGCCACTTTGACACCCTTTTACCTCACATAAAAAATGTAATAAAAATGTATCAAAACGTCGCACAGTCCTCAAAATAGAAGCAATGAAAACGTCGGCTCATATAGCAAAAAACTACACCTCACATAGCACCGTACACCAAAGTATGAAAAGTTTGGAGTTCGGGCGGGGTTGTGCACGGAGTTGGGGGGGGGTTCGGAGTTCGAGTGGGCAGGGCTTCAGACAGAGTTTGGGCAGGCGGGTGGCCAGAGGTTAGGTGAGTGGGCGGGCCGTAGTCTAAGTGGGTGGGCAGGCCGGAGTACAAGTGGGTGGGCGGGCCGGAGTCTAAGTGGGTGGGCAGGCCGGAGTACAAGTGGGTGGGCGGGCCGGAGTCTAAGTTGGTGGGCGGGCTGAAGTCTAAGTGGGTGGGCGGGCCGGAGTCTAAGTGGGTGGGCGGGCCGGAGTCTAAGTGGGTGGCCGCGCCGGAGACTAAGTGGGGGGCGGGACGGAGTTTAAGTGGGTGGGCGGGCCGGAGTTTAAGTGGGGCGGCAGGCTGGATTATAATTGATGGGGCGGCAGGCCAGAGTTTGCGCTGGGCCGGAGGGTGCACAGTGTTCGGGCTGTGGTGGGGCAGAGCCAATGCATGACAGGGGAGGCCCCTCCGCCCAATGGGCCCAGTCGCGATCAATAGATACATTAATATTCCATTCAATGTCTAACAAGCCTAGCATGCATGTGTGTGTGGGAACTGAAGGAATAGCGGGCAGCCAAAAGCTAGGTGTGAGGGTGATGCCACATGTCTTGTTTTTGGTCCGTTTTATAGCAAGTGTTTTCGGTTCGTTTAAAAACACATTTTTTTTTTCTATATCAACAGGTTCTAAGCAGCCAAACGCATGGTAAACCGTCAAATGGACTGAAAACGCATGCTTTAAAACGGACCAAAAACGGGACGTGTGGCATCACATGATGTATGCCTGCAGTAAAGTAGTACATAATACATCGGGAGAGGAGGAGGGGATCAGCGCAGCTCTCACTCCGCCCCTCTCCATAGTGATATATGGCCGTGGCGCCTCATTACAAGATAGGACATGTGCTATCTTTCTCCCGGCTTCAGCGCCGTGAGCCCATTGCCGCGTGTGGGGGACATAAATACATCCCCCATATGTTTGTCTGAATATAGCCTTAGGCCCAGTTCACACACATCTTCTACAGCATCTTTTTCACAAATGTGGTGACATTTTACCTCACAATATTGGGGGATTTTATTAATAATAATTAAGGCCCTACCTCTGAGGTCACCTCCTGTGGCACAATGTTGGCTCCTCGCGTTACATCATTTTCCCGCTCTTTCACCTCTGGTCACTATCATGGACATCATTCATTGTCTGAACGCCTAGCCCCGCCCCTGCAGTGATAGGAAACAGCGCCCCCTGGTGTCCTCTCCGCACTGCTCCCTTCTCCAGGGGTCCATATGATCCTCTGCCTTGTGACTATCTATCAGGCCTCTTCCTGTGTAACCACTGAGCCTCCTCCTGTGTAACCACTGTGCCTCCTCCTGTGTAACCACTGAGCCTCCTCCTGTATAACCACTGAGCCTCCTCCTGTGTAACCACTGTGCCTCCTCCTGTATAACCACTATGCCTCCTCCTGTGTAACCACTGTGCCTCCTCCTGTGTAACCACTGTGCCTCCGTCTGTATAACCACTGAGCCTCCTCCTGTGTAACCACTGAGCCTCCTCCTGTATAACCACTGAACCTCCTCCTGTATAACCACTGTGCCTCCTCCTGTGTAACCACTGTGCCTCCTCCTGTATAACCACTGTGCCTCCTCCTGTGTAACCACTGTGCCTCCTCCTGTGTAACCACTGTGCCACCTCCTGTGTAACCACTGTGCCTCCTCCTGTGTAACCGCTGTGCCTCCTCCTGTGTAACCGCTGTGCCTCCTCCTGTGTAACCGCTGAGCCTCCTCCTGTGTAACCACTGTGCCTCCTCCTGTATAACCACTGTGCCTCCTCATGTGTAACCACTGTGCCTCCTCCTGTGTAACCACTGAGCCTCCTCCTGTGTAACCACTGAGTCTCCTCCTGTATAACCACTGTGCCTCCTCCTGTGTAACCACTGTGCCTCCTTCTGTGTAACCACTGTGCCTCCTCCTGTGTAACCACTGTGCCTCCTCCCGTGTAACCACTGTGCCTCCTCCCGTGTAACCACTGTGCCTCCTCCTGTGTAACCACTGAGCCTCCTCCTGTGTAACCACTGTGCCTCCTCCTGTGTAACCACTGTGCCTCCTCCTGTGTAACCACTGTGCCTCCCCCACCTCAGTTCCAATCCTCACATTACTTTCCCGCTCTTTTACCTCACATTGCTGTAACGCCCACTCCCCGCCTCTGTATGTTTAGCCCCACCCCTGCAGGTCTTGCCGCCCTCTGCCTGCTCCTCCTATTACTTTCCCGCTCTTTACCTCACGCACATGTGGGCTCCTCCCACCATCTGATTCGGCCCCTCCCTTTCTAGCTGTCAGTCCCCTCAGAGAAAGTAGTCTAGCCCCCCCCCCCTCTAATGCCACGCCCTGTCCTTCAGTCTTCTGCACATAACATGACAACAAGCAGAGGTGGATGACAGCACCAGCCTGCTGTACCTCAGCTACCTGACGCTTCCCCCATGAGATATGACTGTGGAGCAATCAGGGAGTTGTATCATCTATAGCAGGGGTAGGGAACGTACGGCTCGGGAGCCAGATATGGCTCTTTTGTTGGCTGCATCTGGCTCTTAGAAAGAACTTTAATAAATAGTGATGGCTGCTGTGTGTCTCTTAGACTGATCACTGGACGCAGTATGTTACCGCTGCCCACGTCCTTTGAACGACCCAGGCGCCATCGTCTGAGCCTGGGTCAAAGAGAAGAGCGTGGGACCGATGAGGAGCTGGCTGCAGGGAGCACTGTTAAGTGAATATTCTTTTTTTTTTTTGCTGTGACTACCTATCTACTGGGAGGCATGTGCTGTGGCTACCTATATACTGGGAGTGTGTGCTGTGGCTACCTATATACTGGGGGCGTGTGCTGTGGCTACTTATATACTTGGGGCATGTGCTGTGGCTACCTATATACTGAGGGGCATGTGCTATGGCTACCTACCAACTTGGGGGCATGTGCTGTGGCTACATATCTACTGGGACTATGTGCTGTGGCTACCTATCTACTGGGAGTATATGCTGTGGTTACCCATCTACTGGTCCGGGGTCACAATGGGAGGTCAACACTGTGGAAAGCTTCCTCATAGGTATGAAGCACTAAGATCCGATAGGCAATATATCCGTTCTTTATAGCAACCCGGTAAGTGGGCTGCGGCAATCAGCAGTGCACTGGCCTTTAAAATTTGCAAGTGGCGGTGCGCAAGCGCTGGCCAGCCGGGACGGGAGCCGGAAAGTGTCGAGTTGAGTGAGCTCGGAAAGGGGTGCGAGACGTAGATCGCAGGGGCACCCATGACACTGGGACTACCTCTCTACTGGGGGGCATGTTCATATGGTACGGCTCTTACAGAATAACATTTTAAAAATGTGGCGTTCATGGCTCTCTCAGCCAAAAAGGTTCCTGACCCCTGATCTATAGGAATAGGCAGGTAGATAGGTAATAGTGATAGATGTACGAGGGCTGCACAGGATCTTTTCCATTGTCATTGGGGTCTTTTTTAGCCCGTCCCCCTCTCAGGCCAGTGATCCTGCATTGTGCTGTGCCAGATGTTGGCGCATGATTCACTAAAGAATAACACCAAAAAAACTTAAAAATCCATGGCCCCCCAGCAGTCGTGTGCCCTTAATTGTAGTGGGTTACAAAAAGCAATAACATCTTCTCTATAACTAGCGACAAAAAAGCCAGAAATATCACCCCCCAATAATACAGAAAATATCACCCCCCAATAATATAGAAAATATCACCCCCAATAATATAGAAAATATCACCCCCCCAATAATATAGAAAATATCACCCCCAATAATACAGAAAATATCACCCCCCGATAATATAGAAAATATCACCCCCAATAATATAGAAAATATCACCCCCCAATAATATAGAAAATATCACCCCCCCAATAATATAGAAAATATCACCCCCAATAATATAGAAAATATCACCCCCCAATAATATAGAAAATATCACCCCCAATAATATAGAAAATATCACCCCCAATAATATAGAAAATATCACCCCCCCCCAATAATATAGAAAATATCACCCCCAATAATATGGAAAATATCACCCCCCAATAATATAGAAAATATCACCCCCAATAATATAGAAAATATCACCCCCAATAATATAGAAAATATCACCCCTAATAATATAGAAAATATCACCCCCCGATAATATAGAAAATATCACCCCCCAATAATATAGAAAATATCACACCCCAATAATATAGAAAATATCACCCCCCAATAATATAGAAAATATCACCCCCCAATAATGTAGAAAATATCACCCCCCAATAATATAGAAAATATCACCCCCCCAATAATATAGAAAATATCACCCCCCCCCAATAATATAGGAAATATCACCCCCCAATAATATAGAAAATATCACCCCCCCCCCCAATAATGTAGAAAATATCACCGTCCAATAATATAGAAAATATCACCGTCCAATAATATAGAAAATATCACCGTCCAATAATGTAGAAAATATCACACCCCAATAATGTAGAAAATATCACCCCCCCCAATAATGTAGAAAATATCACCCCCCAATAATATAGAAAATATCACCCCCAATAACATAGAAAATATCACCCCCCCCAATAATATAGAAAATATCACCCCCCAATAATATAGAAAATATCACCCCCAATAATATAGAAAAAATCATCCCCAATAACATAGAAAATATCACCCCCAATAGTGTAGAAAATATCACCCCCCGATAATATAGAAAATATCACCCCCCAATAATATAGAAAATATCACCCCCGATAATATAGAAAATATCACCCCCCAATAATATAGAAAATATCACACCCCAATAATATAGAAAATATCACCCCCAATAATATAGAAAATATCACCCCCAATAACATAGAAAATATCACCCCCCAATAATATAGAAAATATCACCCCCCGATAATATAGAAAATATCACCCCCCAATAATGCAGAAAATATCACCCCCCCCCCCAATAATATAGGAAATATCACCCCCCCCCAATAATATAGAAAATATCACCCCCAATAACATAGAAAATATCACCCCCCAATAATATAGAAAATATCCCCCCCCCCAATAATATAGGAAATATCACCCCCCCCCAATAATATAGAAAATATCACCCCCCAATACACAGTGCAGCAAAAAAACAACATAAATAAAAAACGACACAGATAAATGTTCCTCATGAGGCTCCATTCACACGACTTGCAGAATCCATCAAACAATCACATTAAGGGAATCCTGAAGAGACGAAACTTAGTCCCCTTCTAAAGATCTGACAAGACCCCCTTTATACATGTGACATCGGCCTCCTCTGTACATGTGACATCGGCCTCCTCTATACATGTGACATCGGCCTCCTCTATACATGTGACATCGGCCTCCTCTGTACATGTGACACCGGCCTCCTCTATACATGTGACATCGGCCTCCTCTATACATGTGACATCGGCCTCCTCTATACATGTGACAACGGCCTCCTCTATACATGTGACACCGGCCTCCTCTATACATGTGACATCGGCCTCCTCTATACATGTGACATCGGCCTCCTCTATACATGTGACAACGACCTTCTCTATACATGTGACAACGACCTTCTCTATACATGTGACAATGGCCTCCTCTATACATGTGACAACGGCCTTCTCTATACATGTGACAATGGCCTCCTCTATACATGTGACAACGGCCTCCTCTATACATGTGACATCGGCCTCCTCTATACATGTGACATCAGCCTCCTCTATACATGTGACATCGGCCTCCTCTATACATGTGACAATGGCCTCCTCTATACATGTGACATAGGCCTCCTCTATACATGTGACATCGGCCTCCTCTATAGATGTGACATCAGCCTCTTCTATACATATGACAATGGCCTCCTCTATACATGTGACATCAGCCTCCTCTATACATATGGCAATGGCCTCCTCTATACATGTGACATCAGCCTCCTCTATACATATGACAATGGCCTCCTCCGTACATGTGACAACGGCCTCCTCCATACATGTGACATAGGCCTCCTCTATACATGTGACATCGGCCTCCTCTATAGATGTGACATCAGCCTCCTCTATACATGTGACATCGGCCTCCTCTATACATGTGACAACGGCCTCCTCTATACATGTGACAACGGCCTCCTCTGTACATGTGACACCGGCCTTCTCTATAGATGTGACATCAGCCTCCTCTATACATGTGACATCAGCCTCCTCTATACATATGACAATGGCCTCCTCTGTACATGTGACAACGGCCTCCTCTATACATGTGACAACGGCCTCCTCTATACATGTGACATCGGCCTCCTCTATAGATGTGACATCAGCCTCCTCTATACATGTGACATCGGCCTCCTCTGTACATGTGACAACGGCCTCCTCTATACATGTGACAACGGCCTCCTCTATACATGTGACAACGGCCTCCTCTATACATGTGACAACGGCCTCCTCTGTACATGTGACACCGGCCTCCTCAGAGAAAATGACTTTCCCCCAGTCCTCAGCAGTCACTCCCTGTACCTTCTGCAGAATATCAGTCTGTCCCTGATGTTCTTTATGGAGAGAAGTGGCTTCTTTGCTGCCCTCCTGACACCAGGCCTTGCTCCAAGAGTCTCCGCAGTCTCACAGTGCGTGCAGATGCCTCACACCTGCCTGCTGCCATTCCTGAGCAAGCTCTGCACTGCTGGGAGCCCCATCCTGAAGCTGAAACACTGTTAAGAGACAGTCCTTGCGCTTGCTGGTCCTTCTTGGGCGCCTGGAGCCTTTTTGGGGAACAATGCAACCTCTCTCCTTGAATTCCTTGATGATGCGATAGATTGGTGACTGAGGTGCAATCTTTCTAGCTGCGATACTCTTCACTGTTAGGCCAGTTTTGTGCAGTACAATGATGACTGCATGTGTTTCTTTAGAGATAACCATGGTTAACAGAAGAGAAACAATGATGCCAAGCACCAGCCTCCTTGTAAAGTGACAGATTGATCTCCAGTCCTGTCCTCATCAGCCCCCGCACCTGTGTTACTGGAGACATCAATGACACCATGTTACTTGCTCCTTGTAAGGCGCCTGCAATGAAGTTGAAATGTGTTTTGGAGGAAAAAGTTCATTTTCTAGGCAAATATTGACTTTGCAATGAATTGCTGTTAAGCTGATGACTCTTTATAACATTCTGGAGTTTATGCAAATTTCCATTATAAAACCTGATGCAGGAGACTTTATAAAAATTAACATTTTTATCATTCTCAGAACTTTTGGCCATGACGGTACATATTAGGGTTCCCCTGCACCATCATAGGAACGATTCATCCTCATGTTTTCTTTTTCGGATATCCTGCTGCAGATTTCTCCGCCTCAGGGCCGCAGTTATTATCACCTTCTGGTCTTGTCTTGTTTCTATTTTCCGTCTTCTTTCCTGTTTTGTCGCATTCTGACTGATTTGTGCATTTTTTTCCTTGATGGTTTTCAATTTCTCTGATTTGCAGGGCGCGGTTTTGGTGTTACATGGAGAATATTTCTCACCTATAGGTCACATACCTGTCAGTAATGTCCCCAGGTGTCGTATACAATGTCAGTCTGGACACACCTCACCCCCAGAGCTGCAAGTTTCCTGCATTGCCATGTAATGGAAATAATCATGGCTGATGAGCTGCGGATCATGCAGGAGGCCTCCTGTGCCTAAGGCCGTGTTCACATGTTCCTGGGGGGGGCAGTGTCATTTTTGCTGCCGTTTTTTGTAATTACTTTAGAAATGCTCCGCGTCCAATCAGGAAGTGCCCTCACAGATCTGCAAAGTGCTGTAAAATGTTATCTCAGCCAGTAATCACATTCATCTCCGCACTGTCCCCATTAACTGGTCTGAACCATTGCATATGGCGGGGATTATCCGCCCAGGGACATGACCCACTTACCTCCCTGAAAGATCAAGTGTTTTATTACCAGGAGGAACCTTCCTGATGGTGATCACTACTCATTTCACTGCCAGGAACTACAGCCTTAGTCAGGGGCGTCGCTTTTGACCTGTGCTCCGATTGTCCTGGGCAATTTTCCTCACTCTCATTGCTATCGATATCCTCAGGACGTAGATAGCGATGAGAACTGAAGAACGGATGAACGGAGCCGACGGCACTGATGAGCACACTCCGTTCTCCACTACAGGGAGCAGGAGACGCAGTCACACAGCGTCTCCTGCTTCAAGCAGCTCACTACAGCGCCGGGAGCAGGAGACGCCGGGTGATGACGTCACCGCGCCTCAGTGCTGGACTGAAAGGAGAGAAGCCGGGGGAGACACAGAGGTGAGTATCAGTGTGGGTTTTTTTAATTATGCAAGGTGGATGGGGCACATTGAGGGGACTTGTCTTTATTGATGGCTATGGGAAATGTGGAGACATTATAGGGGGTTGTGGCAACATTACTGGGGACTGTGGGGAATATTACAGGGGGCTTTGGGCACATTACTGGGAGCAGTAAATACATTGGGGTGTGCTGTGGAAGACATTACAAGGGGCTGTGAAGACATTGGGAGGGCTTTGGGAACATTATTGGGGGATGTGAAGACATTGGGGGGTGTTGGAGACATTACTAGGGGCTGTTGGGGATTTCTAAGGGGGCTGTGAGGACATTGGGGGGCTGTGTTGGGGACATTACTGGGTGTCTGTGGGAACATTAGTTGGGGGCTGTGAAGACATTGGGTGGGCTGTGGGGGACATCGGGGTCTGTGACAACATTGGGGGGCTGTGGGGGTTATTACTGGGGCTGTAGGGGACTTCTCAGTGGGCTGTGGGGGACATTGGGGGCTGTGACAAAATTGGGGGGCTGTGGGGGACATTGCAGGGGACTTTGTAGTCAGGGCTTTGGGGAACATTACAGGGGGCTCTTGGAACATCTTATTGGGGGCTGTGAGGGACATTACTGTGGGCTGTGCGGACATTACTTAGTGTAGGTATAAGGTGGGGGGATTATTTATGTGGGAACATTATTGGGGTCTGTGGAGACATTGGGGTGCTGTTGGAGACATTACTGAGGTCTGTGGAGGATTTCTTAGTTGGGCTGTGAGTACATTGGGGAGCTATGTTAGGGACATTACTGTGGGTCTGTAGGAACATTAGTTGGTGGCTGTGAAGACATCCGGGGGGCTGTAGGGGACTTCTTAGTGGGGCTGTGGGGGACATCGGGGTCTGTAACAACATTGGGGGGCTGTGGGGGACATTACTGGGGCTATAGGGGACTTCTTAGTGGGGCTGTGGGGGACATTGGGGTCTGTGACAACATTGGGGGGCTGTGGGGTACATTGCAGGGCACTGTGGGGGGACTTTGTAGTCAGGACTGTGGGGGACATTACTGGGGCTGTGCGGACATTACTTAGTGTAGGTATTAGGTGAGGGAATTCTTACTTAATGTAAATTATGGGGCTTTATTATAAAGTGTCCCCACAATGGGGAGCATGTACTGTGTGCAAACCAGATTGTATATATATATATATATATGTATATATATGTTTAGATATGATCTATAGGTTATATAGGTTTTATCGCTTTTTTGACATGTTATATTAGGAAGCATTTATTATTTTTGTGTTAACAGTGTTTTCATGAGGACTTTCTGTGTATCTCTATTAGGGTAAGCAGTCGTGTGTCACTGTGGCATTGCCGGAAAAAATATCTTATTCCATAAGAACGGCCCAGCTGCAGGGCTTCTTATGAAGAGGGGAGGGGTGAAGAGCTGTCACCCTTCCACCTCCCCAGGCAAGCAGTCCTGGCCTACGAAAGGGGCCTTACAGTACAGGGAGCAGAGTGTTAGGGGTAGCAGCAGGATAACACCATTAGGGGACCAAGATGATGGGGACAATAAAGAACATAAGATGTCTGTGCGGTGAACTCCACGGGGAGGACTCGTGGCTGAAGAGGAGACGTGGTGATGCATACATACATACATATACTGTACATCTGTATCTATCATACATACATACATACACTGTACATCTGTATCTATCATACATACATATACTGTACATCTGTATCTATCATACATACATACACTGTACATCTGTATCTATCATACATACATATACTGTACATCTGTATCTATCATACATACATACACTGTACATCTGTATCTATCATACATACATACACTGTACATCTGTATCTATCATACATACATATACTGTACATCTGTATCTATCATACATACATACACTGTACATCTGTATCTATCATACATACATACACTGTACATCTGTATCTATCATACATACATACATACACTGTACATCTGTATCTATCATACATACATACATACATACACTGTACATCTGTATCTATCATACATACATATACTGTACATCTGTATCTATCATACATACATACACTGTACATCTGTATCTATCATACATTCATACACTGTACATCTGTATCTATCATACATCCATACACTGTACATCTGTATCTATCATATATATGTACTCTACATCTATATCTATCATGCATACATACACTGTACATCTGTATCTATCTATCATACATACACTGTACATCTGTATCTATCATACATACATGTACTGTACATCTGTATCTATCATATACATATACCGTACATCTGTATCTATCATACATACATACACTGTACATCTGTATCTATCATACATACATGCACTGTACATCTGTATCTATCATATACATACACTGTACATCTGTATCTATCATGCATGCATGTACTGTACATGTGTATCTATCATACATACATACACTGTACATCTGTATCTATCATACATCCATACACTGTACATCTGTATCTATCATACATACATGTACTGTACATCTGTATCTATCATACTTACATATACTGTACATCTGTATCTATCATACATACATACACTGTACATCTGTATCTATCATACATCCATACACTGTACATCTGTATCTATCATACATACATGTACTGTACATCTGTATCTATCATACTTACATATACTGTACATCTGGATCTATCATACATACATACACTGTACATCTGTATCTATCATATATATGTACGCTACATCTATATTTATCATGCATCCATACACTGTACATCTGTATCTATCATACATACATGTACTGTACTGTATTGCATACACAGGATTATATATAGACAAATGTTAATCTCAATTGAATAATCTCCAACATATTTTAGATTATCAGATAACCCCAGGGAGAAGTATCTGGAAGATTTGCAGTCACTTCTAGACATTATTGCATTATTGTATCGAGAAAGAACATCAATTTCTCTTACTTACCAGCTCCAGATTACCAATATTTTACTGTATTCCAAAAATACATAATAATCCAATAAAACCACCCGGCAGACCTATAGTCTCTGGCATAGGATCATTAACTTCCATTTTATATCAGTACATTGATCAGTATTTACAAATATGGTAAAAGAGTTCCAAGTTATTTAGGGGCCACAACACAGATGCCAGAAATATTGGACGACATTCGGTGGCATCTTTGGATCCCTGCATCAGTCATGAACACCATGGGGCACATTTACTTACCCGGTCCAGTCGCGATCCAGCGGTGGGTTCTCCGACGCTGATTCGGGTTCTGCCGGGATTCACTAAGGTCCGTGCGTCGATATTCACCAGGTGTCGCTGCTGCGCCGAGGTCCGCCGAAGTTCACCTGCTTTTTTCTGGTGTATGTGAGTGCTTGATCTTGCGACACAAATGGCTTTTTAAATTCCGCAATTTTTCCGAATCCTTCAGGTTGTCCGATGGCCACGCCCCCGATTTCTGTCGCGTGAAAATCGGCGCGCCACAATCCCGTGAAATACAGGGCAAAGCAGAAATATTCGGGAAAAACCCGACGGATTCGCGGCTGCGGACCCTTAGTAAATGTGCCCCCATGTATATCAGGCCAAACTATTGGATCATCAACAGATTGAATATATTTTAGATTGTATTTAGTTTATTTATTATTTAGTTAAAAGCATAACCAAGCTATTTTTTTTTCATGGACGTCCTATCATGTTTTTAACATGTTAATATTTTTTCTCAATAAAGTGGATTTTTAAACGTATAATTTTGCTTTTTCGTTGGAAGCTGGACTGCACCTTTTTCTTTGTATCGTCTGATCACTGGCTCCCCAACCCAGGTGTCCGTGCAGCCACGAATCGCTACCCATATGCTTTCATAGGTGAGCTGAAATACTTTTTTTCTTTTTTCTATAACCAAGCTATGCCAATTTATGTATCTCTGGGAACAATCTGTCACCATGCCCAGGCTCAGCGCGGACCCGGTGCTCTGGAGTCGGTACATAGACGATGTTTTTTGGATTTGTAGTGGGGGACATTCTGATTTAGAACAGTTCATTTCATCTTTAGACAATAAACAAGTAAGTTTACACCAAGCATTAGTACAGTGAAGATTGCATTTTTGGATCTGTTGGTGCTAATTATTGACAATAAGATGACATGTAAGACTTTCAAAAACACCTAGAAAGTTCTTTTTTCATAGTTGCCATCTACCTCGTGAATATTTGACATCCCTTATGGACAGTTCGGGTTTCTTAGACGCAAATCTGTACAAATGTGGGAACATTCAAGAAAGTAAAGGAGCTCACACAACAATTTTTGGATAAACAATATCCCAGGTCTATGTGAGATACAGCATATAACAAAGCCAAAAACTGAAGTAGAAAATAATTGATTAAACCTCTACCAATACAAGTCACAGGTTTTTTTCCAGCAGTATGGACAATACCAAAATGATTCTTCCTTTTATAGATAGAAAGAATCATATTGAGTCATCGGCATTTACTATTGGGTGTTAAATATCTCAATCCCATATCACCTAATAAATCGCCGGTCATTTATACCAAGGCTCTGAATTTAGTTTTGAAAACTGCACCTACAGTTCAAAAAAAGAAAGACATTGGGGCTTATTTACTAAGGGTCCGCGGACGCACTTTAGCCGGACTTTCTGTCGTTTTCGGGTTTTGCGTCGCTGTGAGAAGTATTTAACAAAGGATTGTATCGTATGTGATCGAATTTCGTATGATCCAACTGATTCAGACTGAACGTGGGATTTAACTTTCAAATTGTGTCGCAAGATCATGCACTTACATTCACCAGGAAGAGGATGGTGAACTCCGGCGGACCTGAGCGGGGAAGCGACACATGCAGGATATCGGACGCACGATCTTAGTGAATCGCGGCACAGTGTATTTATTATACACGGAAAATGCACTTTCTGTGAACTCCAGTGGCCGGGTAAGTATATGTGCCCAATTGTGGCAAAAAATTGACGTGGAGGTTGTTGAATCTCTACCATTTCTCTCACAGAATCTAGACAGATCTTTATATTTGGATTTCCAGCCCCAGGGGGTTACATGCAGAAATGGAGGGGTTTGGCGTTTTGTGAAGGATGAAGGCTCGGCTTCAGAGGAGCGCCATTCTGTCAGGCTGTTTACCAGTACACTATGGCGCTTCTCCTTAGCCAAACCATCTCCTAATTTACCTTTATTATCTTTATTTTCATGTTTATTTCCATATACAGCATGTTTAGTATTATCTTTTTATATATATTGTATTTGTGATAAACTGTATATTTAGATGGATTGTTAAATGTCTGAGCTCAAACTAGTGTTGATTGCTACAAATACGAACATATTGGAGTCTTTATATCTAATCCACTACATGTTTTCATAGCCACTACAGGCAGTCCCCGGGTTACATACAAGATAGGTTCCGTAGATTTGTTCTTCAATTGAATTTGTATGTAAGTCGAAACTGTATATTTTATAAGTGGGATCAAAAAAAATTTGTTTGGAGGTACAGAGACAAATGTATTTTCAACATTTTTTGCTGTAATGGGAACAAGGATTATCAATAAAACTTACAGCTAATCATTATAGCCTGGGACTAAAGTAAAGAACCCAGAGAGCTGCACCAGAGGTCACAGTGGCCATAGAGGTCCGTCTGTAACTAGGGGTTGTCTGTAAGTCGGGTGTCCTTAAGTAGAGGACCACCTGTATAGGATTTATCCTATATAATCCACAAAGCTGCAAAGGATAGCTGTCACACTTTCTTTTTCCACTGAAGAAGAAGTTAGATACTTTGAAACTACTATATTGGCTACTATATTTAATATCAACCAGACAGCACCACAGAGTACACCAATCATTTGGTTTGTGGATCTGCCAATCCCTTTCTACTTGTGGCACCCGCTGGAAGACCATTGCATTATTTGGAAACTGATACAAGAAAGGTTGATGCAAATTACTTGGCAGGAACCAGGTCTTATCATTTAACATGTTGATACAACCTGCTGTGTACCTGTAGTGCACTGGCCACATCAACTATTCATGCAAAAGGTTACACCATAACATGTGCGTGCGCACAGGAACTTAGTGTGCGGCATTAAGCTGCTCCGGGACACTGGAGCAATGTAGGATACATCTACAACTGTGTACTACCACCTATAGCGAAGTAGGTTAGTGACTTTGCATTTCTACAGGGCCGGCGTTAGGGGGTGGCAAACTGGGCATTTGCCCATGGCCACCCGTCCTAAAAGGGCCCCCCGCATGTGAACTTTTGTGAGCAGAGTATAAATTGCTCTTTTATTACTCCTTGGTTGAATACCCAGGTGGAGATGCTTATCATCCATCTGTCTAGTTTTATATCTCCTATCTACTTATCTATTATGTATCCATCCATCTATGAATCGATCTTCCCTCTCTCTTCCACTGTATCTCTCTCATATCTTTCCTCTATCATCTTTCTATATGTAAATCGACTTTATATGTATTCATCTATAAATCTATCACTTTCATCTTTCTCTTCTTTCTCTCTTCTCCCTATCATTTCTCTCCTATAAGATTCTCCTACATCCCCATAGTACAGATACTTACCTACTACTGTGTGTAACTACAACATATTATTATTCTGCAGGGGTAAAGGAGCCTCTTACTGACTGTGACTGATCGTAAAATTGTTTTATTTTTTTTCTTTTCATAAGCTAAGTGTGACAGACATTTTATCATTAAAGGGGTTTTCCTCCCGCAAAGACAAGATTCTTAAATATACTCAGGATAACAAAATAACACATTCTCTAATTCACTGTTATTAACAAAAATACAGCATTTCACAGATATAATTCCAAATTGCAACGATTTTGGATGTTCCTGAATACGACCATAATCTTCTTACTATCGTGAGAAGGACAGTTCCTACTCATGAATAGCTTCTCCTTTCTGCACACTGCAGTGCTCTCTGTCTGCTGCCCCCTCCCCTGCATTTCAAGACCAGCTCAGACACAAGTACTTCCTGACAGCAAGCAGCAGTGTGCAGGGACTTACCCTACAAGCTACAGACAGATAAGGTCTTTATAGCAGAGCTGATGTGTGTTTTATTGAGTAGGTGAGGAAGCAGAGCTGATTGTGTGTTATATGCATCTCATGGATCTCATCATCTCTGATTTTTAATCATCTCTCATCTCTGATGTTTTTTGTGCTGGCACTGATACCCATGATCCGCGACCTGGCAGTGATCTACACCATCAGGGGGCCTGGAGTTGATGTTTTTTGAGCTCTCTGATCAGTTCCCTGTCATATTGAGATTCCTCATACACAGTAGACATGTTTCTCCCAATTTCTGGGGGATTCCTAATTCTGTAGTCAGTGAGCGGTTGTACCCTAACACTCTAGCTGTGCAATGCTCAGAACCGAGATAACAATGTAACAATGTGTAACAATGGCCCATCCTTCTGCTTCTTAGAGTCTGTATAAACAGTCTAAATAACTTTTTGAAAGAGTTCAAACACATATTTATCACGTAATTCCCAGTAATTCTCCAAAAACCTCATCATGAGAACAAAAGGTCAGCACTGAAACCCCGCCCCCTCCTCCTCTGCAACGCCAAATGGTGGAAGTCACATTACAATGGGGTTCTCATGTTTTCTTTATACAGTCACATTCCAGGTCTCGTTTAACATAGCTGGTAGGTACATAAGAACCTTATTGTGAAACTCTGGGACAATTGCAAAGATGATAAATGCATGAGATAATATAATGCAGCCCCATCAGCCGGTCACAGCAGTCATTATCTCCTCCTGGTTGCTGTCACTGTGTCCTTTTGTGAATTGCAGGTAGGTTACTCAGATGTGGCTGTGACCTCACTACTGTAGAGTGATGTAAGAGGGACGTGCACCTCACCTTCTGCAAATGTCATGTGTCTGCAGCGGGCAGGACGGATCTGGTTACATATAGACACATCAGGTATGCCAGGTATGTATCAGTCTCATAGTTCAGGCCGGCCAGCAATGGATTCATCGATTTATGCATCAATAAGCTACAGAATCCAAGTTGTAATCACATCCTTTATAGACTCCTCCAGTTTGATGTCAATGAAGCTTAATCACCGAATCATAGAAGGTTCTGCAGATTTCTATATACAATGGAGTACAGGCCGGATAAATGTTTCCTCTTGTTGGATCAGGATCTCCTGATGCTGCTGACTCTCACACTTCCATGTTTCTCTAAGATTACAGCTGATGTCTCAGGTCTCAGGAACTTCTGCTGTTATAGAGGTGGTCACACAGGCTGATGATCAATATATGACAGGGGTATTTGAACAGCACTGGCTTGTTACTTACCCTCTTCATGCCTGTGGAGGCAGTAACCACTTGGCTCCATTTTTGCCATACAAATAATGACCTGGTAGAGTCTGGTGTGTGATGCCCTTCATCTGAGGTTGTATTTATCTGAATATAACATCTTCAGATTGTTATTTTTTTAAATATTTCCTGATGTGTAAAAGTCAGGGATGTCAAACAGGCGGCACTTACTTTTTTACTCCTTACTTTTTTCTCCTGACTGTTTCCACAATATGATCCATTATGGGTAATGATGGGAATTTCTATTTTCAGCTGCCATGGGGTGTGAGTATTAGTGATATACTTTCCGTCAGTGTATATACAAGAACTTTAGTGCACGGATTACATAAACGTGCCTTGTGTCATTAGCGCAATGTGCTGCATATATTCAACTCTCATCAGCAGGAGAATTGAGGCCTGGAGGGCAGCGAGTTCAGTCATTGTGAACCAGGTGAAGACACGGGCGTTCTCCTGAGCACAACCCAGCCGCTCCTGTCACAGCTCCGCAGCCACGGTGCATCTGTCAGCCCCTGGGGCTTTATTTTCAGAGGGGTTATTTTTAGAAAGTTTGCGGTTGACGCCCATGATCCTAAGTGCGGTGAAGTAGGTTCACTCTGCCCTTGTCCATGCGGAGGCGCCTGCATTCTGATTTCTCCTTTTGCACAAGCTCCTCCGCCCTTTGGTATAATCCTTTAATGAGACGCCTCGGACGCCACGGCAGATCGAATGTTGGCAGGTAACCGCTGCCGAGGTGCATCTTCCCTCTCATTTACAGAACATTCCTGGAGCTTACAAATAAACTGTAAATATGACAAACGGGTTAAAACACGACCGGGCTGATGAACTGGGGCGAAACCTGAAAAAGTCGCCTTCCAGCAGTTTTCAAGGCAACACAAAGAATGAGAAAACTCCTTGTGCTGAGACAAATCTGAACAAGGTCCGGTCTTACAGCTTCATCATCACATAAAGTTCTGCAGCCATTTAATAGACTTGGGTGGAGGCTATCACACGCCCTCAGTGCTCATTTTCTGGCGTTAAAAAGTTGCCATTTTTGTGCAAGCTAAATTTACCTATGTTTCAGAACCTGAGACACTTCAAAAATGGGAGGTGCTTAGTGGGAGGGGTGGGGCCTATCATTTATTCCAAAAACTAACATGAATAATGGCACAGAAATTCTTTAAGTAAACCTGCCCCCTGTGTTTATTCCTCTGCAGTTTGGATCTTTGCTTCATGGAAGTTACAGGGGCACTCCAAGACTTTAGGAATACCTCCTGGTGGCCCGGATGATGTCCACTGAGGCCAGGGATTGGCAGCGGCTTTCCCATTACCACCAGCATTTAAAGCCCCTCTGACAGTGTCAGTAGACCAACACGATCCACAATGCTGGAAAGAGGAGAGTAAGTTTACCCTCTCCCCGCACCACCAGGAGTTTTCTGACATCCACCCGCCTGGTACAGCGCAAATGAGGCCTTGCGTCCTCATTGCTGCAATGTATCAGCGCAGGTAAAATCCATGATGTCCACTAGATACATTGTTGCAGATCAGTTGTAGCTGGTACAGAGTTTTATCTCCTATCCTGGTATGATGATACTGATCTTTCTGATGAGGGAGGCTCCAACGGAGACTGGGAGGTAGTAAACATTACCCATTTAACTACACATTAGGCACTTTAGTAAAGATAAATAATCCTACCCGTAACATTAACCCCATAAACCATTAATAACTAAACATAACTAAGAAATTATGACACGAGGCTTCCTGTTGGGCAGAAAAGGTCACAGCTATTTATTGCTGATAAACTCAATTATTATTATTTTAATATTCTCAAAATCAACCGCAATCTCTGTTCTTTTCTTTGGAAACCATAGCTGCCGAAGTGGTTTGTTCATCCGGACTCCCGAACCACCACTTCGACTTCCGAAAAAATCCACATCAATTCTCTTTTCCGCCAGCTGTGACTTGAGATGATCACCGAAAACCATTATTACTTTAATACTCAAAATTAACCACAATTTTCATCCATCTCTTTGTAAACCATCGCTGCCCGAAGCGGTTTGCTCAACCGGACTCCCGAATCAGCACTTCGACTTCCGGGCAAAATCCACATCAATTCACATTTTCCTTCAGCTGTGACTTGAGATGATCACTGAAAACCGAAAACATTAAAACACAAAAACCAAGTAACAGTAGGGAGGGAGGGAGGGACAGCTTGAAGATGGCGCGGGCAAGAGGAAGTGCAGGCCCAGTGCCTGCCCTATAAAGGCTCAGCTATGGGAGGGACTGAGCAGCAGCAGCAGCGGGAGGAGAAAGGAAGCAAATACCACCCCTATTTAAAGTGCAAACGTCCCATGTAATTGCAACACTAGGACACCCCCAGTCAGTGGGCGCCCTCCTTATACAGTCGGGGGCACCCTTCAGAATGGGGGTCCTGTTCCTCATAATGAGTGTAGTAGCAGGTTAAACATGCGCTGCCTCTCTATTGATTGTGTGACTGCTGGATATAGCAGAGTGCAGCGCTCACAAAGAGAGAATGAGTCTTCCACTTCCATGATCTTGTTAATAGAGGATAAAATGTAATTTTGGTCCAGGCACTTTAATGCCATGAGCCTAAAATGAAAAGACCTCTAGGACAGGTCCTTCTGCTCCGTTTCTTATGGACATTTCTCTAGTACGGCAGATTGGAGTTCATTTTGAGGACTTTTTTCCTGACTTATCATCATTCTTTTGCTTCCTTTGATGCAGACGTTGCTCTGCTACAGACCACGGCTCCCGGGCTTCACACTGACTATTGTCCAGGCCTGCATAGAGAGGGACCTCACTGCGCCCACTGAGAATACAAAAAGATTGTAGGAAAAAAAAACACTGTTTGTGAAACTTTGCTAATTGCTTGTTGCAGAATTAGGACCACAATGCGATGCGACAAATCATGAAAAGGAGACTTTGTCTTCTCAGCGCAAAGTACAACCCCCACCAGATCTCAGAAACCTCCATCCTCTCCATCAGCTTCTAGATATCAGACTGCCGCCTCATTGTCACCCCCATTCCAGGGTCAGCTCCAATATCTGGCCACATTACTGGATGTATGTTCTCTGTGGAACAAAATGTGAATATAATTATATATATGTGGATTATAGCCCCCCTGCCTGCTGCAAATACAGCTGTGACCCCTCCCCAATTCCAGGAGATCCCACATAACAAGTGAAGACCCTGGTAAGACTGTGGCCAGCTTTTGCGGACCCTCACATTCCTTCCTGCTTTCCAACCAGGAATGTAATTGAATCTGTGCTTCTTATAGAGGTGTTTTCAATCCCGTTATTGAAAGAGACCCTGCGGGGGCAGCCACCGGGGTGACACAGGGGGAATACATAAAAAAAACCTGCCATTAGACCTCTCTAATCCTCCTGACTATTGAAGGGCACTGAAGGCCCCGCTCACTCTCAGAACCTCGGCCGCGCTCCGCCGCTCTTGTTTGTTAGGTGCTAATGTGAGAACTGGCTGGTATACCTCTGGGAGGAGGCCGGCACCCATCCCGCCCCAACGTACATGAATACGATGGGTTAAATGTATTTATATCTAATTAAGTGCGCCCACTGTGAGGCGGCCGAGGCCTCTATTCAGGGGCGAGCTCTGCAGATCCATGTGCGGTGGGGAAGGGATTGAAAGGCTCCTATGAAGTGGAACTTATGTTAGTGCAGCGCAGGCCCGGGACATAATAGGCATCTTGTTCGCTCTCTGTATTGGCCGCTCTCTCTTGTCTCGCAGCGCATACTCGTATTGTCATTAAAATAAACGCAGGAGGCGACCATGACAGAAGAAGCGGCCGCCAAGAGGAGGACGGGGGCCACAATTATTCCTGTAAGATTCCGATGAATTTGTTACATAAAGTCACACGCTCCAATAAAGCCGCACCCCACAATACATCCCCCTGCTATAATTACCATTGATTCATTGCTCGATGCTGTTACTATAAATACCGCCATCGCTTAATTAGAAAATCCTATAGACTATTTCTGTAACAGTGTGACTGAGGGAAACTCTGATTAATGATCGAGGGTCAAGCAGCAAAAACAGGAACAACTCATAGAGGAGACACCACAAGCCGGTATCATAGAGAACTAGGAGTAGTAGTTATATTCCTGTACATAGGGGGCGGTATTATAGTAGTTATATTCCTGTACATAGGGGGCGGTATTATAGTAGTTATATTCTTGTACATAGGGGGCAGTATTATAGTAGTTATATTCCTGTACATAGGGGGCAGTATTATAGTAGTTATATTCTTGTACATAGGGGGCAGTATTATAGTAGTTATATTCTTGTACATAGGGGGCAGTATTATAGTAGTTATAGTCTTGTACATAGGGGGCAGTATTATAGTAGTTATAGTCTTGTACATAGGGGGCAGTATTATAGTAGATATATTCCTGTACATAGGGGGCAGTATTATAGTAGTTATATTCTTGTACATAGGGGGCGGTATTATAGTAGTTATATTCTTGTACATAGGGGGCAGTATTATAGTAGTTATATTCTTGTACATGGGGGCAGTATTATAGTAGTTATATTCTTGTACATAGGGGGCAGTATTATAGTAGTTATATTCTTGTACACAGGGGGCAGTATTATAGTAGTTATATTCTTGTACATAGGGGGCAGTATTATAGTAGTTATATTCTTGTACATAGGGGGCAGTATTACAGTAGTTATATTCTTGTACATAGGGGGCAGTATTATAGTAGTTATATTCTTGTACATAGGGGGCAGTATTATAGTAGTTATATTCCTGTACATAGGGGGCAGTATTATAGTAGTTATATTCTTGTACATAGGGGGCAGTATTATAGTATTTATATTCTTGTACATAGGGGGCAGTATTATAGTAGTTATATTCTTGTACATAGGGGGCAGTATTATAGTAGTTATATTCCTGTACATAGGGGGCAGTATTATAGTAGTTATATTCTTGTACATTGGACAGTATTATAGTAGTTATATTCTTGTACATAGGGGGCAGTATTATAGTAGTTATATTCTTGTACATAGGGGGCAGTATTATAGTAGTTATATTCCTGTACATAGGGGGCAGTATTATAGTAGTTATATGCTTGTACATAGGGGGCAGTATTATAGTAGTTATATTCCTGTACATAGGGGGGCAGTATTATAGTAGTTATATTCTTGTACATTGGACAGTATTATAGTAGTTATATTCTTGTACATAGGGGGCAGTATTATAGTAGTTATATTCTTGTACATAGGGGGCAGTATTATAGTAGTTATATTCCTGTACATAGGGGGCAGTATTATAGTAGTTATATGCTTGTACATAGGTGGCAGTATTATAGTAGTTATATTCCTGTACATAGGGGGGCAGTATTACAGTTGTTATATTCTTGTACATAGGGGGCAGTATTATAGTAGTTATATTCTTGTACATAGGGGGCAGTATCATAGTAGTTATATTCCTGTACATAGGGGGCAGTATTATAGTAGTTATATTCTTGTACATTGGACAGTATTATAGTAGTTATATTCTTGTACATAGGGGGCAGTATTATAGTAGTTATATTCTTGTACGTAGGGGGCAGTATTATAGTAGTTATATTCCTGTACATAGGGGGCAGTATTATAGTAGTTATATGCTTGTACATAGGGGGCAGTATTATAGTAGTTATATACCTGTACATAGGGGGCAGTATTATAGTAGTTATATTCCTGTACATAGGGGGCAGTATTATAGTAGTTATATTCTTGTACATAGGAGACAGTATTATAGTAGTTAAATACTTGTACATAGGGGGCAGTATTATAGTAGTTATATTCCTGTACATAGGGGGCAGTATTATAGTAGTTATATTCCTGTACATAGGGGGCAGTATTATAGTAGTTATATTCTTGTACATAGGAGGCAGTATTATAATAGTTATATTCTTGTACATAGGGGGCAGTATTATAGTAGTTATATTCTTGTACATAGGGAGCAGTATCATAGTAGTTATATTCCTGTACATAGAGGCAGTATTATAGTAGTTATATTCTTGTACATAGGGGGCAGTATTATAGTAGTTATATTCCTGTACATAGGGGGCAGTATTATAGTAGTTATATTCCTGTACATAGAGGCAGTATTATAGTAGTTATATTCTTGTACATTGAGGGCAGTATTATAGAAGTTATATTCTTGTACATAGGGAGCAGTATTATAGTAGTTATATTCCTGTACATAGGGGGCAGTATTATAGTAGTTATATTCTTGTACATTGAGGGCAGTATTATAGTAGTTATATTCCTGTACATAGGGGGCAGTATTATAGTAGTTATATTCCTGTACATAGGGGGCAGTATTATAGTAGTTATATTCCTGTACATAGAGGCAGTATTATAGTAGTTATATTCTTGTACATTGAGGGCAGTATTATAGTAGTTATATTCTTGTACATAGGGGGCAGTATTATAGTAGTTATATTCTTGTACATATGGGCAGTATTATAGTAGTTTTATTCTTGTACATAGGGGCAGTATTATAGTAGTTATATTCTTGTACATAGGAGATAGTATTATAGTAGTTATATACTTGTACATAGGGGACAGTATTATAGTAGTTATATACTTGTACATAGGGGGCAGTATTATAGTAGTTATATTCTTGTACATAGGGGACAGTATTATAGTAGTTATATACTTGTACATAGGGGGCAGTATTATAGTAGTTATATTCCTATACATAGGGGGCAGTATTATAGTAGTTATATACTTGTACATAGGGGGCAGTATTATAGTAGTTATATTCTTGTACATAGGGGGCAGTATTATAGTAGTTATATTCTTGTACATTGGACAGTATTATAGTAGTTTTAGTCTAATTAGCTTGTTTTATTCTTCTATATTTTCTTGATATCATAGAGCAAAACTGTTCTAAACCCCAGTCTTAGGTTGCATCGTCTGACTGCTCCCTGCAGGTCGTATACAGTACATTACCTAATTGGGGGCGATATTGAGCACTGGAGAAATCACTTCCCGTAACAGTGATATGATATTGGGGCACATTTACTTACCCGGTCTTGTCGCGTTTTCCAAGGTGCATTGTGCGACGAGGAGGAAGTCTGGCGTGATTCACCAACATCGTGCGCCCGGTATCCTGCATGTGTCGCTTCCCCGCTCAGGTCCGGCGGAGTTCACCTTCTTCTTCCAGGTGCATGTAAGTGCTTGGCTTGCGACACAATGGGGCACATTTACTAAGGGTCCGTCAGACGCATTTCCGTTGGTTTTTCGCGATTTTTTCCACTTTGCCCTCAATTGCCTTGGGTTTTTGGCACACACAATCGGATTGGGGTGCATCAGTGCCGGCTTGCATGTGACACAAATTGGGAGTGGACGTTGGACAACCCGTCTGATTCGGACAAACCGGAATTTAAAAACCAAATTGTGTCACAAGATTAGCACTCACATGCACCAGGAAGAATAAGGTGAACTCTGGAGGACCTGATCAGGGAAGTGACCCATGCAGGAAATTGGACGCACTATCTTAGTGAATCGAGGAAGCTCTGAATCCTCGTCGGACATTCTGGAATGGCGGCGTCAACGGGACAGGTAAGTAAATGTGCCCCAATATGAATTTTAAATCCTGCGCTTAGTCCGAATCAGTCAAGTTTTCCGACGCCCCCCCCCCCTATTTGTGTCGCATGAAAGTCGGTGTGATTGCGCCAAAATCTGATTGTGTGCACCAAAAACCCCTGTTAAATAGTCGGGAAACCCAACAGCAATGGGATATGCGGACCCTTAGTAAATGTGCCCCATTGTGTTCTATTCTGAGTGTTTTGTGATCTGGAAATGTAATAATGTTATTTTTCACATAAATATTATAGTTTTTCTAAGTAAAAAGCCAAAGAAGAGAAGTTCTCGCAGTGACATCTAATATTCCACATTCTCTATGATAACCTAGGGCCATGCTCACACAGTAGCTCCTTAAGCATGTGGCACACGATTGTGGTCAATATGGACTGTGCAGTGTCCCGTTTCACGGATCAGTAAGACTTCATGCATCATAGTGATGTACAATTATGATTTCACTTCTGCGCCGCTGTTTTTCGGGGTAGAAGGAACTTCTGGTATCATATATATCACTATGATGCGCCGTCTGTGAGACTCTGGATGAAAGTTGAATTTTGCTGTGGTTTTCAAAAATGGTGGCAAAGCCACTGCCTTTCCAAAAGCTCTAGCAAAAACCTTAGCATGGCTGTAATGTGTGAACATAGTCTTAGACTGCTCACAGATGGGGGCTTCTTTCATTGTAGCCAAGGCAAACATTCCTTGGTAGACGGCCTGGACTTCAAGGAAATCTCCCATCAAAATCCATAATGATAAACCAGGGACACTGACTCGTAGATCCAGGCACAGTGACTGTGGTAATCTACTACGTATCATGTTTTAAAATTATGCTAATCAGATATAAGACCTCTGAGGGTCATTACCAGACTACGATGGTCACTGCCGCCTCCTCATTGGCAGGAATGGGGGTCATCTTACCTGGATAAATTTACTTACCTGGTCCAGTTGTGATCCCCGATTTGGACGTCCAACGAAGATGAAGTCCGGCTTGATTCACGTAGCTCGTGCGCCCGAGTTCCTGCATCCGTCGCTTCTCCGCTGAGGTCTGCCGGAGTTCTCCTTCTTCTTCCCGGTGCTTGTAAGTGCGTTTCTTGCAACACAATTCAAATTGTTAAATCCCACGCGTAGTCCGTATCCGTTGGGTTATCCGACAGCCACGCCGCCCGATTTGTGTCGTATGCAATCCGGTGCCAATGTTCCAAAATATGATCGCGTGCACTAAAATCCTCTATTAAATCCGGGACAAAACGGAAATCGATGGGAAACGCGATAAAAATGCGCTCCGCGGGCCCTTAGTAAATGAGCCCCATTATCCGACTCCCAGCGGCAGGAACTGATGTGAAGCTGGTCCTGTAATCACTGGTGAATACCTTATTAAAAGTCCTAATGACCTACAGGAATTTGGTGCATGGACAGAGGAATGCAAGCTTTTTTTTTTTTTGTTGTGCAAAATTTGCCTGGGAGGAAAGCATAGAGGGATCTCCATGTGCAGTCTCCTGCCCGGGGGGTTTATACAGAGGTATATGGGTGTCCCTCCATGGCCGCATGAGTACACACGTGACGCTGATGTGACAGCACCGGTCAGACCAGTTCTGGTGTCTTGTTACACCCATTGTCATTACAGGTAAAGTGAACTACAGCCCACAATCTCAGAGGTAGATGTGCCCAGTGTCAGGCGCAGGAGGGCTGTGTACACATAGCTACATACATCATGCATACATTATATATATGTCATACATACAGCGCATACACAGCACATATACATCATACATACAGAGCATACACATCACACAGCACATATACATCACACAGCACATATACATCACACAGCACATATTGGGGGTCATTTACTTCACGTTTTCCCTACGTGTTACCCGAATATTTCAGATTTGCACAGATTTTGCCCTGAATTGCCCCAGGTTTTTGCATGCATGCACGCGACGGAAATCGGGGAGCGTGGCCGAACGATAATCCGACGGATTCGGAACCGCCGCATTTTTTTAAAAAATGTGTCGTGGGACACGCACTTACCTTCATCAAGTATAGGATGGTGCACTCCGGCGGCTCTCAGGGAACTTCAGTGCAGCAGCGACATCTGGTGGACGTCGGAGGAACTACGTTAGGGAATCCTGGCCGGACCCGAATCCACCGCAGAGAACGTGCCGCTGGATCGCAAATGGACCGGGTAAGTAAATCTGCCCCATTGATTGAAAGTTGTGGTAGAACAGGTAGCAAAAAATTACTACTTAAATTGCTGTGCTGGCATTTTGCAATAAATAAGTTTGTTTTCGCTGTAGTTTGGGCCATCACTGACCTAGGAAGTCTCTAGCATGAGAAACTTGGTAATTGCAGCTGTAAGTCTCTACCTGGGAGGCTAAGTGTTTATTGTACCAGCCAATTATATGCTCTGTATTTACTGTGAGGAAGGAGTAAGCTGGTTGGACAAGCTCTTGCTACCTCACAAGGGGAGGTTATAAAACCATGGGAGCACATGGTCAGTCCTAGTGAGCAGTCTTAGTCTGAAGGCAGTGTCTTAGCCCAGGAAGCAGAAGTGTCCCAGGCGAGCTGCCTGACACCTTGGCCAGTCCGGAGAATGAGCCCTGAGCAGAGCTCCACATTAGGACTCTGTTCCATCCCTACCAGCCCAGCATGAAGCTAAACTACCCGGCTGCGCGACCCCTTCCCAAGGACCTGATCCAGCCAGCTACCTCTATCCAGCTGAACCTTTGCTGCTGTCTGAATAAAAAACTGTCAGTTATATTTCACCAACATGCACCCTTATCCTTCAGAGAAACTTGTTGACATGAACCAGCAAGTCCACAGGGATATAAACTTTTTCTTTATTTCTTCCTCATAAAACCAGTAACAGACAAATTGGCAACATCACAGAGTAGTAGTTCCACACATCTCTGATGTTGCCAATTTGTCTGTTTTATTGAGAATTCATCCCTGTGGACTAGGCTCCTCCTATTGTTTGCGTGCTGTCAGCACTTCAGCCTTTTGGAACCGTCCAACGCCAGGTGAGCTGGATTGATTGAATAAGTTTCTTTTCCAACCTTACCCTCCATCACCAGGGATTCCTTCTACACACAGGGGTTGCCCCAGGGAAAAACCTGCCAGGTAGGGATGTGCCGTTTGCGAACCAGCAGGCTCTAAGAGCCATTTCTTGTTCGTGAACGACGGGTGCTGGATCCCCTCAGTGAGCCGATGCCTCACTAAACCCTGCCCCTGACTGGCTCACCACACCCCCTTTGACACAATACAATTGGGTTAGAAATGGTGTAGAATGGGGTGATTGACGGGCCTGCAGCTCCATATTATACTGCTAATAAGAAACCAGAAGCCGAAAGAGCCGGCTCTTCTTAGTGCCTAATGAGCCAGCTCACTAAGAAGAGACGGAATTCCCATCACTACTGCCAGGCTGTGGACAAGGACTCCTGATACCAAGCCCCATAATTATCACTGGCCACAAGGGAGCATTGCCAGCCACTCCGGTATTCAGGACCCAACTTCCTCCAACCATGGTAAAAAGTCAGGCCCCGGTGGGGATGTTGCACATGTATCATACCTTTTGCTTGCTTGGTGCATGCGTTAAATTGTGACCTTTTTAAGCGCCGAAGTCTGTTTTCCTTCAAAGTTCCCCATTGTCTAGTTTTCTGCAGTGTTCCCTAAATTATTATCTGAATCCAGATGTGAAAGTTGCGACTTTTTTAAAAAATGGCATATTTTGGCGCAAATCTACTGCTGCCCCTGACCAGGCGTAGAAATAATCTTATAGCTGATTGCCACCTTGCAACTTTTTTAAAACAAAACGCCACATGTATCAATAAAAAACCCGCTTAGATACATCTGACCAGCAGAGAAGCCAAGAAAAAAAAACTCAGATACGCTGGACTAATGATACATGAGCCCTATATAGCGTATATACATCATACAGCACATGTAGATCATACACACACATTCAGCGCACATAAATAAAACATATAGGGGGTTATTTACTAAGGGCCCGATTCACGGTTTCCCGATGTGTTTCCAATTTTTCCGATTTGCGCCGATTTTCCCTTTATTGCGCCGGGATTTTTGCGCACACGATCAGATTGTGGCGCATTGGCGCTGGCATGCATGCGACGGAAATGGGGGGGCGTGGCAAAAAAGTGTCGTGGAGCTTGCACTTACCTTCACTAGGAATAGGCCTGTGAACTCCAGTGCGTTCCGATGCTCTTTAGCGCAGCAGCGCTACCTGGTGGACGTCGGAGGAACTGCCTTAATGAATCCCGGCCGGACCCGAATCCACCGCAGAGAACGCGCCGCTGGATCGCAAATGGACCGGGTAAGTAAATCTGCCCCATAGTGCACATATTCATCAAACAAATATACATCATTCCTGCAGTGCACATGCATCACACATGCAGCATATATACAACATATATAAAGCACATATACATCACAAATACAGCCAATATGCAGCACATATATATCAAATACTGAATCTATTACACTTACATCACACATACAGTGAATATACACAGGGGCGTAACTACAGGGGTAGCAGCCAGAGAAGCTGCTATGGGGCCCGCAATATCAGGGGGACCCGGCATCTCACCTGACACTAAAGAATGAAGGATGTGCACCATTATATACATATTATACTGCACATCTTCCATGCATGCCACGATATGTGTATACTACATGGGGGCAGGCTGGCTATATACTGCATGGGGGCTCGCTATATACTACATGCAGGCAGGATGGCTATAAGTTACAGGGGGGCTTGCTAGATACTAAATGGGGGTAGGCTGACTATATAATACATGGGGGCAGGATGGCTATAAGCTACAGGGGGACTGACTATATACTACATGGGGGCAGGATGGCTATATACTACATGGGGGCAGGATGGCTATATATTACATGGGGCTGGCTATATACTACATGGGGGAAGGATGGCTATAAACTACAGGGGGACTGGCTATATACTACATTGGGGGCAGGATGGCTATATACTACATGGGGCTGGCTATATACTGAAGGGGAAGGATGGCTATTAGCTACAGAGGGACTGGCTATATGCTACATTGGTGGCAGGATGGCTATATACTACATGGGGCTGGCTATATACTAAAGGGGGAAGAATTACGATATACTACATGGGGCTGGCTATATACTACAGGGGGCAGGATGGCTATATACTACATTGGGGCAAGATGGCTATATACTACATGGGGGCAGGATGACTATATAATAAATGGGGACAGGCTGGCTATATGCTACATGGGGAGGATGGCTATAAGGTACATGGGGCTGGCTATATACTACATGGGGCTGGCTATATACTACAGGGGGCAGGCTGGCTATATATTACAGGGGGAAGGTTGGCTATATACTACAGGGAAGCAGGCTGGCTATATACTACAGGGAAACAGGCTGGCTATATACCACAGGGGGGCAGGCTGGCTATATAATACTGGGGGCAGGCTGGTTATATACTACAGGGGGCAGGCTGGCTATATACTACAGGGGGCTGGCAGGCTATACACTATATGGGGGCAGGATGGCTATGTACTGGGGGCAGGCTACCTACATATTACAGGGGGGGCAGGCTGGCTATATACTACATGGGGCTGGCTATATACTGAAGGGGGAAGGCTCACTATATACTACAAGGGGGCAAGATGGCTATATACTACATTGGGGCTAGCTATATATTACAGGGGGGCCAGGCTGGCTATATACAACAGGGGAGGCAGGGGGCTTTATACTACCGGGGGTAGACTGCTTATATACTACATGGGGCAGGATGGCTATATACCACAGGGTCTGGCTGGCTATATACTACAGGGGGCAGGTTGGCTATACATTACAAGGGGGAAGGTCAGCTATATACTACAGGGGAGCAGGATGGCTATATACCACATGGGGACAGGATGGCTATGTACTGGGGGCAGGCTGTTATCTTTGGGACATTATTGACTGTGATTTCTTTAGGGTCGGAGTGTGGAGATTTTCTCCGGAGGCCACAGTCACCAAGGTGGCAAATTCTGCAGAGATTAGACACGACTGGGAGAAGTTTCCATGATGTTCTCTACTTGATGGAGAATGATTGGCAGCAATGAGGAGACTACAGAAAAAAGAGCATGAGGAGCCAAGCCAACAAAGGCAAAGAGACAGTGGCAGTAAACAGTAAGTGATGTCTGTGCCCAAGTGCAGCCCAGATGTGCAAGACATGTAATGCTGGTATATATTGATGTGTGTAGTATATGTAATGCTGGTATATATTGATGTGTGTAGTATATGTAATGCTGGTATATATTGATGTTTGTAGTATATGTAATGCTGGTATATATTGATGTGTGTAGTATATGTAATGCTGGTATATATTGATGTGTGTAGTATATGTAATGCTGGTATATATTGATGTGTGTAGTATATGTAATGCTGGTATATATTGATGTGTGCAGTAATTTATTTTCAATATATATTTAAAAGTGCAGGATATTATTATGTGCTGTTTATTCATTGCTGGTAAATATATATGCGGCCCAGTTATTGATATCTATGTGTTTGGTATATTTATTGCTGGAATATATTTATGTGTTCGCTACATTCTTTTTGGTATAAGCATCCCAGGTATTTTTCTATTTTTCTATATTTTTCAATTTTATGCTGTTTTCATGGCTAGTAGGCCTTATAGTAGACCAGTTGGGCTATTTTAATATTTTTAAGGGGGGTGGGGGGGCATTTCATTTTTCTTATTTTGGCAGTGCTGGGGGAAGTAGGCACAATTTTGCTTGCAAAATGCCTCGACCTGGCCCTGATGGGAAAGGATCAGGAGAGAAATCACAGGTGCTTTGTTGTTTGATGTAATTCCTAATCATTTTCCTTCCCTCATAATTTACACTAGAAATCGGTTCAATTGGAGCATTAAACCCACAGCATAATATTGATCCCAAATCCTTGGATCACAGCACCAAAAACCGGATGATTTGGTCTGGTTTCTGATGATTGTGGACTGGAAGCAGATTTACTTGCAGGAAGCCTTTGGCCAGGTTCACACGCTGCTCTTGGACTACATTGCAAACTAATCGGGTAAAACTCCTCCCTGAACGCATATTTGTTCAATAAATAGCAACTTTTTGTTGCTTTTGTGGGAACACGACTTGATTTTAGTGAGGTTTGTAATGCTGGGTCTTATTTTTGCAGTCTCAATGGAGCAGCGCCCCCTAGGGGTCTGTGTATAGACTGGACTGGGGTCCAGTCTCTGAGACTCGTCCTATTCTCTAGAGATAACACAGAATACATGTATAGAAGGGATACAATTCAGACTGCGCATCATCAGCTCATTGTATCAGTCCTTCTGCAATGTTACATTAACATTCAGTTCCGTGCCAATCACTGGCTCCAGTGGTAAACAAGAGTAGAGGGTATCACACGGTAATCTTGGATACATTGGGGCTTATTTACTAAGGGTCAGTGAACGTACTTTTGTCGGATTTTCTGATGTTTTCGGGTTTTGCCAGGTTGTGACAGGTATTTAACAGGGGATCGTGCCGCATGCGATCAGATTTTGGCGCAGCTGTGCTGGTTTTCTTGCGTCAGAAATCGGGGGGAGCAGGACAATGCACTTACATGCACCAGGAAGAAGAAGGTGAACTCCTGCGGACCTGAGCGGGGAAGCGACACATGCAGGATATTGGGTGCACGATCTTGGTGAATGCCGGCACAGGGCATTATACACGGACAATGCACTTTCTGTGATCTCCTCCGAACGAGTAAGTAAATGTGCCCCATTGGCTCTGAATCATTACAAACCGCCATCTATATGAGCATGCTACTAATGCAATGACATATCCACAGGGAATTTTCCCCTGAAGCTCCATAAACCTTTAATCGGACTGATGTTGCAAATCTTCACTCACCTTTTTACATTTTTGCAACTCAGTTTGATGCACACAAGTCAGCTCCTGCCCCCAAGCCTATCAAGGGGGATGACGCTCAGGTGTAACCGCTGGGGGACATTAATAATGTACTATAAAGACAATCCCATTACAATCATAAAGAGTAAATGTACGCAAAACGGTAAGGAGGAGGGGGGGGATTGACATCATCTGCAAATCCTTGTGTCTTCATCTAATGTCGGGTGACGCAAAATCCTGATCTGATCTGTTCTGAAAATAATCCAGGACAACAGAATGACAATTTATATGGCCACCATTATATTTGGTACGTAGAATAGTGAGTGCAGCTCTGGAGTATAATACAGGATGTAACTCAGAATCAGTACAGGATAAGTAATGTCATGTATGTACACAGTGACTGCACCAGCAGCAGAATAGTGAGTGCAGCTCTGGAGTATAATACTGGATGTAACTCAGGATCAGTACAGGATAAGTAATGTCATGTATGTACACAGTGACTGCACCAGCAGCAGAATAGTGAGTGCAGCTCTGGAGTATAATACTGGATGTAACTCAGGATCAGTACAGGATAAGTAATGTCATGTATGTACACAGTGACTGCACCAGCAGCAGAATAGTGAGTGCAGCTCTGAGGTATAATACAGGATGTAACTCAGGATCAGTACAGGATAAGTAATATCATGTATGTACACAGTGACTGCACCAGCAGCATAATAGTGAGTGCAGCTCTGGAGTATAATACTGGATGTAACTCAGGATCAGGACAGGATAAGTAATATCATGTATGTACACAGTGACTGCACCAGCAGCAGAATAGTGAGTGCAGCTCTGCAGTATAATACTGGATGTAACTCAGGATCAGTACTGGATAAGTAATGTCATGTATGTACACAGTGACTGCACCAGCAGCAGAATAGTGAGTGCAGCTCTGGAGTATAATACTGGATGTAACTCAGGATCAGTACAGGAGAAGTAATGTCATGTATGTACACAGTGACTGCACCAGCAGCAGAATAGTGAGTGCAGCTCTGGGGTATAATACAGGATGTAACTCAGGATCAGTACAGGATAAGTAATGTCATGTATGTACACAGTGACTGCACCAGCAGCAGAATAGTGAGTGCAACTCTAGAGCATAGCTCCCAACCGTCCCGATTTTGCCGAGAAAGTCCCGTTTTTCTTACCTCTGCCCCGCGTCACGGGCAGCTATGAGATTGTCACGGATTCTCCCCCCAGGTCCCGCTGTGTCCCGGCGCTGTGTCCCCATAGTAAATACTTTGAAAGTCTGAACTCACAGTACAGAATGGCTTCTACAAACATCGGGAGGGAATCCTTTTCAGAGAAGTGTCGGCTTTAGCGGAGAGCAGGGACCACGTCATCAGGTCAGATCAGCATCTGTCCATATATGGTCACTGCATCTCCTAGGCTTCCCCAGAGCAGACATCGGGCAGGGAATCCTTTTCAGAGAAGTGTCGGCTTAGCAGAGAGAGCAGGGACCACGTCATCAGGTCAGATCAGCATCTGTCCATATTTGGTCTCCAGGGCTTCCCCAGACACAAGCTCCTTATATAATTAAATTACATAAAGTTTTGGCCAGGCTGAGATTCGAACCTGGGACCCTCTGCACCATAGAGAGGAGCTTAACTAACTGAGCTATAAGCCCAGTGATACGGAGCTGAGGATTTCTGGTAACTAAGAAGTGTTATCTGCCACTGTTACATTGTGACAGGGATCTTCTCAGAGATTATTTATGTTAATTATTGAAACTATTATTATTATAAATTTTATTATTTTTATTATTATGGAGATGATTATTAATAATAGTAAAAATAATAATAATCATCTCAATAATCTCCATAATAATAATAGTCTCAATAATTACAATAATCTCTGAGAAGATCCCTCCCTATATACCAAGGCATTAGATCTGTGTCACAGTATAACAGTAGTCATAGTTCTTAGTTACCAGAATTCTACACCTAGATAATCACAGAGGTTATAGCTCAGTTGGTTGTGACATTTTTCTACATGGACACTGCAGGTTCTGGGTTCAAATCCCAATGAGGATAATTTTTTTTTATTTTTATTATTATAATATGGCTAAAATTTGGGGCGTGGCCAGGGAGTGATTGGGGGGTGTGGCTTAGAGGCTACGCGTGCCGCCATTTTGTCCCTCTTTCCCTTTCACAAATGTTGGGAGGTATGCTAGAGTATAATACAGGAAGTAACTCAGGGTCAGTACAGGATAAGTAATGTCATGTAAGGGCCTCATTTTTGGTTGTAGTACTAGGGAAAATATGTAATTTTCCTTTTATGTGCCCTTACCAGGGACTTCAAAAGGATATAGTAACTTCTGGTTGCTGGGTCCCGGTCTAGAGCCAGAACATCAGCAGAGATTCCTCGAGTCACCAGCAGGTGGAGTCCTGTGAATGGTGATTGCAGGTGACAGCACATTCCTCTCTATGATTAGATGGATGAAACTAAGAATTGCTTATAGTTTTTGAACACTTTTAACATATTCAGGTGATTTTTAGCAATTCAAGTTTGTTGAAAAAATTGAGTAATATGTTTTGCATTTAGTCATGAAAAAAATCTTAAAACTTTAGATTTGGTAAAAATGTTGAAATATTCTTCATTTTCAAAATTCAACTTTTTCAGCTTTTCAGTCATCACCAAAATAACTAGATTTCGAAAATGTCTGCTTTATGTTGTATTTTTTTTAAACACTTCTCAAAATTCACATTCACAAGAGATTAATCAATGACATTCTCTGCATAGTTGTCCGGGTTAGTTTGCCACCCCCCCCCCCCCCCTATGTGTTGACTGTGTGGGCACACGACTGGGCATTGAAGGACTGGAAAGGGAATGATGGGATCATAAAGAGATGTTAGGGAACGCATCAATAATATGTTTCTCTAAGAAGGCATCTAGACCCTTCTTGAAGCTCTCTGCTCTCTGGTGCTCCTGTTGTGCTCTGCTTCTGAGCTCTCTGGTGCTCCTGCTGTGTTCTACTCCTGATCACTCTGGTGCTCCTGCTGTGCTCTGCTCCTGAGCTCTCTGGTGCTGTTGTTGTGCTTTTCTCCCAAGCTCTCTGGTGCTCCTGCTGTGCTTTGCTCCCGAGCTTTCTTGTGCTCTGCTCCGGACCTCTCTGGTGCTCCTGCTGTGCTTTGCACCCCAACTCTCTGGTGCACCGGCTTTGCTTTGCTCCCAAGCTCTCTGGTGCTCCTTCTGTGCTCTGCTCCTGAGCTTTCTGGTGCTCCTGCTGTGTTCTACTCCTGATCTCTCTGGTGCTCCTGCTGTGCTCTGCTCCTGAGCTCTCTGGTGCTCCTGCTGTGCCCTGCTCCTGAGCTCTCTGTTGCTCCTGCTGTGCTTTGCTCCTGAGCTCTCTTGTGCTCCTGTTTTGCTTTGCTCCCGAGCTCTCTGGTGCTCCTGCTGTGCTTTGCTCCCAAGCTCTCTGGTGCTCCTGCTGTGCTTTGCTCCCGAGCTCTCTGGTGCTCCTGCTGTACTTTGCTCCCGAGCTCTCTGGTGCTCCTGCTGTACTTTGCTCCCGAGCTCTCTTGTGCTCCTGTTTTGCTTTGCTCCCGAGCTCTCTGGTGCTCCTGCTGTGCTTTGCTCCCGAGCTCTCTAGTGCTCCAGTGAGTCTGCATCACTACTAAAGAGAACAGTGTGTATATATTATATAGCAGATTAATAATAGATCAATATCTACCATGTATTTGGGATTATCATATTACGTCTCTGTAAGAAGGCATATAGACCCTTCTTGAAGCTCTCTGCTGTCCCTGATGTCACCCCTGTGCTCTGCTCCTGAGCTCCCTGCTGCCCCCCTGTGCTCTGCTCCTAAGCTCTCTGCTGTCCCCGCTGTGCTCTGCTCCTGAGCTCCCTGCTGTCCCCCCTGTGCTCTGCTCTTGAGCTCCCTGCTGTCCACGCTGTGCCCTACTACTGAGCTCTCTGCTGTCCTCCCTGTGCTCTGCTCCTGAGCCCTCTGCTGTCCCTCCTGTGCTCTTCTCCTGAGCTCTCTGCTGTCCCTCCTGTGCTCTGCTCCTGAGCTCTCTGCTGTCCCTGATGTCACCCCTGTGCTCTGCTCCTAAGCTCTCTGCTGTCCCCGCTGTGCTCTGCTCCTGAGCTCCCTGCTGTCCACGCTGTGCCCTACTACTGAGCTCTCTGCTGTCCTCCCTGTGCTCTTCTCCTGAGCCCTCTGCTGTCCCTCCTGTGCTCTGCTCCTGAGCTCTCTGCTGTCCTCCCTGTGCTCTGCTCCTGAGCTCTCTGCTGTCCTCCCTGTGCTCTGCTCCTGAGCTCTCTGCTGTCCCTCCTGTGCTCTTCTCCTGAGCTCTCTGCTGTCCCTCCTGTGCTCTGCTCCTGAGCTCTCTGCTGTCCTCCCTGTGCTCTGCTCCTGAGCTCTCTGCTGTCCTCCCTGTGCTCTGCTCCTGAGCTCTCTGCTGTCCCCCCTGTGCTCTGCTCCTGAGCTCTCTACTTTCCCCCATGTGGTCGGCTCCTGAGTTCTCTACTTTTCCCCCTGTGCTCTGCTCCTGAGCTCTCTGCTGTCCCTGCTGTGCTCTGCTCCTGAGCTCTCTGCTGTCCCCCCTGTGCTTTGCTCCTGAGCTCTCTGCTTTCCTCCCTGTGCTCTGCTCCTGAGCTCTCTGCTGTCCCTGCTGTGCTCTGCTCCTGAGCTCTCTGCTGTCCCTGTTGTGCTCTGCTCCTGAGCACTCTGCTGTCCCTGCTGTGCTCTGCTCCTGAGCACTCTGCTGTCCCTGCTGTGCTCTGCTCCTGAGCACTCTGCTGTCCCTGCTGTGCTCTGCTCCTGAGCAATCTGCTGTGCTCTGCTCCTGAGCACTCTGCTGTCCCTGCTGTGCTCTGCTCCTGAGCACTCTGCTGTCCCTGCTGTGCTCTGCTCCTGAGCACTCTGCCGTCCCTGCTGTGCTCTGCTCCTGAGCACTCTGCCGTCCCTGCTGTGCTCTGCTCCTGAGCACTCTGCTGTCCCTGCTGTGCTCTGCTCCTGAGCTCAGCTATTCCACACATTCCCAGTTCTCACAGTAATAAAACCTTGTTGATTAAACCTTTCCTCCAGATAGAGACAGTGCCTACTTTCTTGTATGTTCATATATTTATATAAATTAATCATGTCCTCTCTCTAAAAACATCAAATTAAATTTATCTTCACTCATAATTAAAACCCTCCATACCCCTTATAATTTCAGAAAGGGTATGATGACCTGATACCCAGCAGCACAGAGTATTTCAGGGGGTATAATGATGTGATTGAGGTTACATAGTAGAAGGACACAGGGCTCTGAGCAGCACAGAGTATTTCAGGGGGTATAATGATGTGATTGAGGTTACATAGTAGAAGGACGCAGGGCTCCGAGCAGCACAGAGTATTTCAGGGGGTACAATGATGTGATTGAGGTTACATAGTAGAAGGACGCAGGGCTCCGAGCAGCACAGAGTATTTCAGGGGGTATAATGATGTGATTGAGGTTACATACTAGGACGACGCAGGGCTCTGAGCAGCACAGAGTATTTCAGGGGGTATAATGATGTGATTGAGGTTACATAGTAGAAGGACGCAGGGCTCACAGCAGCACAGAGTATTTCAGGGGGTATAATGATGTGATTGAGGTTACATAGTAGAAGGACACAGGGCTCTGAGCAGCACAGAGTATTTCAGGGGGTACAATGATGTGATTGAGGTTACATAGTAGAAGGACACAGGGCTCTCAGCAGCACAGAGTATTTCAGGGGGTATAATGATGTGATTGAGGTTACATACTAGGACGACGCAGGGCTCTGAGCAGCACAGAGTATTTCAGGGGGTACAATGATGTGATTGAGGTTACATAGTAGAAGGACGCAGGGCTCTGAGCAGCACAGAGTATTTCAGGGGGTATAATGATGTGATTGAGGTTACATAGTAGAAGGACACAGGGCTCTGAGCAGCACAGAGTATTTCAGGGGGTACAATGATGTGATTGAGGTTACATAGTAGAAGGACACAGGGCTCTCAGCAGCACAGAGTATTTCAGGGGGTATAATGATGTGATTGAGGTTACATACTAGGACGACGCAGGGCTCTGAGCAGCACAGAGTATTTCAGGGGGTACAATGATGTGATTGAGGTTACATAGTAGAAGGACGCAGGGCTCTGAGCAGCACAGAGTATTTCAGGGGGTATAATGATGTGATTGAGGTTACATACTAGGACGACGCAGGGCTCTGAGCAGCACAGAGTATTTCAGGGGGTACAATGATGTGATTGAGGTTACATAGTAGAAGGACGCAGGGCTCCGAGCAGCACAGAGTATTTCAGGGGGTATAATGTGATTGAGGTTACATAGTAGAAGGACGCAGGGCTCCGAGCAGCACAGAGTATTTCAGGGGGTATAATGATGTGATTGAGGTTACATACTAGGACGACGCAGGGCTCTGAGCAGCACAGAGTATTTCAGGGGGTATAATGATGTGATTGAGGTTACATAGTAGAAGGACGCAGGGCTCACAGCAGCACAGAGTATTTCAGGGGGTATAATGATGTGATTGAGGTTACATAGTAGAAGGACACAGGGCTCTCAGCAGCACAGAGTATTTCAGGGGGTATAATGATGTGATTGAGGTTACATACTAGGACGACGCAGGGCTCTGAGCAGCACAGAGTATTTCAGGGGGTACAATGATGTGATTGAGGTTACATAGTAGAAGGACACAGGGCTCTCAGCAGCACAGAGTATTTCAGGGGGTATAATGATGTGATTGAGGTTACATACTAGGACGACGCAGGGCTCTGAGCAGCACAGAGTATTTCAGGGGGTACAATGATGTGATTGAGGTTACATAGTAGAAGGACACAGGGCTCTCAGCAGCACAGAGTATTTCAGGGGATATAATGATGTGATTGAGGTTACATAGTAGAAGGACACAGGGCTCTGAGCAGCACAGAGTATTTCAGGGGGTATAATTATGTGATTGAGGTTACATAGTAGAAGGACGCAGGGCTCTGAGCAGCACAGAGTATTTCAGGGGGTATAATGATGTGATTGAGGTTACATAGTAGAAGGACACAGGGCTCTCAGCAGCAGAGTATCAGTTTCTGTGTTATGACGAGAATATTGAGAGTGAGAATTGCAGTTTTTGTGTTACCAGAAAATGATGAATCACAACATTTCACATGGAAAGTGGTGGCGATAGGCAGCGTGTGAAAGGTGCCCCTCGCTATGATACCTGTAATTTTGGGATACAATGTTTTTACGGAATCACTTTTGTTGGCTTATTTATACAAGTATGAGAGGATCCGGACGCTGCGACACGTGTGCAGACATAATGTATAAAGCAATGGTAGAGCAGGGAGCAATAGGCTCCTTGTCCTGCCATTCATATGGGAGCCATAGGGGGTCCATACGCACCTTCCCCCATGTTGGGGGATTTGCCTTAAAAAAAGATAAATGATTTAAGATAATCCCCAGCACGCTGGGGGTTGTAGTATAGATACCTGTTCCATGCCCCCCGGAGTGTTGTACAACCACAAGACACAACATAAAATGTACCAATTTATTATTATACAGTAGAAATACAAATCAGTGCGATTAGCATGGAAGAGAAAACAAAAAGTGGAATAATCCCCACCCCCACCCCAAACACGTAGAAAATCCCAGGCCGCCACCTCATAGGATGGACACATTCACAATGTGCGGGTACAGGCACTCCTTCCCCCTGCGTTACATTGTATCAGAATAATCCTCTAGCGATTGGCACAGGCGGACGTAATACTGGCTATAATACTCGTATAATGGCACGCGGCGCCCCCTCCCCTCCTATACATTTAGTGTTCTGTGCTGGGGGCGCGATGTAAGGACGAGGGGGCAGAATATTATCCAAACCTTATGCAGCCCCATGACAACCCATCACCCAGACTGACTCCAGACTCCACAATCCTCTGACTCCAGACTGATAAATTGTAACACAGTATCAAGGCAGGTAAAAAGCTTTGTGCTGTTGATGTATTTATCACATGAAGGATTGTGGGATGGATACAACTAACAAACCCTCAGCTGCGACATGCACTGCTGCGACATGTGCGGATCGTCTTCATTCCCTGACTGCAAGCAGAGAGAGACCTGGAGATCACGGCACTAGGAGAAAACAGCAAAAGGGCACAATCTACTTTTCACTGCAGAATTTTGATTCTATTTTCGTAGACAATTGTAACAAACCCTCAGCTGTGACATCATTTCACTCCAAAAAGATTTCAAATCACTGACAAAGCAAAAATCTTGATTTTCATAAGAATATCTAATCTTCTCAGCTGGATACATTTCACCCCCCCCCCCCTCCCCAAACGAATGATCCTATTGGCTGAATTCTCACCTCCTTATAACAACCCGGCTGCTTCTGTGTGTTCTGCATTAGTCACTAGAGTCAGAATCTACTCTGGAAACAACCCAAGTTCTCACACACTGCACAAACTATACTATGTATACTAATCCTGTATTATACTCCAGTCACATCCAAAGCTGCACTAAGAATTCTATTGGCTTCACCCTGTAGAAGCTCATGTCTCCCTGGTGCTGTAGCGGTGGACAGTGTATAGGATAGCAACATCTCCCACAATGCACTGCAGCCGGGTCCCTGGACATGTGACCAAGATATAGCAGGATCTGCAAACCACCACATCATGTGACTGCTGCACGAGATTTCATTGGTCCAAAAACCTCATAGAAAATCTGCTGCAGAATTGTGAACGCAGCTTTAAATGTGACTTGAGTATTGGGGGTATGAGCAGAGTCACCGAAAACGAGCCTCCGGGGGGACGGACGTCTCTCCGCACATGAAAAAAACTTTATTCGTTGCAAAACTTTGTGGCTTTTGAAACAAATTGCACCAAAAGGAAATTTGGCAACAGAGAACAAACCAAAACACTCTGACTACATCATGAAGCAGGGGGCAGGAGTGGTCCTCAGCTATATGTGGTAGTCTATAGATGGTGGGGGTTGTAGTACTCGCCCTGCTGTGTCATAGGGGTCAGTATACTCCTAGTACCTCTCCGCCATCCGTCCAGCGCCTGCCTGAGCTGTGCTTTCTGTCGCACGCTGCCAGCTGATATATTGTGTCATATGTGAAATGTTTACTTTCTTACAATATGCAAAAAAAAAAAAAAAAACACTTTGTTCTCTTGTGGCAAAAAGAAAATAAAGAAGAGAAAGTAAATCCCCAGCGTTATATATGAAGGAGATGAAACTTTGCTGCTCTCCCCCCCGGTCACCACGTGGTAGGGTCCGGCGGTCTCGCTGCTTAGTCTTTATAGCACTGAATGAATTAAATACTAAAATGTTGCATTAGAAAAAAAAAAAAAACCTGAAATAATGAATCAGAGAGAGAGAGTTGGGTTTGGAGCAGAAGTGTCGCTCAGCCCTTGGCAGGTGGCGTCAGCCTCGGGGGCGCGGTCACAGTAGACAGCATCGTTGTTTGAAGCTCTTCTTGCTTTTGCCGCTTTTCTTCCCGTTCTTGTCCTTGTTCTCGGACATTTTCTTGGCCCGGATTTCTCGCATGAGGTCAAAAAACACCTGGAAACAGGAGAAAAAAAAAAAAATTAAAAATGCAACAAGTTCAAGATAAGCTGGGGAGGAGTCACAAACAATTAGCTCCTCCCCTGAGGATCTGCCTGATCCAGCCAGGCTGATGGAGGAAGTGCTTCCTCACAGACCGGGCTCTACAGGGGACAGGTAGTGACCTCTCACCTTGTCTACGTTGGCTCTAGTTTTGGCGGAGGTCTCCACATACTGCACACCCCATTCTTCAGCCTTGCTCCGGGCTATGTCCACAGGGACCTGCCTCCTGTCCTCCAGGTCAGACTTGTTCCCCACTAGAAGAAGAGGAATCTTGTCTTCTTCTGCCTTCACACGCAGGATCTGCTCCCTGTAGGGGGCGACAGCATCAGGACAGTGATGAATGTACACATTTACGGGGTCTGCGGACCCAAGTCGCCCCCCTCATTACAGAACTGGACAAACTCATTACAGGTCTGAATCGTTACTTATGGACATTAAATGGGTTGTCCAGGATCTTAAGAAAAACCTCTTCCATTATAAGGACTCCTGTGGGAGGCCATGGGCTGAGGTCTGAGGTCCATCACGCATACACAGCATATCCACACTAACACCCCTATCACTAATGACCCATTAACCCATTGTTTTCCACCAGTCACGACTAGTCCCATTTTATTAAAGGGGTATTCCAGGAATGAGCATAATTCATATTCAAATAAGTCAATAAAATATAAGCTAATATGTAATGAGTTGTTATTTGAAATGTTGCTCCCCTTAGCAGAAAATGCTCCTCACATAAACAGTAATGGAGAATTAAACCGCTACCGGCCTTCTAATCAATCCAGCGATTCCCTCCATGTGGAGCTGACACAGCAGAGAAGATGCCGCTGGTCACATGTCCTGCAGCTGCCTGGGCAGGTCATGTGATCACCACTACGTTTGGCTGTAATCGGTTGGTTGCGATGCATCCAGTATGGCCGGTGTGGGGTGAGATGTCATGTGATGTGCAGTGACGTCAGTTTCAGATCATTACTATGGTAACAGGACAGTCTGTTACATCATCACTGGGGGCAGAGCATTAGAGGGAGGAGGAGTTACTGAGAACTGAGAGATCATGGGACTTGTAGTTTCCAGTGGATGCCCTCTTGTTGATAACTCCGCCTACTTTAGAAAACATTTTGTGAATCATAAACTCAAACTATTTAAGCTCCATTTTGTGACTAATGACACTGAGTTTTGTTTGATTCATTTATTTATAGCATAGTGGGTTTTATATCAGATGTTCACCCGTTTAATGTATCACAATCTTACAGAGGAGGCTGCGCCCGGCTCTACAGGCTGCAGCACGCTCCAGGTCACTGTACTGCTGCTCCAGGTCCCTCACTCCTGTCTGTTCTTGTCTCTAGAAACAAAAACTAAATTCCAATAAGGCCAAAAAATCATCAGCGCTGAAAATTCTGGGGAAGTGACAGATCACAGGCAAAAACCTCACCAAACTTAACCCTCACATGCCCGAGTGCACTGCCACAAACCTGGACTATAATGTAGTATACACATCATAGGGTCACACTGTAGACTCAATGTAACATAACAGACTGTACAGTCTCAAGGTCAGTACAGGATAAGTAATGTCATGTATGTACACAGTGACTGCAACAGCAGAATAGCGAGTGCAGCTCTGGAGTATAATACAGGATGTAACTCAGGATCAGTACAGGATAAGTAATGTCATGTATGTACACAGTGACTGCAACAGCAGCAGAATAGTGAGTGCAGCTCTGGAGTATAATACAGGATGTAACTCAGGATCAGTACAGGATAAGTAATGTCATGTATGTACACAGTGACTGCACCAGCAGCAGAATAGTGAGTGCAGCTCTGGAGTATAATACAGGATGTAACTCAGGATCAGTACATGATAAGTAATGTCATGTATGTACACAATGACTCCTCCAGCAGAATAGTGAGTGCAGCTCTGGTGTATAATACAGGATGTAACTCAGGATCAGTACAGGATAAGTAATGTCATCTATGTACACAATAACTGCACCAGCAGCAGAATAGTGAGTGCAGCTCTGGAGTATAATACAGGATGTAACTCAGGGTCAGTACAGGATAAGTAATGTCATGTATGTACACAGTGACTGCACCAGCAGCAGAATAGTGAGTGCAGCTCTGGAGTATAATACAGGATGTAACTCAGGATCAGTACAGGATAAGTAATGTCATGTATGTACACAGTGACTGCACCAGCAGCAGAATAGTGAGTGCAGTTATATGACAGGTGAATGTATAGAGGATTGCAGTCACTCTTAGTCTGTTCTGACCTGAACTCGCTTGTGGCCGTGAAGGATTCTTGTTCTGTGATGGAGAACACCAGCAGGAAGCCTTCTCCGCTGCGGAAGTAGTTGTCTCTGATGGCTGCGTAGTCCTCCTGGCCGGCGGTGTCCAGGATGTCTATCTGCACCTCCTCCCCGTCCAGCACCACTTTCTTCCTGTAGCTGTCGGCCTTCGTTGGCTCATAATCCTCCACAAACTGGGGAGACACGTGAGAAGCAGAGAGACCAGTGAGCAGGAATAATGGGGCGCAGCGAGTGTGCGGAGAGGGGAGACTGTCAGCAAACTGGGAGCAGCGAGTGTGCGGAGAGGGGAGACTGTCAGCAAACGGGGAGCAGCGAGTGTGCGGAGAGGGGAGACTGTCAGCAAACGAGGAGCAGCGAGTGTGCGGAGAGGGGAGACTGTCAGCAAACGGGGAGCAGCGAGTGTGCGGAGAGGGGAGACTGTCAGCAAACGGGGAGCAGCAAGTGTGCGGAGAGGGGAGACTGTCAGCAAACGAGGAGCAGCGAGTGTGCGGAGAGGGGAGACTGTCAGCAAATGGGGAGCAGCGAGTGTGCGGAGAGGGGAGACTGTCAGCAAACGGGGAGCAGCGAGTGTGCGGAGAGGGGAGACTGTCAGCAAACGGGGAGCAGCGAGTGTGCGGAGAGGGGAGACTGTCAGCAAACGGGGAGCAGCAAGTGTGCGGAGAGGGGAGACTGTCAGCAAACGAGGAGCAGCGAGTGTGCGGAGAGGGGAGACTGTCAGCAAATGGGGAGCAGCGAGTGTGCGGAGAGGGGAGACTGTCAGCAAACGGGGAGCAGCGAGAGTGCGGAGAGGGGAGACTGTCAGCAAACGGGGAGCAGCGAGTGTGCGGAGAGGGGAGACTGTCAGCAAACGGGGAGGGGGGAGTAACTATTACACAACAGTGTAACATCCCACCATCTCACTGCATCCCACCCAGAGCCTGGCCCATCACTCACCTCATCATACATGAACTGTAGGGTGAGCGCAGACTTGCCCACGCCTCCGCTGCCCACCATGATGACTTTGTGTAGCACCAGGGAACTCTGGGTCTTGTTCTTGTTGGTGGCCATCTTGGATGGTTCTGGCGGCTGCAGTCATGCACCAACTACTGCAAGACACAAAGAGACAAGTGCTCAACCACAAGACAGCGTCTACTACCAGGCACCGGCTTCATCAACTACTTGTACAGTGCTGTAGGGAGCGGCTGCACCATATTACACAGATACTGCAGTTCTAGGGTGTAGCTGTACATAGCGCAGGCATCACAAGATTTCACTGCACTCTTTCTGCCTCACACAACTCTCAGGAGACAACACTTGCTGCAGAGAGCACAGAGCACAGCAGTGTGAGGTCTGATTACACATCTCTCCAGGGACAATACATAACACTGGCTGCAGAGCGCACAGATCACAGCAGTGTGAGGTCTGATTACACATCTCTCCAGGGACAATACATAACACTGGCTGCAGAGCGCACAGATCACAGCAGTGTGAGGTCTGATTACACATCTCTCCAGGGACAATACATAACACTGGCTGCAGAGAGCACAGCAGTGTGAGGTCTGATTACACATCTACCCAGAGACAATACATAACACTGGCTGCAGAGAGCACAGAGCACAGCAGTGTGAGGACTGATTACACATCTCTCCAGGGACAATACATAACACTGGCTGCAGAGAGCACAGAGCACAGCAGTGTGAGGACTGATTACACATCTACCCAGAGACAATACATAACACTGGCTGCAGAGAGCACAGAGCACAGCAGTGTGAGGACTGATTACACATCTCTCCAGAGACAATACATAACACTGGCTGCAGAGAGCACAGCAGTGTGAGGTCTGATTACACATCTACCCAGAGACAATACATAACACTGGCTGCAGAGAGCACAGAGCACAGCAGTGTGAGGACTGATTACACATCTCTCCAGGGACAATACATAACACTGGCTGCAGAGAGCACAGAGCACAGCAGTGTGAGGACTGATTACACATCTACCCAGAGACAATACATAACACTGGCTGCAGAGAGCACAGAGCACAGCAGTGTGAGGACTGATTACACATCTCCCAGAGACAATACATAACACTGGCTGCAGAGAGCACAGCAGTGTGAGGTCTGATTACACATCTACCCAGAGACAATACATAACACTGGCTGCAGAGAGCACAGAGCACAGCAGTGTGAGGACTGATTACACATCTCTCCAGGGACAATACATAACACTGGCTGCAGAGAGCACAGAGCACAGCAGTGTGAGGACTGATTACACATCTACCCAGAGACAATACATAACACTGGCTGCAGAGAGCACAGCAGTGTGAGGTCTGATTACACATCTACCCAGAGACAATACATAACACTGGCTGCAGAGAGCACAGAGCACAGCAGTGTGAGGACTGATTACACATCTACCCAGAGACAATACATAACACTGGCTGCAGAGAGCACAGAGCACAGCAGTGTGAGGTCTGATTACACATCTCTCCAGTGACAATACATAAAACTGGCTGCAGAGAGCACAGAGCACAGCAGTGTGAGGTATGATTACACATCTCTCCAGGGATAATACATAACACTGGCTGCAGAGAGCACAGAGCACAGCAGTGTGAGGTCCGATTACACATTTCTCCAGGGACAATACATAACACTGGCTGCAGAGAGCACAAAGCACAGCAGTGTGAGGTCTGATTACACATCTCTCCAGGGACAATACATAACACTGGCTGCAGAGAGCACAGAGCACAGCAGTGTGAGGTCTGAGTACACATCTCTCCAGGGGCAATACATAACACTGGCTGCAGAGAGCACAGGGCACAGCAGTGTGAGGTCTGATTACACATCTCTCCAGGGACAATACATAACACTGGCTGCAGAGAGCACAGAGCACAGCAGTGTGAGGTCTGATTACACATTTCTCCAGGGACAATACATAACACTGGCTGCAGAGAGCACAAAGCACAGCAGTGTGAGGACACACCCCACCAAGTGCACATGGAGAAACTACAATCCAGGAAATTGAATCCATATATCACAGTCCTGCTGCTACTAACGACTCACACAAAGTCTGATTACATATTTCTCTAGGTACCATACCTAACACTGGCTGCAGAGAGCACAGAGCACAGCAGTGTGAGGTCTTAGTACACAATTCTCCGGGGCTGGCTGATCCCTTTAAGTTGTCCACTTTATAGTAACGTGTAAGGTCACTAGTAGTAATGTTGGAGCCTGGTGTCCCCTTCCTATCTCCTGTGGCAATGTTACACCTTGCTCTATAGTACCGATACTTCAGCACTATGGGGTCTGTTCCCTGCGGGGCCCCTCGCCGCTCCTCTCCACCCCCCACAGCCGTTACTGGAGCAGATAATTTTGTTTAATCCTGTTGTAGACAGCGGTAAATCCCAATATCTGAAGTGTGAGGCCCAATTCCTGCAAAATCTGCACAGAACTTTCCATGTTTACCCCGCGGCCGGGCCTGGACCCGGGTCTGTGCGGCGCCGCAGACTATTACAGGGATCGCTGCTCACTCATCACAGTTTATCTTCCTATTAACATCCCAGGAGGATTTTCCACCCGCAGAAGTCACATGTGGGGAAATAAGTCATCCATCACCGAGCGAGAGCCGAGGCCACACAGGAATATATTATATATTATGTATGAATACACATCCCAAAGGCTACAAGTGTTCTTGGCCTTGCTTTACACTGCAGCGCTGATTAATATACACATTACAAACCTCTAATAATCCACCCACTCCCACATCATATGTAAGTGATATCCGCTCCTGTTATATCACTGCTGGAGTGTAATAAGATGTGATGATATCAGCTCCTCCTCTTATATCACTGCTGGAGTGTAATAAGATGTGATGATATCAGCTCCTCCTCTTATATCACTGCTGGACTGTAATAAGATGTGATGATATCAGCTCCTCCTCTTATATCACTGCTGGACTGTAATAAGATGTGATGATATCAGCTCCTCCTCTTATATCACTGCTGGAGTGTAATAAGATGTGATAGCAGCTCCTCCTCTTATATCACTGCTGGAGTGTAATAAGATGTGATGATATCAGCTCCTCCTCTTATATCACTGCTGGAGTGTAATAAGATGTGATGATATCAGCTCCTCCTCTTATATCACTGCTGGAGTGTAATAAGATGTGATGATATCAGCTCCTTCTCTTATATCACTGCTGGAGTGTAATAAGATGTGATGATATCAGCTCCTCCTCTTATATCACTGCTGGAGTGTAATAAGATGTGATGATATCAGCTCCTCCTCTTATATCACTGCTGGGACTGTAATAAGATGTGATGATATCAGCTCCTCCTCTTATATCACTGCTGGACTGTAATAAGATGTGATGATATCGGCTCCTCCTCTTATATCACTGCTGGAGTGTAATAAGATGTGATAATATCGGCTCCTCTTATATCACTGCTGGAGTGTAATAAGATGTGATGATATCAGCTCCTCCTCTTATATCACTGCTGGAGTGTAATAAGATGTGATGATATCAGGCTCCTCCTCTTATATCACTGCTGGACTGTAATAAGATGTGATGATATCAGCTCCTCTCTTATATCACTGCTGGAGTGTAATAAGATGTGATGATATCAGCTCCTCCTCTTATATCACTGCTGGAGTGTAATAAGATGTGATGATATCAGCTCCTCCTCTTATATCACTGCTGGAGTGTAATAAGATGTGATGATATCAGCTCCTCCTCTTATATCACTGCTGGAGTGTAATAAGATGTGATGATATCAGCTCCTCCTCTTATATCACTGCTGGAGTGTAATAAGATGTGATGATATCAGCTCCTCCTCTTATATCACTGCTGGAGTGTAATAAGATGTGATGATATCAGCTCCTCCTCTTATATCACTGCTGGAGTGTAATAAGATGTGATGATATCAGCTCCTCCTCTTATATCACTGCTGGAGTGTAATAAGATGTGATGATATCAGCTCCTCCTCTTATATCACTGCTGGAGTGTAATAAGATCGAAATCAGCTCCTCTCTTATATCACTGCTGGACTGTAATAAAGATGTGATGATATCAGCTCCTCCTCCTTATATCACTGCTGGAGTGTAAATATATCACAAGTGAGTGAATCAGCTCCTCCTCTTATATCACTGCTGGAGTGTAATAAGATGTGATGATATCAGCTCCTCCTCTTATATCACTGCTGGAGTGTAATAAGATGTGATGATATCAGCTCCTCCTCTATATCACTGCTGGACTGTAATAAGATGTGATGAGATCAGCTCCTCCCTCTTAATAATCACTGCTGGAGGTGTAATA